>NC_059131.1:58002023-58305053 GCF_020740605.2 Lemur catta | reverse complement strand
ATCTGAGTAAACAGAATAATTTCAGTAGTGTGCTCTTTTTAGAGGGCTTTATGGTTTTGAAAATAGCATGAAATCTAATTTACAACTTATAGCAGCCTATTATGATAGTTTTGACTCTATTTAACAAAGGGAAAAAAGTAAGAACAGAAAATAAACAAATTACCCAAAGTTACACAGCTTGATATTGGAAAAGCTGGTGTACAGCCCACTGCTTCTGATCCATCATCTTTCCATTCCACTATAAACCAAAAGCAGATTGGGACCTATTCTGTCTCTTACTTCAAGCTGATGAATTTATTAATAGAAAAGTCCTTGATGCCACATGAATGGATTAGGTGCTGATACCCTCCCCCCATGATAGATGATAGAGATATTAATTATAGGACAAAAAAGACAGAGCAAAGGATTGATGAATTTGCTAATAGAAAATTTAAAAGTTTGAAGAATTAGAATGTGAGATCTATGTTGTTAGTAACCGCCTTTTGTTGAATGATATTCTTGTAGATGGAATTTTTTTTAATATTCTAACATCTCTCCAACATCTCATATGCCTAATATTAACATAAACTTCTCCCTCACAGAACCTTGAACCATCTATTCTCCTTCACCAACCCAAACTCTGGGTTTCTGTAAGTCTGATATACATCTGACCTCCTGAAACGTTTTTTCACTGTTCCTCTCTGTTAGAGCTCTCTGCTTCATGGATACCATGTCTTCTTTTCTTCATTTACTCCCTTGTTTTACTGAAGCACATCCTCTATTATATTCCTAAGAAAAGACACATGGGAAGCATATATTTCAATCTTTTGAGTATCTGAAATTGGCTTAACTTTTCACAGTAGATTGATAATATAGTAGGCACAAAATTGTGTCCTGAAAGTAATTTTAACTCAGAATTGGGAGAGTGTTTAATCCATTGTGTTTAAATATTCAAATTGTTGTTAAGAAGACATTTTCATTGGGGTCCTTTGAAATTTCAATCAGAATGTCGTTTCTCTAGGGCCTTTTATTTTCTCATAGGAAAATTTTCTAATATCCCAATTGTGAGTGGGAGTTGGTAGAGCCCTTCTTGCTGGCATTCTGGAAGCAGTGCTAGAGAAGGGAGCTGAGGGTCCTCAGTACAGGAGGTAATTTTTTACTTAACTCTCTCTGTTTTCAGCACTGTGTCTCATTTTAGTCAGCTAATGCGCCCAGAGTACTTGAGGTACTACTGTTCAGTTTGCCCAGAAATTAAACTTCAAGTCTCCCTGGAGAGGGTGATGATAGCTAGGTGGTGGTGATGGAAGTAACAGAAAGGGGAGAGTTTTCTGGATGTGCACAGTAATGAAGGGAATCTAGTGTTCACCTGTTTAATATATAGACTTTTAACTATTCTCAGTATTTTCAACCCCTCAGCTGACCCCTGTATTCCTCAGTTACCTGGAAGTTCCAAGTAGTGAGCCTTTCAGGGGTTCTTCAGAGTTAAGTTGGCTTATTTCTTATCTGAATTTACCATTAGAGGCACTTAAATGGCAACTTTCAAAAGTCTGCTGTGTCAGTTACCACTCTACCATTTGCTATCGATTTTTTAAAAATTGTGGAAATCTCTTAATTGCTACTCTCCAACCTTCTATTCTCTTTATCCTTATGGATTTATTATTTTTACTCATTTACCATTATGTTAACAGGTCTGCAGAAGGATAGGAGGTAAACTAGTGTATCAATCCAACATTTTAAATCAGAAGTTGAGCGGGAACATTTAGAGTGGATCTTTGTTGTTGTTTTCATCTGGCAGCACCCACTCTCTATTCTTGTAAGGAGCTACTTCTCCCTGACTCAGCTCCAGGCAGAGCTCACTCCACTGGGAAACCAGGGAAAGAACCAGTGATCCAAGCTGAGTCAGTAAAAATAATATTTTCCCTAGCAAAATGATTGGTTCAAGAAGGGACATATGACCTCCTAAGTTGAACTAATCATGATCAACAAAACTTAATTAGCATTTAGGTTGAGTTCTTGGGCAAGTGGACTATCTGATTTCCACTGCACTGGGTATTTATCAATATCAGAGCCTATAGCTGCTGGGTTTCCCCAGAGGAAGCTTTAGAATAAAGCCAGTTCAGAGGAAATCAATAAAACAGATGGACTTGACATTGTTTAAGTAAGCCCTGTATTTAGCCATCCCTGAAGCCAAGCTACTTATGGATTTTTTAGAGATGTTCATTAATAAATTACCTTTGAAACGTAATCTCAAGAACTCATAAAAGATACAATATCATACCTAGTTCTTGGTGGAGTGTGAGGCAAAGTGGGGAACTGGAGTCAGAACCTGATCCAAAGTTCATGTGTTCTCATCAGGAGCTGAGAAAATGAATAAAGTTACAGAGGAAAATTCCAAAGGCACACCATCAGTTTACTAATCCTCAGTCATCTCTACAAACTCAGTCCTAGATCAACCCACAAATCTATTTCTCTGCTCTGAAAACTAATTTTTTATAACTTCTAGAGAAAATTATAAGACAACTAATATTGGTGTCACTACGAGTATGTGATAAGGTCTCAGAAGGAAACTTGATGTTCCTCAAAAAGCCTTTTCCTTGACTTCAATGGATATTTTTTTATTCCCCTCAGCATCTATTTCTTCTCATATCACTTTGCTCTCAAAATAGAGTCTGTTTAGGTCAGCCTCCCTCTCAATCTCTCCTTACCAAAGGATAAAAATTTATCTGCGTCATTTTCTCCAGTCAGAGCCAAATAGAGAATTTTGAAAGCAACAGGAGAAAAGTGACTTGTCATGTACAAGGGAATTTGCCTAAGACTCATGTGGATTTTTCAGCACAAATGTTATTGGCCAGAAGAGAGTGATAAAAGGGTCAATCCACCAGGAATATGTAACAGTTATAAATATGTATTCACCTAACATCAGAACACCTAAATTTATAAAACAAACATTACTAGAACTGAAGGAAGAAATAGCCAGCAATACATTAATAGTGAGAGGCTTCAATATCCCACTCTCAAGAAAGAATAAAGCAACCAGACAGAAAATAAACAAAGAAACAGAGGATTTGACCCATGCTATAGGCCAAATGAACCTAACAGAAATATACAAAACATTCAACCCAACAGCAATAGAATATACATTCCTCTCAAGTGCACACAGAACATTCTCCAGGATAAATCATGTGTTAGGTCACAAAGCAAGTCTTAACAAATTTAAGAAGACTGAAATCATACCAGGTATTTTCTCTGACCACAATGGAATGAAACTAGAAATCAGCAGTAGAAGTAAAGCTGAAAATTTTACAAATATGTGGAAATTAAACAACACACTGTGAATGACCAGTTGGTCAAAAGAGAAATCAAAAGATAAGTTAGAAAATATTTTAAGACAAATGAAAATAAAAACACAACATACCAAAACTCATGGGATGCAGCAAAAGCAGCACTACCAGGGAAGCTTACAGAAATAAATGCCTACCTTAAAATAGAAGAGAAATCTCAAATAAACAGCCTCACTTTATACTTCATAAGGAACTAGAAAAAGAAAATATTAACATTAACAAGAGTTTGGAAGAAGTTGATTCTAATCCTCGTGGATGACTCTCAGGGATTCAAGACTTCAGTAAAGGAAGCGATTGCAGATATGGTAGAAATAGCAAGAGAATTAGAATCAGAATTGGAGCCTGAAGATGTGACTGAATTGCTGCAGTCTCATAATAAAACTTGAACAGATAAGGAGTTGCTTCTTATGAATAAGCAAAGTGGGTTTTTTGAGATGGAATCTAGTGAAGATGCTGTGGACATTGTTGAAATGATAACAAAAGATTTAGACTATTACATAAACTTAGTTGATAAAGCACTGGTGGGGTTTGGCAGGATTAAGGCTAATTTTGAAAGAAATTCTACTGTGAGTTAAATGCTATCAAACAGCATCACGTGTTACAGAGAAATGTTTTGTGAAAGGAAGAGTCAATTGATGTGGCAAACCTCACTGTGATCTTATTTTAAGAAATTGCCACCGCCACCCCAATCTTCAGCAACCACCACCCTGATCAGTCAGCAGCCATCAACATAAAGGCAAGACCTTACACCAGAAAAAAGATTATGACTTGCTGAAGGCTCAGATGATCATTAGCAGTTTTTAACAATAAAGTATTTTTTAATTGAAGTATCTCCATAGATTTTTTAGACATAATGCTATTGCTCACTTAGAGATTAGTGTGAACATAATTTTATATGCTCTATGAAACCAAAAATTTCATGTGACTTGCTTTATTCTGATATTCTTTTTAATGTGGTGGTATGAGGCTGAACCTGCAATATATTCAAGGTATGCCTGTATGTTACATATATAATTTATATTTATATATATAATCTCATTTTATGTATATATATACTTACATATATATAAAAATCTGACTCTATCTCCTTCTGGAATTTCTCCTGTACATTTGATTTTCTTTACTATTGATATTATATATAATATTCATTTCTTTTTTTAATTTGTCAAATAGGCAATCTGAGCATTTGTAGAATAATGGCAAAGAAAAGAAAGCTGATTGTAAAGTAATAGTATTGATCTTCATATATTCATGGTGGCTTAGGTAAAGCAGTCTTACTGTCTGGTGTTGTACGTGTGTGTGTGTGCTTGTGTGTATGGTAAATATTTACATAAGCCTTTTCTGCCTTGTGTTTACATAATATATTATATATGTGTATATATAATAGATATGTCTTATTTGTGATATGTATACAAAACAAAGCAATAGGACTGTTTTACATTAAATAATAAAAATTGTAAAGATGGATGAAAATGTCAACTATTTAGGAAATATTTCTTAATTGATATAAAATAAATAAGACTGGGTATCAATAAATACAATTGTTAGAAAATCAGTCAATCCTTCCAACAGAAAATGGATCAATTTCAGATAACCCTGTTGTCTGTGAGTGTGGTGTTAATTTTCCTTTTGTCTTAGGTAAACAAAATAAACATAAATATTAAAAATTAAATCTAGTCCTTCTGAATATGTTATTGTTGGCTTCCATTTTAATGCTTACTGAGTTTCTCATAGTTATTTTGATTTTAAGCTCATTATGAAGCAATTCTTTCTCTACTAACATTTTCTGGGAATGGTGGTTTTCATGAGGTGATATGGTTCCGCTAAGCCACGGCGACATATCAACAAGGCTCTCGACTCAGGACTGAGCCTCTGGGACTCAGAAACTAGTAATAGGATACTGGACTGAGAATCACCAAACTCAGGTGTAGTGCTGTCTCCTCTATTAATCTGTTTTCTTCAGGTCTGTTTGCTCCTTAGGTCTCAGTTTTTTTCCATGATAAAACAGAAGTCATATGCCACAATTTCCCACCCAGCACAAAAAAAAAAAAAAAAAAAAAAAAAAAAGTTCTAAGAATCACTGGGTCAAGAAATATCGCTTTCACTTTATTTTGTTTTGGTTTGATGAAGAAATAATTTGTCCCAGTCATTTACCACTGAGCTTCAATTCTCCAGGAAATTAGCTCAGAAGTCAACTGTGCTCCCACCTTTACCCCTTATGCCTCCCTCACCTGGCCACAACAGCTTGTAAGCATATTTCAGAATACTCATGCTTATTCACTAGAGGAAATATTTTATCAGCTATAAACAGTCTTGTCACTGTTGTTCTGCTTGGTAACTTAGGATTACATAGCCTCAGCCTGGGATCATTTTAGAGTGAAAATCTGGTGGTTCCTGAAACATTTAGCTTTATGAGCCTTATCACTAGTTGCAAATATTAATATATCACGTCCTTGGTGGACACAGCCAGAGCAGAAAATGCTTCCATGGGGAAAATGATACTGACACAGAAAACTAGTTCAAAAATATTCTCAGGGAGAGGTCACAGTGGGAAAGCATTAATCAGTTCATGAACATGTGTGTGTGTCTGAGTCAGCTCCCCACTGTGATCTCTCATGCCACTTCAGAGTCTTCCTTCAAAGCAGTTATAATGATTTATAATTGTGAATCCATTTATGGAATCATTTGTTTAATGTGGATCTTTCCCTCTAGCTTTCTTGAAGGCAGGCATCATGCCTGTTTTGCTTACCACTGGGCTTCTCTTGCCTAGAAGAGTGTCTGGAACATAGTAGGTGCTCAGTAAATATTTGTTGAAAAAATACATGAAGATTCTATAAACAGGGAGATCTGACAATAATTTCCTTTCCTTCCCAATTTCCAATTCTAAGCTATTTGCTTCTCTTAAGCCAAAGGACTGCTCAGACAGGTGAGTGCTGAGTATAAGGATTTAGACTCTTTTGGGAATCTCAGCAAAGAGAACAGCTGTGGGCCTTTCTCCCTATGGGAAGGACAAGTGTCAGGATAAGAGCATCATGGTTGAGAGACGAGAATCAGAAAGCAGAGGATCTGGGAAAGAACTTGGTGTTCAGAGATCTGGAGTAGGGAGAGATTTAACATTGTCCTCACCTGGGCAGACTGGTCACTCAACTCATAAAAGACCAAGGGAGATCTGAATGGACTCAGTCTTCGTGCCTCAGAGGCTTCGAGAGTACACAAAGACAAGGGAACAGCTTCCTTGGGTTCCTCATCAGAGGGCTAGAAGCCAGTCTGCCTCCACCCAACAGGCCTTCCAGCAGCTGCGGAATTCTTGCTGTGTAGGTTCTATTAACCAGCCCCTAGCCAACAAAGTGACAACCCACCTAATGGGGCAGAGAAGTTGCAGAGAGGGAAAACATGGGAAAAGAAACATATGAAGACATGCTTAGTGGGGTTTTCACATTCAGCTGTGACAAAGCAACCACTCTGCAGAGCAGAAGTTGGCAAACTTTTTCCATAAGGGGTCTTATAATAGTATTTTAGGTTTTGAGGGCCATACAGTCTCTGTTGCAACTACTCAATTCTGAAGTTTTAGTGTGAAAGGAGCCATATAAAATATGAAAAGTAGGGCTTGTTCTAATAAATTTTATTTTTTTAAATGTGCAATAGGTCAGGTTTTGCCAACAGGCCATAGTTTGCTGACTCTTGCCCTAGAGTAAGGCCAACTCTAGGCCTGCCTTGAGAAATGAAGCCTTGACCAGATCCACAAGGAAAGCAGATTTTGAAGGCTGAGTTTTACCTAGTAAGATAGACTTGGGAAATATCTTAGACATTCCATAGATTTTCCTTATCAAAGCATAAAACCAAGCATACACAAGTTCAAGATGATCGATCAATCAAGCTGACAGCTAGAACAAAATAAATATTCTCCATTTAAGACAGCACTTAGTGTCTCTATAATGTATTATCTGTTAAAGCCAATATATATTTTTAATTACCAGACATGTTAAAAAACAAGAAAATGACACCCAGAGACAAGAGGAAAAAGCCAATAGAAACAGCCTCAAAAGTGATCCTGATGTTGGATTTAGTCAATATATTAAAATGTCTAAACTATCTCAAAGGACTTAGAGGAAAATATAGTCTTAATGAGTAAATGGGGGATCTCAGCAGAGAAATAAAATTTATATTTAAAAAAAGATCAAATCAAAATTCTGGAGCCGAAAAGTACAATAAGTGAAATAAAATATTCACTAGCCAGGCTTAACAGCAGATTGGAAATCATAAGAAAGTTCTGGTGAACTTGAAGACTGATACAAATCATCAAATTAGAGAAGGAAAAAAAGACTAGAGACAAAAGACCAGAGTCTCAGGGACCTATAGGACAATATAAAACTCTAATATAACTAAAATTAGAGTCCCAGAAAGAGGTAAAGTGAGAATGCACAGAAAAAATATTTGAAAACATAACAACCAAACATTTCTTAAATTTGAGAACTTTGATACAGGAAGTTTAGTGAACTCTAAGCAAAATAAATGCCAAGAAAGCAACACCTGGGTGTATTCTATTTAAATTGCTTATACACACAAAAAAAGATAAAGAATAAACTTTGAAAGGATGCAGAGATCACATATTAGGAATCAAAAATGAAAATTACTGCAGACTTCTCATAAAAATAATAGAGGCCACAGTAGTTGTATATAATTATAGGATACATGTGATGTTTTGACACAGGCTTACAATGTGAATTAATCAGATCAGGGTAATTGGGATATCCATAACCTCAATTACATTTATCATTTATCATTTCTTTGTGTTAGGAACATTCCAATTCAACTCTTTTAGTTATTTTAAAGTATACCCTAACTTATTACGCATGCAAAATAATTAAAAATAAACGTTTTTAAAAATGGAGGCCAGAAGACAAAGGAATGGCATATTTAAAGTTCTTAAATAGTCTACCCAGAATTCTGTATCCAGTGAATATATCCTTCAAAGGCAAGGGTAAAAATAAAGGCAATTTTTGGGTAAATAAACATGTAGAGAATTTGTCTTCAGCAAATCCATACTACAAGAAATGCTAAAGAATGTTTATTAGGCTGAAGAGAAATAATAGCAGATAGAAACTCAGATCTAAAGGAAGGAATGAGGAACATCAGAAATGGTACGTGAGTAAATATATAGTAATTTTTCTCTTCTCATAATTTTCTTAAAGGACAACTGGCTGTTTAAGGCGGAAAAAAGCCAGCACTGGCATTGCAAGGTTGGATTTAAAATAAATGTTGAAGAAAAATTGTGGCAATATCCCAAAAGATGGAATGAACATGGATAAATAAGGTTATACTGTTGTAATGTTATATTTGTGAAATGGAAAGTGGAAAGTAGAAGTATCAATTTGAAGTATGAAGTCAAGTCTTATAATATTAACTCTAAATAGACTTTGATAAGTTAGAGATGGATGCTGTTAGTCCTAAAGTAACCAATAAAAATAATAAAAAGTGTTATAGCAAGCAGCTAATAGAAGAAATAAAGTAGTATATTAAATTTTTTTCAATAAACCCAAAAGAAGGCAGAAAGGGGAAACCAAGGATCAAAGAATGTATGCAAATAAAGTAAACACCTGGATAAAAAAAAATAATAGTAAGAGTACTTAAGGAAATGCAAGTGAAGCACAAAAAAGAGTTTCTGGAGGTAGAAAACATAATTTCAAGCTAAGTAATTCAGTGGACAAGTTAAAAGGGAGGCTGCTCTGTTGAGACCTAAATCAGTGGGCTGCAAGAACAACTTCAAAAAAACAGCTCCAAACAAAATATAAAATACACAGAGCTACAATATAGAGAGATGGAAACCATGAGAAAAAATAATGGATAATAAGTCCAGGAGATTTGACATACCAATAATAATGGTTTCAGAAAATGAAAAAGAAACAGTTGGAAGAGAAGCAATAATTGAAGAGATACCAGTAGAAGATTCCCCTGTGATTCGGAACACCTGAGTCTGTAGACTGAAAGGGCCCACTAAATCCCAGGCAGGATTCAGGAGAAAAGACCTATACCTAGCCAAATCCTGGTAAAATTCCCAAACATTGAACATTAGAAAAAGATCTTACATTTGTCCAGGAAGAAACAAGAAGTTATTCTTCAAGGAAAAACATGCTATTGACATTGATTTTCTCATCTGCAATGCTAGAAGCTAGAACATAGTAGACTAATAATATTGAGAGAAAACAAGTTTAATCTGAGAATCTTTAACCAGCCAAGGGATCGTGAATCTTTTGCAGACAAGGAAGATATCTAAGAACTGTCATGGGAAATCAGGATATGCAAGAACTTAAAGTATATATCTAAGCACCCATGTACCCCACCTATGCAAAATAGTTGAGAAAAGATTCCAACCAAATAGAAAATGAACAAGTGCAAAGACCCGAAGATGGTATAAGAAAAACAAGAGAAGAAACAATGATTGACCATAAATCCCCCTCCAGTACTCCCCTTTCTTCCATCTTTCTATAACATATTTTAAACCATTAATTAATGTGCTTCTGGGACAAACAATTATCATGACTTTCTCATTAAAAAATAAAACACCTAAATTGACTAATAAATATGGAATCACTATATAAATATTTTAAAGCTGTCAGAAAATTATCTGCAAAAAAGCTGATGTATCATGATGCTTTTTAAAAAGTGAATTCAAAAGGCCAAAGATCAGAAAATTGGTTTGCTACAAAAACTATTCCAGGACATAAAAAAATAACAGTTTACCAATTATTTTTCTGCAACTTTGATTTAAAAGTATGAATAAAATAGAGCTTAAAAACATCAATCTCAAGTATAACTCACCAAAACCAGAATTAATAGTGGTAAATCAAATCCAGCAAATTTTTTAAAAGACTATTTATTCCAGTAATATAAGAATGACTTCAAAGCTTCAAATATACGAACATAATATTGCTATAGTAATAAACCAAAGAAAGATAAGATTCCACACAATACTGATAATGAAAATTTAGTAAGCTAGGAATCATTTCCTTAGTGTGTAAAAAAAAAAATTCATATAATCTCCATTGTGGTGTAAGAAAAACACACCAGAGTTTTTCCATTGAAAACAGTAAAAATCTCTAAAGTTATTTAACACAGTTGTGGAAGTACTGTTGAATGCACTGACATGAAAGAACTAAGTACAATAATTAGGTGGGAGACAGAATATGTCCTTATGGGATACTATGTAAACAGACACCCAGAAAATGCAGAAGTGTCAACTGTGAAGATCCCTCTGAGTTGAGCATTCAGTAAGCCTATTTATTGATACATACTCTACAGCAGACAGAAAACAACAGTTGACAAATCTGTTCCTACAGGGCCAGAGAGCAAATATTTTAGGCTTGCCAGCCAAAGCATCTCTGTCATAACTTCTCAACTTTGCCTTTATAGCACAAAATCAGCCATATATAACATGTAAACAAATGGACATGGCTGTGTTCAAATAAAACTTTATTTATAAAAACTTTATTTACAAAAAAAGAGTTATATTTGTCCCCAGGCTGTAGTTTGCTGACATCTGATCTACAGTGTACAATATTGATTATTTTTATTGAAAATATTTACTAAATATCTATGACCAAATTAAATATATGAGAAAATGATAAATATGCATGTAAAATTCTCAGTAATAACCTTAAGAGGCAGTATGTAGACCTACATAAAGAAACTTATAAAAAATGACTGATTATATAAAGAATAACTTAAACAGAGAGGAACAAGACAATTATATTCTTAAAGGGAGAAGGCAGTATTATAAAGATGCTAATTCTTCCCAAATGAATATTATGTTTGGCATAATTGTAATCAAACCTCCATGGGGGTTGGAATTTGACAAAATTATGTTAAAATTCACCTAAGGAGTGAAAATAGTAAAGAATTTTTAAAAATAAGAATAATAAGGGGGGAGGAACTTGCTCTGCCACATATTAAAACATTTTAAAAGCTGGGATACTTAAGACAATATACTTTTGGCAACAATGAAACAAAATGAAGTAAAATCAGATGTCTGAATTAAACAGAATAACAACTGTGAAAATGACCATGCAAGCTGATACCACGCAAAACAATTTAAATAATCAACGAGAAAATTACAATTGGTTCATGATATTTTTCTAAAAATTGTCAACCTCTACGGAAAACAGTATGGAGATTCCTTAAAGAAATAACTACCATTCAACCCAGCAATCCACTGCTAGGTATCTACCCAAAAGAAATGAAGTCATTTCACAAAGGTGTGAAATCAACCTAAGTGTCCTTCAATTCACGAGTGGATAAAGAAAATGTGGTGTATTTTTATATGTATATATGTGTACACACACACACCATGGAGTACTACTCAGTTATAAAAAGGAGTGAAATAATGTCATTTGCAGCAACGTGGAAGGAACTAGAGACCATCATCCTAAGTGAAATATCTCAGGAATGGAAAACCAAACAGCATATGTTCTCACTAATAAGTGGGAGCTAATAGATGGGTCCACACGGGCACAAAGCAATATAAAGAACATGAGAAACCAAGAAGTGGGGAGGGCAGAAGCTTGGGTGTGGGACAAAACTTACCTATTGGGTACAATGAACACCATTCTGACGACGGGCACACCAAAAGCCTTGACTTAAGCATTATACAAGATATCCTTGTAACAAAAAACACTTGTGCCTCCTTAATTAATATTTTGGTATAAATAATTTTTTTAAAAAGGGAAAAAATTGTCAAAACATAAAAAAACTCTCACTGTGAGTTATAAATTGCATAGGAAAATGAAAAAACCCTAACACTGTTATTTAGCACACTGAAATTTAGAACATTAGAAACACTGAAGAATTAAAATGTTTTATTTCTCTGTAAAAAAACTTTTCAAGGGTCATTTTAACATTGCTTGCCTTCTTCTCACGGTATATCTCATGACAGGGAGCAAGCTTCTTTTCTATGCCTTGGAGACTTGTCATATTCCTTTCTTAGTTTGGAATAGCTTCCATTATTCTACCCTTTGCACTTTCAACGTTGTGAAATATCTCTGAGAGTTCATTTGATGTTAAGTTTATTGCTGACAGCACTTCCTCCAGGACATCTTCATCCTTTTCATCATAATCGCTTTCCTCATTTATGCCATTAAGTGCACTTTTACTAAATTTCTTCTGGCCACTTATCTAGAATTTCTCCAATGGCAGCAGTGTCAACATTCACATAGTCATTTATTCCTTTGTAACTCCATTTATATTCAATTCGATTTCCACCTCCAGTGTTACCACTTTTTATTTCTTTGCTGCACTTTCATCTTTGTTAACCAATTTCCTCTTTGATTGTCCATTCTTCTGAACCATCACATGCATTTATTGCTGGAAGACAAGGCACTATAACTGCACACTTTTCTGCCTGTGCATAAACCAAGTAACAGGTGCACAGTGACCAGATAGAGCCAGACTTTGAAGGAATGTGGCTGGTTATTGATTATAATGCACATCTGTTTTTTATGCTGTAATTTATGGGCTGAAGCTTGTACTTTATACAGTCACTCACAAGTAATATACCATGGTAGTTGAAATTTAATTGTGTTGTTAGGGGACTAGTGTCATTTAACCTAACCATGGTAACTAAAATGCATGTGTATTAGAATCATGCCAATTAAAGAGTTCGTGTGTGTGTGTGTGTGTGTGTGTGTGTGTGTGTGTGTGTGTGTTACCATCTAATTCAGGGTCATAAAAGGAGGGAAATATCATATAAGAGATGCTGGGACAATTGATGGGTTATTTGGAATACAACAATGTTTTTATCTGTCACACTATACTCCAGAATAAATAAACTCAAGGTTGTTCAGTGTTAAAAATAAAATAATCAAGCTCCAAGGAAACTATAAGTGAGATTTAAACATAGTTTCGAGGTAGGGCTGAAGTCTACAAAGCTCAGAATTATGTTGTTTGGGATGGCTGAGCTCCTAACCAATAAACTTTAGTAAAAATTGTTTTTTAATATATTATCTCATTCTACTCTTTCAACAATCCTGAAAAATAGCTAGTAAAGATAGCATATGTGTGAAAATGTCTTTGTTCTTATAAGATACAGGTTAAAGTATTTAGATATGAAGTGTCTTGATGTCTGCACTCAATTTTCAAACAGTTTAGTCTAAAAATATGTATATCTATAAATAGATGATATATAGATAAACAGCAAATGAAAAAATATTAACAGCTGATAAACGTCAGTTAAAACTATATGGGTGTTTATTATACTATTCTTTCCATGTTTTCATTGCTTTAAAATTTTTTAAACTGCAAAATTTGGGAAAATAAAGATTCTAGAGTTTATTTTTTAAAGAATATATACATATAACTTGCTTTATAAATTCTAAAATTGATTCATTGTTTTCTTTAATAAGAATCAGAGGGAAAAATGCATCAATTTGAACATTTGTTTATTTTGTGCTTTTGGCATTAAATATTTACTGCAGTCCAGCTGTCTTTTAGACAGACAAATGCTTTCTTTTCCCCTGCCGATTCTTCCAATGAACAGACAAATGCTTTTAAGGGTTTATGTTGACAGCTCTTTCCCTTAGTTAAAAGCTAATCAAAATTGCTTTGGTCCTGAGAATGAGGGTGGTAAGTGAGGCAGTTTTAGTAGCTGAATGAAAGATGAGCATTATTTTCCACTTTACCGTCTTTTACAAACCAGAAAATCTAATTTTATCCTTATTGCCTCACGTGACTTTTCCCAACTAGCTTAATTGACCATCACTGGCAATTGGTCCTCTCCTTATCATCTAGGACACAAGATGGGTGTGTGACAGTTGATTCTACAGGTCCCCTCAGGAGCAGGAAGTGTGGTACCATGGGAAGGACAGTTTCCAACAAGATGAAGTGAGAGACATGGGAACCAAACAACACTATTGCTTGAACATCAACTAGGTTTCAGCAGCTCCTCCTAGAGTCCCCATTCCTTCCACCCACCAGGGGATGTTATCTACATGGACCTGGGTTATTTTACAGCATGACCAATTCTACAGGCCATTGCTACTGCCTTAAGGAAGACTGGACTCCCCCTACCTCTCTGGTGGTAGTTGCTCCTCCTACTGCAGCTGAGGGCCCTACGAACAACATGATCCTATCACCTGTACACTAGGGTGCGTATTTCTTAAGAGAAATATAAGCATAAACAAAGAGTCTGCAGGTATCCATAGACCTCAGATAAATTCAGGGCCTCAGTCTGCACTAGCATCAAAAACACTTTAACCAAAATTCCATTTTGAATCTTGAGATCTGATAATTCCATCAGCTCATCCTCCTACCTTGTTAGTGCTGGTTATTCTCTTTTTGAAAATCCATTCTGTTCTATTCTCTTCCCTGATCTGCTCACAAGGGAGGCTGAACTATATGGACTGCATCGATTGGTCTCCTTTGCCAACTGGCTTCCAGCTGGGTTTGGCCAGTGGAGATGCTTGAAAGATACTGGAGGAGAAAACGGGAAAGAGATCAGGGTGTTTCTTTCCCACTAACTCCCTACTTTGCACTGCACTTGTGGCAGTAGCAGCATCCTTCCACAACCGTAGTTCCTATTGGGACCCCTCCCCACCTCTGTGGTGCAACCCTCACCACATTCCTCATGATCCCTCAGGCCTAGGGATGTCATGGCTATGTCTTTTGGTGATCTCTGGGTACCTTGACACCCTTTGTTGGTCCCATAACCCAGCCCACACCTCAGTGAGTAGTCCCTTCACTTAAGCCTCTTCAACTCAATTATGTGAAGGGATCAGATTCTGTTGCCTGCCAGGACCCTTACTGATACACCAGTCATCTTTCCTTTCTTTTACATCAAGTTATACCATGTTTAATTTCTTATACCTTATATTTTGCACAGTTTACCTCGTTCTTGACACTTGCCACTGTCCATTCTAAAGAACCATCCAATGGTTAACAAACTTTTTTCTGTCTTCACACTCATCACTGAATGCACCTTCCCCCCTGCCTTAACTGACAATTACATCTCTCCTGGGGGTACCTTTTCCCCTACAGTCTCCTTGTGGGAAACAGCTTATCACACACAGCCAACATACTGTAGGTACAAGGGCAAGATTTCAAATTATCTCTGCTATTCACTGCTGTTTGTAAATCAATATCCCACCACCTTCATATAAAAATAATTTTTACTTTGAGACTCCTAGCACAGAACTAGAGTAACCTATTCTCCTTTTCTTGCTATCATTCACCTATCCCTTCATTCTTGGAGAATATCAATGTTTAGGTCAAAGTCATCCTCTCCTGTCATTATCCTAGGTGATTTCAAAATTCCTTGATTCAATCAATGTCATTCAAGTTCACCTTCATTTCACTGCAGTCAAACACACCTATGGTGATTAGTTATGGCACAGATTCAGTTGCATGGAACACACATGTAAAATGCTGGTGAATTAAACAACATATAGATTTCCTTCTTTGTCTTGTACAAGTTTAAGCTGGTATGTTGGCTGGGCTCCATGAAATCTCTGGGGGCCTAGACTCCTTCCACCTGTTGCTCTGCATCTATAGGTTACTGCTGTTATCTCCATGGACCATTACAGCTTGCTGCCATGTCTGTGTGTCAGTTGGTGCTAACGGTGAAAAGGGCAAGATGGAGCATGCCTCTTCTTTCAGAGGCATGACCAAGATTGCACATATTATGTCTCATTTACCATTGGCTGGAACTTTGTCATATGATATGAACCAGTAAGGGAGGCTAGAAGTACATTCTTTACTTGGGTTATCAGTGAATCTTGCTAAAAATTCTATTGCTAAGAAAGAATGGAAAGAATGTATACTGGGATACTACTAACAGTTCCTGCCACATATCACATCCTAGACATTGCCATCACCCAAAGCAACACTCATATCCACTATGAAATGCTTAACTCTCTAACAGCCACTTTCTATAGCCATGTCCAACTAAATTCATTTATGAACAAAAATAAGAACTTTGTTCATTAACCCCCTCCATATTATTTCAAGTTTTCAGATAAATCCTGTCACTAACAGAAGCTTCATGATGCATTTCTTTCTTGCCTATTAATTCCTCTGACACACCTGGAGAAAATCCAATTTGTGATGATCCTAGTTTTCTGCCATTTTTTCCCTGCACATGGGTGGCTAAACTCCCACAACCACATTGGTTGGTCCCCCGACACATTCCAGGTTGCCAATATCTATTGGGCTCTCAGTGTTGCCTGGAAACCCTTCTGAGTGTTCCTCACCAGCTCCCTCTTCAGTTCTCCACAGTGAGTAACTTCCTTTCTTCAAGACCTTTGCCCCTGCCAGCTTTGCTCTTATGTCCTAGAGCTGACTGTATTAGTTTCCTATTGCTGCTCTAACAGATTAGCAGAATTGAGTGGCTTAAAACAGTTTTTTCTCTTGGAGTTCTGGAGGTCAGAAGTCTAAAATCAAGGTGACAGTAGGACTGCATTCCTTCTGGAGGCTTCAGGAAAAAATCCTTTTCCTTGCCTTTTATTGCCTCTGGAGGCCACGTGTGTTCCTTGACTTCTGCCCCTTTTCTCACCTCACCAACACTTCTGTTTCCATTGTCACTTCTCCTACTCAGACTCTGCTTCTCCTGCCTTCCTCTTTTGCAGGGGCCCTAGTGATTACACTGTGCTCACCCAGATAATCCGGGATAATCTCCCCATCTGAAGATCCCCAACTTACTCACATCTGCAACGTCCTTTTGGCCATATAAGGTAACATATTCCCAGGGATTTGGATGTGAATGTTTTGGAGGGGCTATTATTTAGCCAACCACACTGACCTTCCCTCCAACTTCCCAGGCAGAATATAGACATCAAGTAGAAGCTCCCCCAATATCTATTCCCACTTCCTTGGGGAGACATTTATTTCTATTCAGGCTCATCTTGACTTCTCTCTCTCTCAGTTTCTGTGGAGACAGTGTTCTTCCTACCAAAGGCTGAGCTCTCAATCTTTTTTTATAACCGAAACTTCTTTACTCTATTAATACTTTCACCTTAATTTTTTCCTTATCTGATATTAAGATTGCTACGCCAGCTTTCTTTTAGTTTGTTTTTACTAGTATCATCCCTCCCTTTAATATTAAGCTGTTTATGTCATTATACTGTAGTGGTTAATTCTGTAATTAACTGGATGTTTAAAAATATAGTAAGTTCTGCTAAAACATGACATATGCATTCCTAAAAATCACCACATTGTGCAAACTTGCACAGTAAAAACCACAGAGCTTATGAGAAAAAAAATGGACTTAAGGGCACAAAACTTCATCAGTAGTATATTCTAAAAAAAAAAAAAGAAGAAGAAGAAAAGAAGAAAATGAAAAAATGGTAACACAGCTTTACACATTTTAGACAGTTAAGAAATACAAAAGTACTGTAATAGATATGGCATTTTTCCTTGAAAAAGACCCGAAGTTTTCTTGTAGAATTGGATGTCAGAATAGTTGCAGTTTATACGTTTTTGTAAGGTGGCACAAAGAGGGTTAACTGAATCAGAAGGAAGGTTGTAACACCATGTGTGGATGGAAGTGGTTTATAAAACATGGTAAAAGAGGAGCTAGCAGATGTTTGAGTTGTGTGCATTCTGTGTAGTCCTGTGCAGCTTGGCCCCGCTGGGTGAAGTTTTCAGCATTCATCTAGTGTTTTTCACAGATGAAATCACACAAAAGCAAAGCAAACGTGAAATCTGTGTTATGGTCCAAGTTCCTCCTAATATTAACTATTAATTATATGTAAGTAATATTAATTGTGTTAATAATAAATTACGGTTTCTAAAAACAACCATTATAGAAAAATGGACTGTACATTCTGAATGTCTCTATATTTTAACAGGCTAGTTTAAATCTACATTTAAGCTTATTTCTAATATTTTACCTTGTGTTTTTTGTTATGCCTTTTTTTCTTTTTATTTCCTCCTTTCCTGTCATCTTTTGAATTTATTGAATTCCTTTCTTCCTTTTTTCCTTTACTGTCTTGGAAATTATTTTGTTTTATTATTTTTATTACCACCCTTAACTTTTAAAATGCATAGTTAACCTACCCCAAGTCAATCAATATGCCTATCATTCTGCTCGAGTCCCTAGGAACATTCCAACAACCCTTAAGCAAGCTTCTCCCATCTTCCACACTATTGTTGAAATTCATACCTAATGGGTATGATGCACACTAACTGGGTGATGGACACACTTACAGCTTTGACTCAACTGTACAAAAGCAATTCATGTAACCAAACGTTTGTACCCTTGTAATAATCTGAAATTAAAAAAAAGAAAAAAAGAAGAAAAGAAAATACAATTTCACCTTGTTTTTAAATAACTTGTTTGAAAACACTTTGTTTTTAAATATTTTCACCTTATTTTTAAATACCTTATTTTAAACATTTTTTATTCTATTTTATAGTCAATTGCTGTCAGATTTACCACTACGCTTTACAAATGTCTTTGTGCGTCTGTTACTTCTTGCCCCCTACTCCTGTTTCCTGAGTTCAATCTACTTCCTACTGAAGTTCCTCCTTCAGTAATTATTTCAGGATAGCCTTGTAGGCCAAAAACGTTATTATGAAAATTCTTCTATTTAGCTCTTCCTCTTGCGTGATCATTTACCTTGACATAAAGCTCTGCGTCTCCTTTTTCTCCTCAGCACTTGGAAGATGTTATTTCTTTGTCCCTGACATCTATTGTTGATAAGAGATCTGCTGTCATTGTGACTGTCATTCCTTTATAAATAATCTGTGTTTTCTCTTAGGCAGCTGCTTTTAAGGTTTTCTCAATAGCCATGATGTCTGCAATTTTATTACAAATTACCTAAGTATGCATTTATTTTACTTATCCTGCTGAAGATTTGGTGTATCATTTCTCTCCAAAGGCTCACAGCCATTTTTTAATATTGGAAAATTCTCACCATTATTCCTTTCAACACTGTGTCTCCTCTGTCCTCTTCACTCCCTCCTTGAACTTGTTTCAGATGTATTATATATTGAAATTTCTCATTAGGTGCTTCACATCTCTTAATTTCTCTTTCGTATTTCTCATCTCTCTATCTCTCTGTGCTGCATTATGGGTCATTTCTTTTGATATATTTCAGTTTTCTCATTCTCCACTTAGCTATCTAGAGTCATGTTGAACCAATTTATTCAGTTTTTAAAATTTCAATCAGGTTCTTAAAATTCCTAATGCTTATTTATCTACTTATTTCCTTTTTTTTTTTTTTTTTGAGACAGAGTTTCGCTCAGTTGCCCAGGCTACCATGCCGTGGCATCAAGCTCACAGCAACCTCAAACTCCTGGGCTTAAGCAATCCTTCTGCCTCAGCCTCCCAAGTAGCTGGGACTACAGGCATGTGCCACCATGCCTGGCTAATTTTTCTATATATATTTTTAGCTGTCCATATAATTTCTTTCTATTTTTAGTAGAGATGGGGGTCTCATTCTTGCTCAGGCTGGTCTCTAACTCCTGAGCTCAAACAATCCACCCACCTCAGCCTCCCAGAGTGCTAGGATTACAGGGGTGAGCCACCGCGCCTGGCCTCTACTTATTTCTTATTCATAATATTCTACACTGGCCTTAAGTATTTCATTCCTTCCTTTATTTCTTCAAATGTTTAAATAAACTTATTTTAAAGTCTCTGTCAGAATGGTGTACTATGTGTCTGTGAATTCTTTCATTTTGTGACTCTCTCTCTCTCTCTCTCTCTCTCTCTCTCTGTCTCTCAGTGGCCTGCTCTCATATGGCTGCTTCTTGTGTTTCGTTTTTTCTGAGAGCTCCTCTTCAGCAGGAAAGATTTAGTGGGACATTCTTCGTAAGGAAATGCTGTGCAGCATTAGCCTGAGTTTCTGATTTTTCAGGAGTTACTCTCTTCCCAGCCGTGGGTCAGAGCAGGTGTCCTGTTTCATGCTTGCTCAGAGATAGGGCAGCCCCTTCCCAATATCCAACTTAATGCAGGGAGTCCCATTCCAACCTGATGTTAGAAACTCGCCTGTCAGGAATTCCCTATTCCTCTTTTGGCCCTTTGGCTTTGGCACTAGTTGAGTGCTGTGGTTTGGGGTTTCTCCTTCATTTCCGATCCTGGAAGCTTTCCCTTTCCTGTATCAAAACTTGACTATGTGTTTACAACTATCTAATTCCAAGATATCTAGCAAATATATGATATACATTAGGAGATAAAAGTCTTCCTGCCTCTGCTTTGTTTGCCACATTGACCAGAAGTCTTTTCAAATACTAGTATCTATCTATGGATAACTCTAAAGTCTGTATTGCTGACCCCGATGTGACGGCTGAGATCTAGAAACATGTCCTGTCACCTACAAATCACTGCCTGGATATAGCACAGTCACCTAAATCCAGAATGTACAAAATTACTTTTTTATATTTTGTAAATCTCAAATCTTCAAGTCTTTTCTCCATTTTCCTATCTTAATAAATGGCACCACCACCATTGGTCAAGAGACCCAGTTTAAAACCCTGGAAGTCATTTATCTTTGACTTGCTCTAATTCTCTATCTCCCTGAAGGGTTCTGTTGATTTTGCCAAGGATGAATAATAATCCTAGTTTGCCCAGGACTGAGGGGTTCCCAGGATTTTGGACTTTCAGTGCTAAAACAAGGAAGGTCCCAGAAAACCAGGACAAATTGGTCACCCAATTCCACCCTTAAGTATTTCTTAAAAGCCTCCACTTCCCTTCATCCCACTGCCTTAACTCGGACAACCACAGTCACATGCTGGAATCCCTGCAGCGGTTCTCGCTCTGGTATCCCTGCCCCAATCTTACTCTTTCCCATACATCCTCCACTTATTGATAAAGTGATTTTTCAGAGATGTGAATCTGGTTAGTTCCAAATTAAGTCATCCACTGGCTCCCATTATCTCAAGGATAATTTCTAACGTTTTAACACAATCTGCAGCAAATCCCTCCGGAATGTGGCTCTTGCCTGCTGATTCCATTCCTTGATTCCGTTTTCCACAGACATGCTCCAGGCATATTGAATGACTCATAATTCCTCAAATGTGCCACAAGACTGGGTGTTTCTGGGTCTTCCAAACAAGCTACCCCTTCTACCTAACCTGCTCTTCTCAGACCCTTTACCTGGTGACCACCTACTTTTCACTCAAAATTCAAGTTCAAAATCACTTCCTCAAGAAGCTTTGTCTGATCCCCTTGCTTTCCTCTAGCTTGAGTTAAGTGTCATGCCTGCATGCATCAAGGTGCTCCCTGTGCTTTGAGCTATCATGGCACTCATTGTGTTGTGATTATTTATGTACCAATCACTCTGTTAGACCACAGAATGACTCTTCCCTGTAATTCTGCTGCCTAGGATGTGCCCAGAAGGTGGATAAACAAGGAACTGGGAGTTTGAGGGTTTTAGAAACAGTCCTGGCTCTCCCCTTAACAAGCCACTTAGTTTCCCCGGGCCTCAGTTTTCTGCCCTCCCTTTGCTTGGCTATCCCTTCTCATCCTTGAGGTTCAGCTCATATGTTGCTGGCTCTGAGAAACCTTCCAAAGGCAAGTTTTGATGGAACCCCCATAGGACCCTATGCTGCCCCTGCCTGTCTGTCCGTGACTCTCAATAGTGGAGGATTCACTTCTGTCTTGTTTATCTCTATCCTCCGCATCCAGCATATTGCCTGACACACAGGAGAAATTTAATAAATAATGGTTGGTTTAATAAATTATAAACTACAAGGCATCAAACAGAAGAAGATGATCTCTAAGATACCTTTAGGCTCTAGCAATCTGTCAAGCAGAATAAAGCCCTATATTTCTGCAGTAACCAAGAGGCATTAGATGATGTGTGCCACCTTTGGAAACTTCCCTAAATGGCATGGTGCCAGCCATTGTCAAGGCAAACACACATTCAATTGGGTTTTGGCCAAAAGTAGGGGAAACTTGAATAAAAAGAAACTTGAATAAAAAGAAACAGTCATCTAAAAGCAATTCTAGAGAAAGAAGGAAAACTAAAGACAAGCTACGTGCTCCTCATAAATATGGGAAATAATGTGTCCTCTCTAGAGGACATGATGCCAACCCATAGCAGGCCTCATGGAATCTTCCAGCATCTCCTTCAGGAGAGGCCAAGGATGTTCTAATTTCACCTTGTCTGCCCTACCTACTCCTACCACAAAGGACAGGGCAAGCCCACAGGTCAGCCCCATGGACAGAGCACGCCCCCTACAGGCTCGAGCCCAGCTCCTGCCATCACCAATCTGAAGCACCATGACTGTCTCACTCCACAGGCATCCCTACCACCAGCCCCAACCAAACCTCCTGACTGTCTACTGCAATTTCTTCCCTTCTCACCTTCCGGAAATCCCTGTAACTCGTGCCTGTCTAGCCTAATTCCCCTCTGACAACACACTCTATTTTGGCAAATCCAGAGAATTCCATTATAATCACTGGCGGTGCTTTTCTTATTCCTACATTCATTTTACTCTTCCCCAGAGAGTCACTTTCTATGTCCACCAATTACTACCAGGGCTTCTCACCGTTTATCCTCCACCATACAGCTCTGTGCTCATTTTATATCTAAAGAGAACATGGATCATTAAGCCTTTATCAAGTAGTTTTCTTAAATTATTCACCAAGAATCATCCTCAATCCAGAACCCAAACTTTGAAATGGCCAGATGAGATTAACACATTTCTTCTGGATTACTTGTATCCTAGAGATTTCTCTACTTCTTCCAATTATTGTCATAGCCTTTTAATTTCCTTTACTTGTTAAGAAGCATCTTAAGGTAGGAAAAGCTTTAAAGTAAAATAGAAGTCTCATGTCCAAAGAGCTGACTTTAGAGCTCATGGGGGTAGGTGAGTGATGGAAAAGAAGAAACCTTTGAGGAAGAATAGAAAATACTTCTGGGGAAACTCCTTTGTGAGCCCCGAGGAGGAAGCAGCTGCAGACAGAAATGGAAGGAGCAATTTCACTGAAACACCGAGCCATTGCAATGCAGAGGGTCACACAGAGGGGGAGATGGATAATGCCCCCACTTTTGCTCAGTCTTGTCATCAGAGAGCCTTGCGGGTGGCCACTTGTCAGTGGGCAGCCAGGACTGAGGACTGTGGCAGGCCTATTAAAGAAGTCTGGAGCAGGGTAAAGGAAACAGCAAGCACTATATGGCAGCTGGCAGGATTTGTTAATAAACACCCAAGAGAGAGTCTCTGGAAATTTCTAGGAATAATTAGGAAAGACTTTTTAGGGTCCTGAGGTCCTTTTAGTAATGGATGGGGCCAAGAACCAGTGTAATCAGGTCTACTGTAGTTAACATGACCCTGAAATCAAGTGTGGCCTCTGTGAACAGATGTTCTACGTTAGAGGAGCTAATCCAAGGTTACTGATGAATTCTGACACAGTGCACATCTGCATAATAGAATAATCACTATTCATAGAATAAAGCCAGGAGGGCATTGGCACCCCTGGTAGAATCATACCTTGAAATATGTGCCAATTCCCAAGGATGGGGCTGGTCCCACTCGAGGAAGAAAAACATTGTTGAAGCTAATTAACTTTCTAGGGACAAACATTAATTGGGCTTGAGATGGTGGACACAGAGTGGGACCCTCACAAATTTGTGAATAGCCGTAGGTGGGAGAAGTGTCAAATGAAGAGAAGCCCTAGAAGCCAGTAGCAATAAGAACTAATTATTTTTTTTCAAACAGGGTCTTTTCTGGAGTTGAAAAAGACACTTACGATGGTAAATAAGTTTCGATCAGTTCGAATCCCCTTCCCTGTCCCATTTCTCTGGACAGAATACTCTGGGATGAGTCTCTGTGACAGGCCAGGGGAAAATCAGTGAGGCTGGGGGAGATGCAAGTGGTGTACCAGATGGGCTTGCCTGAGGACACTGCAACTCCCAGTCCATGCAGAAGATTTTGAAATTGGGTTAGGATGTGCTACTGAGATGGCACCTGCCATGGTCTGAATCTGTGTGTCCCTTCAAAATCCATGTGTTGAAACCTAATCACCACTGTGTTCGTATTAGAAGGGGGGGCCTTTGGGAGGTAATAGGTCATGAGGGCAGAGCTCTGATAAATAGAATTTAGTCCCCTTATAAGAGAATTCCCGGAGAGCTATCTTGCTCCTTCCATCACACTAGGACACAATGAGAAGGCACCATCTATGAACCGGAGGCAGGCCCTCACCAGACACCAAATCTGCTGGTCCCCAGATCTTAAACTTAGCATCTTTCAGAGCTGGGAGAAATAAGTTGCTGTTATTTATAGGCTGCACAGTCCATGGTATTCTGTTGTAGCATTCCAAACAGGCTAAGACAGTGCCCTAGTGGCAGTTCCCTGAGGCAGAGAAGGGAATTGCAGGAAGTCAGTGTTTCTTTCATCAGAGGTCATACATAACCTCGAGGTCGTTGGAGTCTTTATTGTGATTGACTGCTAAAAAGCATGTAGGGATTTGACACTGCATCACAGTGAAGGCAAAACCACCCCCCAGTTGGATCTATACCAAAAGTCCTAATTATAAAAAAACAGTGAAGAACGGTCAGTAGATTTGGAAACTGGCTGACGCGGGCCTATTTGGAACCTGTGACAATAGAGACTATAAAGAGAGACGTTACTGTGGACACTCAAATTGCATTAAAGTCTCAAGGCCTCCTTAGGTTCTCACTGTCACTGTTAATCAGGAGAAGCAAATGAACAGACGGAAAAACACAAGACATGGAAATGCTGCTTCAGGCTTTTGTGGTAGAAGTTAAAGTGACTGTGGCCCAGCAATTTAGGATCATGTTAGGGTCATTAATGCTTTTAGGGAGTAGGAGAGGCAAAGCCTCACCCCTATCAGCAGAGAATCACTCTCAACACACACACACACACACACACACACACACACACACACACACACACAAACATGTTGTTCTGTAGGAAAGCGGATGGGCTACAATTTATCAGCTCCAATGGTCAGGATAAAATAGCCTCTGATTAAAAAAATTGAGGGGTATTTCAGAAAAGTTACATAAGTTTTTTCTTTTTTTTCATTATGAAAGAAAACACTTAAAATACCTTAAACACAAATGAATAGTACATTGAATAAGTCTAAGTGAAGACTCACCTATCCACCACCCAGGACAAGAAAGAGAAGATTGCATTGTTTTTGAAAGGGTTGAACTGTCAAAGCAACGAAGAATCAAGAAAAAAAATTGTGACTGTTCAAGACTTTTAAATGACAGCTGGGTCCCTCATCTTACAGAGGTGACTTCTGTGCAATACTCAAGGAAGACATTCTCCTCCATGCTCAATTCAGATGTGACCACAAGGAAAATGGAAAAAGGAGGAAGCCCCAAGCAGGTAAGAAGCAGGAGTCAAAAGCCACTGCGAACGAGGAAGCAGGATCAGGGTCCAATCAAGGAATGCTCATGGTTCTCAGCCTTGGCACTATCAACCTTTTGAGCCCAGTAATTTTTTGTTGTGGGGAAGCTGTCCTATGCCTTGTAGGATGTTTAGCAGCATCCGATGCCAGTAGCATCTCTTCCCCAGTTGTGACTAACACAAATGTCTCCAGATATTGCCAGATGTCCCCTAGGGGGCAAAATTGTTCTTGATTGAGAACTACTGCCTTGGGGTAAGGGAACCCCATAGAGTCTGCCCAGGAGGACCTCAGAATTGCCACGGACTAGTGACTACTGCATATTTCCTATTCTTCTCGTTTCTAAATGAGAATGTTTATTGTGATTTCTTCTGTCCTATCTTACCACTGCATATTTTGTGTATAGTGGAAGCACAAATTTTGTCTATTTTTAGTTCACATGTTTACAGACCAAGCAACTCTATGTTCATACCTAGAAATATTTGAATATGTGTAGTGTACTGTATGCTTGATCACTGGATTTGTCCAGAGATCCTGGACTTTGAATTTGAGGCTGTAACTGGCTAGGATACTAGATTGACTTACTTGGAGGGCTGTATTCTATGTGTGGAGGAGAGAATGATGTAGATATCTGCTGGTCAGAAGAATGGATTGTGGCAGAGACAATGCTATGAACTCAAAAACTCTGTTTCACAGTCCTCCTTCCTGGGCACATGGCAACCACCCTTCCTAGGCTTCTTGCAGCTTGGGGAGGGGGCGACATTTGACTAATTTTGACCAAGGAACTGTGATAAGAATGCTTCTTACAGAAGCAAGAAATAAACATCTATTGGTTAAGCTAGTGGGACATGGGGCTGTTTGTTACTACAGCATGGCCTTGCCAGCTCAGAAGTCACCCCCATTGTGAAGCCTGCCTCTCCAGCTCAGGACCAGGTCCCCTTTTTATGTGCTCCATGCATACCCTAATGTGGCATTTATCATGCTACATTGTATTTGCCTGTTTACAGATTTCTATTGTTGGGGACAGGAATCATACTATTTACCACATGTGTAGTACAGAATCTGGCTCTCACATATTTGTTGAGTGAACAGATGATGATTACTCCTTAGACTGGTGAGGTTGAAATTCACTGAACAGATTATAGAGAGGAAGGGCCAGCTGTTGATATCTCATGGAAATAATAGGAGGGAAAAATCCTTGATTGGGCAAACACCAACCCCACAAAAGGTTGTGGCTGATGACAGATGTTTAATTATGTTCTCCTTAATCACAGCAGTCTTACTAACAGAACATGGAGAAAAGTAGGAAGCAAAATAACTCCCAAACCATTTTCATCCCAAGCACTGTTCTAGAAAATTCCATGAGCTGAGTTCAGACAAATTTAACTTTGATGACTTTTCAGTTTCTGAAACATGAAGGAGTGATTGAAAGTGCTTGGGGCTGAAGCAAGACAATTTTCTCTACAAGAATGTGAATGGGATGTGTTCAAAGCAACCTGCACATCATGAAGCTAAATGACTCAAGATCATTCAAGGAAATATCTATTGACAATTAATGACCTGAAGAGTCATATTAAAGAACTGCTGTTAAACTGGATCATTACCAAAACCCACAGCCCATATGCTTTCCCCATTGTGGTTGTGAGAAAAAAGTCTAGAAACATTTGAATATGTGTGATGCACTATACTCTTAATTATCTGATAAATATTGATGATTACACAGCAGCCCATGTACAAGATGTATTGGATTATTTGACAGGAAGCCAGCAGTTCACTGTGTTACTACTTTAGAGTAGATATACCAGGTGCATATGGCTCTTGAAATTAAGGAAAAATAGCCTTTATTGCTTGAGGAGATTTCATCCATTTTGGAAGATGCCTCAAAAAATTTCTGGAGTCTCTCTTAATTTTAATGCTTAATAGAGAAGGTTATAGATGAAAAAAAAAACTACTTGAAGATACTCAAACACATAGAAAGATATTAGAGAGACAAAGTCCTAAATTATCTGGTTGAAACTTATGTGAAATTATCCTTGGCCAATGCCAGTCTTACCTAGACTTTATCATATATATAAGGTATATAGTATTCCAGGTGAGAATGAGCACTGATTCAGAAAATATTTCTCCTATTACCTTCTGGCCATGTCACAACAACTATTGAGAATTAAATACCTGTGCAAAGTTCTATGGAGAATTAAAGAACTCTGTGGAATTTTAACTCTAAGAAAATGTGTGAAGCAATATTTCAATATTACAAAGTTCTTTTTAAATCTGACACAGGGGTATCGGGCCAAAGCTAGGACAATGGCCAGAAAATGAAGTTAGAAATGTTTTGCTTCTTTAGGTGTTAGTAGGAAGAGGAATCTGAAAGAGTGTTCAATGCTTTCCTGGCCTACTTGGCTCAGACTCCAAGGAAGGCATAAACCTCTCTGTTTTTTTTGTTTGTTTGTTTACTACTACCAGTAAAACTATATTAGGAATATCAAAGCAGAAGAAAGACCATAGTTTTGCCAGAAGAAAGAAGTCTGTCCAATAGCATGATTTGATACTTTGTTTATAAGGACAGAATTTTGGCTCTGACATGGGTGATCAATTCCCTTCACAGACATTTACTGACAAAATATCCCTTACTTATGTGCTTACTAGTGCCAGATTGTCACCTCAGAGAGCCAGGTAAAATACAAGGTCATCAGGGTGGTGGAAGTTCAAGACCATAAGTCTTTAAATTTCCCTGTGTTCTTCCCCCACTAGACACCAAAACTGGCAGTAAATCAGAGCAGTTATTCAGGTGTTATGTATTGTCAAGGCTAATAGTAACAGGGAAACTTGGTGAGGGGGAGGGAGTATATGGGCACTTCTGTATTTCTGCTCATTTTTTTCTATAAACCTAAAACTGCTCTAAAAAATAAAGTCTATTAATTAAAAATATATTGAAACACTTCCATACTTGTTAGTAAATAGATGCAGCCCACTGTTCAGTAGCTGCCTCCCATTCTGGCCAATCACGTTGGCTACTCTCCCCTCCAAGCCTTTGCCTTTTCTTAAGCACTGACTAAAAGGCTGAGAAACTGAGCAGAGGTTTCTGTAGTCTCATGGGGCTGAAAAGACAAAAGATGGAGGTCAGTGATCACAAAGGTGGAATGTCCAAGGAGTCACATGGGACTCCCAAAGAATATTACCCTAGGAGTAATGGTGAACTGAAAATAGACCAGGGCTCACAAACACTAAACTGTCTCTTCTAATCAGCTCAAGCCCTGATTGGATTAAAGCCATTCTAACCACATGCCAGGAGCAAAAATAACTCCTCTCTAGGGAAACAGAACATCATCCAGTGCCTCAAATTATCTCCATAATTTTTCAGATACTTTTTCATATACAATGAAAATAATCAAGCAGGCACAATGACAATAATTGACTAAAAATCAAGAGAAAAATAGATACTAGAAAGAAACCCACAGGATATCCAGATATCGGTAGTGTCAAGCATGGACATTAAAAAAACTATAGTTAATGTGTTTAAGAAATTAAATAACAAGATGAAAATTTCAGGAACTTTATAAAAAACAAATGAAAGTTCTGGAAATAAAAAATAAAATAAACACTGCAAGTACTAACCAAAAGAAAGGTGGAGTAGCAATACCAGTATCAGACCAAGTATACTTGAAGGCAGGAAATATAACTGGAGGTGAAGAGTTATATTCCATAGTGATAATAAGATGAATTCAACTGAAACATATACATACCTATCTTAAATCTGTATGAACCTAATAACACATCCACATAAAAATAAACAAATCAAAAGTGGACAGAATCAAAACTGTCTTTATTCCTTTCAACAAATGCATGCATAGAAATTCCAGAGGAATCTAAAGTTAAACAATGAGAATTAAGATGTGAATTTACCAAAGTCCCAAATATAAGGTCAAACTACAAAAATCAATTGTTTATCTATATACAACAGTTAGAAAGTGAAATTTGAAAAATTACCACTTACAACAGCACCAAAATTATCAAACACCTAGCAATGTATGTAATGAAAGATGTGTAACAACCTCCATACTGAAAATTTAAAACTTAATTGAGAAACATTAAGAAGACCTAAATATGCACAGATATACCACATTCTTGGATGGGAAAGTTCAATATTGTAGATATTAATCTTTTCCAAATTAATCTATAGATTCAAAACAATCCCAATTTAATTGCAGCAGAGTTATGTTGGTTTTGGTTTTGGTTTTGGTTTTTTATAAAAATGGATTAGTTAATTGTAAAATGTGTGTGGAAATGCAAAAGGCTAAGAATAGCCCAGGCAACCTTGAAAAAAAATTGGAGGACTTATATTGCTAGATTATAATACAGGTTATTATAGAGCTAGAGTGCTTTAGGGGTAAGGATATACAAATAGGCCAATGGAACAGAATAGAGAATCAAAAAGTAGAACTTCACATGTGGGAGATACTTGATTTATGGCAGAGGTGGCACTAAAGACAGTAGAGAAAGGACATTCTTTTAAGTAAACTGTTCTAGGACAATTGAATATCCATGAGGATGAAGATGAATCTTAACTCCCTACTTCATACCATTCACATGAATCAATTCCAAGTAGATTACTGATGTAATAGATGTGAAAGTTAAAGCAATCAAGTTAATGGAAGATAACATGAGAACGTCTTCATGACCTTGGGGCAGGCAAAGATTTCTCAAACAAAGCACAGAAAGCATTGAAAAAAAAGGAAAGATAAATTGGGATTTATTAAATTTGAGAATTCCAGATCAGCAAAAGACAGAGGCAAACCACAGAGTACGAAAGATTTGCAATACATATAACTGACGAGGAATCCATTTCCATTATATATAAGGAACTCTTACAAATCAATAAAAGACATCAACCAATAAAAAAATTGGATAGAGAACTGGAAGAGACACTATAATAATAACATGAAAAGATGCTCAACCACATTCCCTCATTCATCAGGGAAATGCAAACTAAAACTACAATGAGATCTATCATGGGTATCTCACTCATCAGAATGGCAGAAATTAAAAGGATTGACAATACCACTCATTGGCAAGGATGTGGAGCAGCTGCAAAACTCATGTGTTACTGTGGGAGTGTAATTGGCACAGTAATTACATGTTTGTAAATATCTACTAAAGCTGAGCATATGTAAACCCTATCACCTGGCAATGTATTCCCAGGCATATATCCAACAAAAATGCAGGAACATGTGCTAAAAAGACATAGCAACATTATTCTTATTGCCAAAAACTAAAACAAATCAAGTTTCCATCAACAATAAATGAATAAACTGGTATTTTCAAACAATGGCATGCTACATGGCATAAATGGTTTGAAAACAGTCTCCAAAAATAGAAAATAGAGACCTTTTCTTTAGGATAATGAGAACTATACAAAAGCCCATGAAAATTTGGTCTATGAAATAACAGGAGTCTGTAAAAGATACCAAACAGTATATGTTGTCTGCTAGCATTTATTTTGAAACACAAGAATAACTACATATATACCCAAGCTAACCTTCTACTGTAAGGACTGTAGAAAACAGTTTTAAAAATGCAAAACTCTACTCATGGGCACTTCCTGTGGAATCTACTATAGAATTAGCTTCTTTCAACCAAAAGACCCACGCAGAAACCTCAGCAGAAAGACTGATGGTAAATACTGAATATATTATATTATAGATCAAGGACAAAACAAAGGTGGAGATAGTGTTGAGGAATAATGAGCAAATGGTAAATATTCCAACAAAGTAGAAATGACACAACTTTTAAAATGGGAGAAGGCAAGAAGTGAAAAAGGGAAAGTATTTTTGAACCGTGTAAAGTTACTGATAATCAACCATTTTTGAACTACCAAAAAAAAAAAAAAAAAACATTTAGTAGGGGTCCACTTAATGGGAAAAGCTCATAGACTGCTAACTGGGTAATAGGTGGGAGTCACAGGACATCACTGAAAGTTGATAAGTCAAATAATAGAAGCCTGTATGAATAAAAAGAGACTAAAAATATTATAAAAGATATTAGAATAAAGGCAGCTACTAAGAAAAAAACCACAAATCTTTCTAAATAAAAAAATATGTTTTAAAGCAAACAGACAATAAACATAATTAATACATATACACCTAAATGCAAAAAAAGAATCTGAAATATAACAAAGTAATACAACAAACTTGAAGCCAAACATATCAGTTATATCATTAAATATAAATAGGTCTAACTTATCTTAAAAGAAAATGATTTTCACATTGGCTCACAAAGATAAACCAAATGCTATATTATATACTAGAGGAACACATGAAACAAAGTCATTCAGAAAGACTAAAACTTAACTAAAGATGTGGGCACAGCTATACCAGATGAATATAAACAAAAAGAAAACAAGAGCTGAGATCCTGATAGCAAGCAAGGCCAAATTCAGGCCAAAAAAAGCATTAAATGATATAAAGATGTTTTATAATACTAAAAGCCATGATTCACTATGAGGACACAAGTTATAAATATCTATGTACCAAAATGACAGCGCAACTATCCTCGTAAACAGAAGATAGGAGATGCAAGAAGAAATTGAAGGACCACTCTACAAATAAGAGACTTGAACACACCATCCTCAGTTCAAAAGTGAACACAAAATAAGAAAGATATAAAAGACCTAAATAACATAATTGACTAGATTTCATGTATTTATACCAAAATATACTTTCTTCTCAAGTCTACATAGAAAATTTATTAAACTGACCATATGCAAGCAAATCTTTTATTGCACTTGGAAGATAATGATTTATTTTACAAATTGAAAGTTTTGGGAAATCCTGTATCAAGCAAGTCGATCAGCACCATTTTTCTAACACCGTGTGCTCACTTCACGTCTCTGTGTCACATTTCGATAATCCTTGTAATATTTCAAACTTTCTCATTATCATTATATCAGTTATGGTGGTCTGTCATCATTGATCTTTGACACTACTCTTGTAATTGTTTTGGGGAGCCACAAACCATGCCCACACAAGACAGCAAACTTAAAACAATCAGGAGCTTGACTATAAGACATTGTCTGAGACTACTGGCATGAACTTTTCAAAAATATCAAGTTCACCAAAAGATTTTAAAAAATAATAATAAAGGAGGAGGACTGTTCTAGGTTAGGGGAAATAAAGTGACATAACAATCAAATGAATGCAGTCCATGGTCTTTGATTGGCTCTGGGGGGGGGGGGTGCAGGCGGGGAAGCTCAAAATGGCATTTTAGGATGATTGGGGAAAATTGAATGGAATGTGCACCATATATTATATAATAGATAATATTGTATCAGTGTTAAATTCCTTGAATGTGACAACGTCTTAATTGTGTAAGAGAATGTCTTTGACTTTAGCATGGTGGATCTTAAACCTAAGTATACACCACAATCACCTGGAGGGTTTATTAAAACACAAATTGTGCCTCTCCCCCATACCACACTTTCTCCTTCAACCTCCAGTTTCTGATTCTGTAGGTCTGGGAGTCAGACTCCAGAATTTGCACGAGCTGGATCAGATATCCCCCCAGTAGGGTAGAGGGGCTTGTAGGGTGAAACAAAGGAAAACCTCAGCCAGCAACTGGCTGGAGAGCCATCCAAAGGCAATGCTGTTGGCAGGGTGATTATTTTTCCCTCCATTGTCCTTTTTCATATTTACAATTTTTAAAAAAACAACAATCATAAGCTACTTTGACAATAAAAGAAGTGGATAAAATTTTAAAATTAAATATCTTTCCAGGTCATATTATAGAACCGTATCTGAAAGATGGACCTGATTACCATCCTTCCAAGTCAAGACCTGGTACCCAGAATGAGTAGATGCATAGCAGAGCCTCTTCACAGTTGTTGCGGCACAGAACTGATGCTGTCTGACAGGTTTCAGTGTCCTCCCAGATCCTAGTGTGATGCTTCTAGTACTGAGAGATAAGTGAGTTTCACAGCAATGCCCTATCAATATCTGCATTTGCAGAGCTTGAGAAGATGGCAAAGCCCAAAACATCTAGCCATCCTGAGGAATCTCTGTAACATCTAGAACCTCAGACATCACTGACTGGAGAAGGCTGATGAGATGACTCATGTGAAAAGGTTAACCACTTCCCTGAGCCACTAGTTGCCAAAAATTCAATCTGCCCCAGAAACTTCAGAAGGGAGGAAACTATGACACTTAGGTCAGCTGGCATACCATATCCAGGACCTAAAACAAACAAACAAATGTTTTCCAATTATTAAATAAAGCCAATTTTGTACAGAGGGATTTTGCAACATGATAGCTTTGTCATTTTCCAGAAGAAGATAGTTTTCACAAGTTAAGGGAATCACTTCAGCTTCATTGATTTTATAGTACAGATCTCCAGATTGTATACCTGATTTTCGAATTTTAAAGAATTTCCCTTTTAAAATTTTATATTTTCTTCATGTTAAAGAAAAGCATATTAATGATAAAAAATTTGGAAGATACTGAAAAATGGAGAAAAGAACATCTTAATTGTTTCTATGTCACCATTGCTAACTTTTTGTAGGTCTCTTTTCAGTCTTTTCTCTCACAAGTAATATATGTACTAATTTTTACAGAACTAGGATCAAATTATAGACACTATTTGGTATCCTGCCACTCTCAAACATCTACTATAAGCCCTTTCTCACATCATTAAAGTTGAAAATGTTTTTTAAAGGCTGGATCACTATCCATTATTTACATGTGTTATGAATTATCTAATGCAAAGCTTCTATTGTTGAACACTTCATTTATTTTTATTATTTGCTATAATGTATAAAACTGCAGTGAATCTTCCTAAACAAAAATCCCTGTGCACATCTCCGATTTTTTTTCTTTAGAATAAAAACTAGAAGTAAAGTCACTGGATCAAAGGGATAAGTATGGCTTTAAGGCTTTCAATGCCTAACGTCAAATTGTCCTCCAGAGAGTTTATATCAATTTACACCTCTACCAGCAAGGATTTGATGCCAAAGCCCCAGTAATAAAGAATTTCCATTCACCTAGGGTCCCTTATAGACATCTGCCATTCAATAATGTGGGATGCAATAGATGCCTGTTTCAGGAGTTGAAGAGCTTGGTTTCCAGCTATCAATCTCTTTGTATCAGAAGATGAGATATAAGAAGACAAGACCAACAATCAAATGTTTAAAATCTGTTAGCATAAGCCACACTTGATATTACACAGTTTTCTCTCATTTGTTAAATCTGTGTCCATTACAATATATAATTTTGTTCATTTGGATTTTTACTTATTTCTTAAAATTTTAATAAGAAGTTTCATTTCAAAAGTTTTAATTCTTTATGTGATAAATGATATTTTTGAACTGAACCATGTTTGAGGTAAATTTTTAAATTTTTATTGTTTTTGAAAGGGAAGAATAATTATTGAGTTAATTAATTTTGACTCTAAAAACTCTTTCTAATTGAGCCAATTTATTTAATACCCTGTGTTTTAGAAAGAGGTGACAACATATGAAAATATTGGCTAAACCTTAGTTCTTTCTGTCAAATGCAATGTGTGAAACACAGACACATTTATTTATATACATATTTTATACACATATATATTCATAGCTCTAATATAGGGAGATGTAAATCCTGTGAAATAGAAGTGAAAACGGAACCACAGCTGATATATTTATTAATTTTTCACCTACCCTGTATGTACTAGGTAGAATTTTAGTCTATTTTTATTTGTGAACAAATGTGAACCTGAAAGAGACAATCCTGCAAGATAGATGCTGAGTGGTTAACTGGGCCTAAATGTAAAAGACAGCAAAGCAGCCGTTTGTTGACTAAAGATCACACATATTCAACAGTTTCAAGAAAATCCCAACCCCTTTAACTGAGACTCCAGAGTTCGCCTGAATCAACCAATCAGAGCTCACCTGCCTCAGCCAATCAGGGCTCATCTGTATTGACCAGTCAGAATTCAGCTGTGACTACCAATTAGAACCCAGTGAGTTTCAACCCTTAATTTGCATAAACAGACCTGGCTGCCTTGGCGGGAACTTTTGGCCTTCTCATTTTTCTATGGAACACACCAAAGGCTGCATCTTCCCAGTTGGCAAACTGTTCATTGGAATAAAGTCTCTTTCCTCCAAATTCCTTTTCAGAGAACTTTTGTTGACATAGTTTAGTCTTCCTTTCTCTTCTGCTTCACAAAGAAATATTCAGACTCTCATACTCACTCTGCATCTTGTTCAGCTTTTCATAAATACTCACCTTCACAAAATCTCTCAGATATACAATACTATCAGTGCTGCCCATGCTGATGCGGGTTTCCATCTCAGTAACTCAGAATACCCACAACCCAGTATATTCTGTTCCCAAGGATATCAGTGGACCAATAGCACCTGCACTTGCTCTCATGCGCTCTCCCACTCACCTCACCCCGGTCCTAATACAGCTTCTTTTCTTGTCTTGTAGTTGTCATCTAAATGGCAACTCTCAATCAGGTCAGCTAAAACAAAATAATTTATTTAAGGCTTTTTGTGGCAAATTCTTTCTCTAAAACTAACTCAGACAACTTCTGGGTCATTAACTCCCTAAAAGCATGTTGATGTCTCTCTCCCTCTAATAAAAAAAAAGTCTGCATAGAAGCTCTTCAGACAGACCATAGCCCCTGTGCCTACTCTGGCTGAGCAGACCACGCTGCCAACCCCACCGCCTGCAGTTTAGAGGGTCTCACAGCTCAGTACATGAACACCATGTCGAGAAGGGTCTGTATGGAAAACAGCTGGAGTGAGATAAACATTGCTTGAGCCCGGAAAAGTGGGAAAGGAATAACATCCACATAGAGTTATAATCGCAGTAATCATGTTAGAAGTGCTGACGAAAGATCAAGTAGAATGTCTATACATAGGTAGAACAGTGCCTGGAACATACAAGCACTGTTTAAGTGCCAGCTACCCTTCTCTTTCTCTCCCTGCTTCTTGTTATTATTATTAATTTTTATGATTGTTTTGTGTTGGGAAGATTTACAGTTTGATGATTTCTATTCTGTTGCTGCCTCCTCACCTCATACCTCCTTCCTAAAATCACCCATTTTCATGCAAATCAATCCAGTTTAACATATATGTATTGAACATCCACTCTGAGCAAAGCACTGTATGGAAGAGGATGCTAGGAAATGAATAGGGGAATAACATAGTTCCTGCCCTTGGGGAACTACAATCTAAATTGAAAGAGACCTAATGCACACCAGACAGTTTGCAATATGAAAGGATGACTAAGGAAGGGGGCCAGTGACTAATAGTTACTCATGGACACAGTGGAAGGAAAAAAGAGTGCCTCCACACCAGTGGCTTGGGGGACGTAGGTTTATGGGGACCTGAACATAGCTGCCTTTCCTTTCCCTGCCAACTCCAATATGCTGTCTCCCATCAGCCAAGTGGCTTAAGAACTTCAGGGCAGCTGGACATGAGTGAGCCATGGAGCTCTGTTAGAAGTCTGGGCTGTGAGAACACTAGAGTTGGGCAGGGCTTGTTCTTGCATGCTGGACATTGCTGGGAGATTAGTGTGGGAACCCAGAGGGAAGACCAAAACAGAGGAGCCTGGGTAGACATGGTATTCAGAGATCTGAGAATGGGAGTGGCCATCTACTCCATGTTGGTGGACCAGGGGGTTCCCTGATGCCCAAAAGACCTAGAGGAAGCAGAAAGAATAAGCTAGGTCTCCCTGCTCCTGAGGCCAGGAAATGGAAGGCAGGAAGGCTTCCTGGAGGTATGACAGCAGAACCCTGACAGTCTGCTAGCTTCTAGATACAAGTAAGTGGAGGGAGGGGGAAGAGACTAGCCCTAACCCTAATTCTTTTCTTTCATGATCCAGAAAATCTCTAAATGCCCACTGTTTAGCATACTTCAACCACCAGACCTGAGCCCTTGTGACCCAATAAAGAAAATAGCAGCTAATCTTAGTAATTGTGAATAATGCCGCAATGAACATGGGAATGCAGATATCCCTTCAACATACTGATTTCATTGCATATATACCCAGAAGTGTAACTGCTGGATCATATGATAGTTCACTTCTATTTTTTAATTTTTTGAGAAATCTCCATACTGTTTTTCATAATGGCTGTACTAATTACACTTCCACCAACAGTGCAAAGGGGCCCCCTCTTGAACACAATTGCCAAGACATGGAATCAACCTAAGTATTCATTAACAACTGAATAGAATCCTTTTCAGCCTTAAAAAAGAGGAAACCCTGTCATTTGCAACAATATGGGTGAACCTAGAAGACATTATGTTAAGTGAAATAAGTCAGGTACAGAAAGAAAAATACCACATTATCTCACTTATATGTAGAATCTTAAAAAGTTGAACTTATAGAAGTAGAGAGTAGAATGGTGGTTATCATGGACTAGGGGGAAGGGAGGATGGGGAGATGTTGGTCAAAGAGCACACAGTTTCAGTTAGATAGGACTAATAAGTTCTGGAGATCTATTATATAATATAGTAACTATAGTTAATAATAATGTACTATATACTTTAAAATTCCTAAGAGAATATATTTTAAACGTTCTCACCATGAAAAAAAGTGGTAAGTATGTGAGGCAATGAATATGTTAACCAACTTGATTTATCATTCCCCAATGTAAAAAAATCATGAAACCAGCCTTTACAAATTAATAAAGGGGTACGAGATGAGAACTATGGCAGGGGCCTAAACTCTGCAATGGTGCAGGCATAGTTAAAAATAATGACAACAACTAGCCATTTCCCCTAGTTTGCTTTCCTATAATTGCTACTCAGGAGTCACATAGCTGATGGTCATAAAGATTCTTAACTATCTCCATAGATAACATCACTCTCCTGAAACCTAAGACTAGTTTTTGAGATATCTTTCAGGCTCTGCATTCCAGTGGATCAGCTGACCCACTCAGACCATTGGCCTATACCAAGGAACTGACTCAACTGATATTGCAACTCCCACCCAGAAACCAACTCAGCACAAGAAGACAATTTCTACATCCCTATGATTCCACCCTGAACCCAGCCAATTAGCAGATCCAATAGCCTAGCCCTTTGCCCACCAAACTATCTTTAAAAACCCTTTCTCCCAAATTCTGGGGGAGATGGATTTGAGAACTTCCTCCTGTCTCCTTACATGGTGCCTGTAATACAAAGCTCTTTCTCTGTTGTAACTCCTGCTATCTCAGTGTATTGGCTTCCTCTTGAGCAGCGGGCAATGAACCTAGTAACAAGGCTATAACAATCACGTTGAACCCCATACAATGCACACAATAAAAAGTGAATAAAAAGAAAAAGAAAGAAAATAGCAACCTAAGCAAAAGTGCCTAGTAGTCAAGAAAGCTTGCCAATCAGAAAATGTGCTCAGGTAAGAAAGCTCCTGAAAGAGTTAGATGAACTCCTGAATAAAACATAACAATAATAATGATAAGGGTACTTAAGAAGATTCAAGTGCAAAAATAAAAGCATTATCTTCAGAAGCTAAACAAAAACATTTTGGCTAAAATTTTCAGTACCTGTATTAAAAGACCTGAAGGAATGTCTTAGAAGATCAAGGGTAAGAAATATCTTTGAGCACAAAGCAGAAATACAAAAAAACCGATGGAAACCATGAAGAAAAAAATTTTAAAAACCCTTACAGAAGTGCTTTCAAATATTTTTTTATTGCAACCCATGGTAAGAAAAAATAGATTTTACATTGAAACCCTGTACACAGGGAGTTGTAAAGGAAATAAAAGTTTCACAAAACAATACTTATGTTTACTCTTTCTATTATGTACTCTGACATTTTCTATTCCATGCCATTTCATTTTTAAAAATGCTAGTCACCACCAAGGAGTTGGCAATAATTTTTTAAACATTCAGAAGATGGATCCAGGAGACTGAGCATGCTGACAATAGAAATTCCAAAAAATTGATGGAAAAGAGGTAATAATTTCAAAAAATACTAGAAGAAAATTTCTTTGAGATGAAGAAAGGACTTACCTGGTTTCATGCAGGATTTAAAATAAAAGACCCTCATGGTTTCAAACTTGCTTGATGGCAAGGCTGATGCAGGGTACTTGTTAAAAACACAGATTGCTGAGCCCCAACCCAGACCTACTAAATTTTCAGGGCAATATGATAATATGTTTATTTAAGAAGCACCTCAAGAGACTCTTATCATCTGAGAAATTTGAAAATCATTGAACATATTTTAACCTGCTCAAACTTTAATGTGCATACAAATCAGCTAGGGTCTTATTAAAATGCAGATTCTTGTTGAGCAGTTCTGGGTCTGCCCAGGGACTTGCATTTCCAACTAGCTCCTGGTGATGCCAATGCTGCTGGTTCAGGGACCAGGCCTGAAATCATTTCTGGCTACAGTTAAAGATGAGATGCCTCCCAATTCATTTTTGGATACAAAACACTAATACCAAAACCTGATCAAGAAAGGAAAGTATAGGAAAAAATTCATACACTAATCTCACTCAGGAAAATAGATACAAAAATTTTAAATAAAATATTAGCAAGTTCAATCTAGCAGTATATCAAAGGAATGACATAGCCTCTGACCGAGCAGCATTTATGCCAGGAATGCAAATGTGGTCAGTATTTGGGTCAGCATTAGGAAGTCTATCCACTTAATCCACTGTGTCAACAAATTAGTGAAAAAAATCACACAATCATATCAACAGGTCCTGTAAAAGGCATTTAAAAAGAAATGACAAGATGTTCCTATTAATACTTTAAAAATAAAGTAGAGAGAAACCATTTAAACATGAAAGATTGTTTAACAAATTTAACAAGAAATATTACCCTAAATGATAAAAAACTATCTTAATTTAAATTTAGAAACTATACAGAAATATCTGCTATCATCACTTTTAATTTAACATTGTCTTGGAAGGCAAAGGAAATTCAATAAAACAAGTAAATGTAAATGATGTGATTGAAAACTAAGGAAACTCAAAAAACCACTACAATGAGTAAGAAATTTAGCAAAATGGCTGGGGTATAGAGAACATGCATACACATGTACACACACACATATTGTCGTACACAAATACACACACATACATATACACAGAAGTCAATAGTTTTTCTTTGATCTAACATAAAAAGAGAAATAATATTTCATTTATAATAGGAACGGAAACTACAAATTACATTGAAATAAATTTAATCAGAAAACTAAGTCGATTTGAAGCAACATCATAAAATCATTTTGAAAGACATAAAACAAGACCTAAAGAGATAGAAAATATACCATGTTCTTGGATGAAAAAAAAATAATATCAAAAATGTCAATTTTGCCAAAAATAACAAATAAATTCCAGGAAGTTCAAATTAGAATACTAACTGGAATACTAACGCGGTTTCTATTGTTTGGGTTTTTTTAATTGAATAAAAAATATTCAGGTTGAAATGTGTTACCCAGAAATAGATAAGAAAAGTGTGAAATAAGCACTCAGGTGAACTTGCCTTACCAGTTGTCAGAATCTTTAATCCCGTATTAGTCAGGATGAGCTATCACATGGTAAGTAACAAATTAACACCAACACTGGTGTCTTAAAACAACAAAAGTTTATTTCTTGCTCATGCTACATGTTCATAATGATTTGGCAGGGGCCTGTGTTACAGTCACTTGGGAACTCAAGGTGAGAGACCTACCATCTTGTAGCTACATGATTTGGAACATGGAGACTTGGCCCAGGTTGGGGGTGCGGGGGAGAGAATACATGGAGAAGTCTCTCTCCCTCTCTTTCTCTGTTTCTCTCTCTCACACACATGCTTCTGTGCATCAGACTAGAAGTGACATACATCATTTCCATTCACAACCTTTCCAACTAAATTAGTCACATGGCTCTGTCTGACTGCAAGGGCAAGGGGGTGTGGCTAGGAAAAGTAGGATTATGTGAAATATATATATGGAATATATAAATATATATGGCATTGCTATAGGAATAGACAAATGGATCAGTAGGAAAACTGGAGAATATAAATATTAAATCACATATGTTTGAAAACTTAATCTTTGGCAAAGATAATGGTTTAATTCACTAGAAAAGTGAATGGAACTGTCAAAACTAGCTAATTATATGAAAAAAAATAAAAGTAGATATCTTTTATTTACTTTCAATAATATAAAATAATAAACTCCAGGTGAATTAAAGACCTAAATGTATAAAAAGAAAAAAAAAAACAATTAAAAACTACCAAGAAAATCTAGGAGACTGTCTGATAAAAACAGAATTAGGGGAGACTTTTTTAAACCAAAACTGGAAACCACAAATGCTTTTAAAACAAATGTAACTACATAAAAATTGTTTTCATTTTTGTGAGAAATACATAAGTTCAAGGGAGACATAATAGCATTAGAAAAAATTTTGAAATATTCATGACAGGCAAAGTGTTCATACTTATAATATACAAAGAGCACTTAGAAAAAAATGACTAGGAAACAATCCAACAGAAAAGGGACAAGGGATGAGAATGACAATTTAGAGAAGAGAAAATCCAAATAGCCAAAAAAAGTCTTTTAAAAAGTTCAAATTCTCTAGTAGTCAGGAAAATGTACACCCTCTAATAGCAATGTTATAGTATTTTACCGCCACCAGACTGACAAAACAGTGTTACACTTTTTGGGGAAGGCAACCTGGCAACATTTAAATATAAATAGAGACATACGACACACATACACATATAATATAAATATAACACATTACTCAGCATTTCCACTTTGAATCTTCCCCATAGAAAGAAAACATCAGGCTGTAGAGATATATGTAAATAATGTTTATTATAGTGTTGTCTTTAGAGGCCAAAAGTGAAAACGAAGTGAATTTTCATGAATATGGAAATGAGTATATAAATTATGTTGCATCCATACCATAAGAATAATATTTAGCAATTGGAAAGAATGAGTTAAATCTACACCTGTTGACTGAAGTATTTGAACAAAGTTTGGAGTGAAAAACACAAAATGCAGACAACAATGAAAATCCTATATTTGCATTTACGTCTGTGAGTATTATGTGTGTGTGTATTTCTGTCTCTATAGTATTAAAGACCCTGGACAAACAAGGAAGGATTTATACCACATTGTCAACAGGATTTACATTGAGATGGGTGATGCTGTGTTGTGTGTCAAGGAGAGAGTTCTGCAGAAAGAGAAGCCAAAGCATTAAAAAAAAAAAAAAACAGCAGCTCTTGAAGGAAAACATCATGTATAGAATTTTATGTATACATTTGTGGAAAGTTATCCCCGTGTGGGAAAGAAAGTCCTTACTTTATTATAGATGGGGCAATGCTAGAGAAGGTGCCTCCCCCTACCATGTGTGAGAACTGAGAACACCTTCTTCTGCTACTGTATGGCTGAGGCTTGTTTTTTTCCTTCAGTTGTGAACCCATCATGAGTATGCTTTGTTTTTTGTAGGAAAGAAATTAACTTTGGTAAGTCATAAGTCCTCCTAGGATATGGCTACTAGTCATGAAGAACCCAGAGCAGAAAAGAGAGCAACCCAGGCCAGCCTCATCGACACCGCAGGGCCGAGAATGCAGAGTCCTGTTGGGCCCTGCAAGGAAGGCAGATGTTAGTCTAAGTGAGCTGGGCAGTCTTTTGTGGGACTCTAAGCAGAGTGACATGGTTTGACTTATCAATCCACTGCCTGGAATATTCTCCTCCCTTCTACTCTCAGCCTCTTCCCATCCTAAATCATTCTTCAGGTATCTTCATGGATGAGATTTTCTTCCCTCTACCCTGATTCCCCTCGTTGTCTAGGTTAAGTGGCCGCCCTCCTCTCTCACACAAGGCCTGGAACCTTTGCTCATCCTAATTCTGCCCGTTCTGGACAGACAGTCGCCTCTTTCTCCTTCACTAGACTGTCAGTGCTTTACCCCCTTCTGTCAGGTGTGGGGAACAGATGGTAGGTCCATGTTCCCTGGTTTTTGGTTCCCAGTACCAAAGAATGGTTACTGGTACCAAGCTGATGGAGCAAATGAGCAGACCAAGCAGATGCAAGCCAGCAAAGTGCCAACGTTTATTAAAGCATACTACCTTCCAGAGAAGGAATGGGTCAACCCCTAAGAGTGGAGGAAACCCTGAGTTTAACAAGAATTTCCCTTTGATGCTGATTCCCTAATTTTATGTTAAGTGGGAAGTGGAATATTCATGGTTTTCTCGGAAAGGGGTGGAGAATTCCAAGAACTGGGAACCCTCCCTATTTTTAACCTTGTAAGGCAATTTCTGGGGGTTGCCAAGGTACTTGTAAACTGTCATGGCGTGGGTGGGTGTGATTTTTATTATGTTAATGAGGGTAGGTCACTTGAGGATACTGTCATCACCTTACTCGTACCTATGCTCCAGAGACCCTCATTTGTGGCCTTGATCATATCTCCACTTTGTGGCCTTTCTAGCTCTTTTTCGTTGGTCAGTCCTTGGACACCACCTATCATAGACCAAACTATCTATTTAGTCCTTGGAAGCCCCCTTGACATATCATCTGTTCTTTCTTGGAAGCCCAGCTTCTGGGTCAATATGTTCCTCCTATTGTAGACAAAGCATCTCCTAGTTTCATCTATTTCTCAATGGAAACCCCCTAGACAAAGCATCTGTTCCCCTTCCTCCTTGTCCCAACCTGACACTCCCTCTCAGGACAGGATCTGATTCAAGGCATCAATTTGCTCTACTAAAAGATAAATAGGTACCTGTTTACTTTTTAGCTTTTATTTTGTATTTTTTTCTTTTATATTTAGCTTTTAATGTATATTATATATTTAGGTTTTATTCTATTGGCTTTCTCTCCCGCAGCCCAGACATTGAGTAAAGCTTCTCTTGAAAATGTCAACCTGACTCCATTGGACAGGGAGAAAGAGGGAAAGATAGCTTTGTACAGCTTGGGAGGAAAAATTAAAGGTGGAGAAATCTCACACGCCCCCCCGTGCGCCCCTGCTTCACCCCCCCTGCCCAACTCTATGAGGCTGTGGAAGCAGCAAGGTGTGGTCCAAGGTGGAGGAAGCGTTCCTTTCCACAAAGATCTCCTGTGCCGCCGCTCCAAATAAAGGGCGCTGTTCTATTCAAGGTATCTCTGGGGTTTTCTCTGCAAGGTTTAGGGGTAACAGAGGACTGGGCAGAGCAAGGTGCAGTTCCTATAAACGGTCAAATCCCAGGCTCCAATAAAACCAGAGTGAACCAGCAGCTTTCCTGCCCCGACAAGGGGATCCGATTTTAGCCTGGCGTAAATCAATACAGTAAATTTCCCAGCCTTAAAGCGCTTCCCGAGGGACACTTTGAGCGCTCGCCGTGCTAGTGCGTAAATGCCGCTCCCGGGAGCGTGCCGGCGTAACCCTGCCCCAGCCACCGTGCGGGTCTGTACTACCCGTGCCCGCCCGCATCCCGCAGTTCCGAAAGGAGTCGGGGCGGGCAGAGGGAGTAAATGAGCCTATGGAAGATTCTGAAGGTTCGATTCCCGGCGGAACCGCGTCGCCTGGGGCAGTCCGGCTGGAGCACACTCCGGAACTCAACCCATCTCAGCTTCTCTAAAATGGTTCACACCTCCCCCCAGGGCCCCCCACCAGCCCGACCGTTTGAAATGGCCTTGCACTGGAAGACAAGGCCTCAAAGTCCCCCGGGGGCGGGGCGGGACGAGGTGGGGAGAGAAGGCGGGTAGACCTGCCCTGCCCTCCAGTCGTCCCTATGCAAACCTAGAAAGGACCCGTGGGAAGAGTCCCCGACGCCAACCTGGACCCGGGTTTAGCCTGCAGGCCGGAGAGGCGCGGAGGCGGAGACTGCTAGGTCCCCGGAAGGCGAACGCAACGCCGCAGTAGGTGCTGGCGGGGAGCCCAGAGTCGCGCGTCTGGGCGACACGCTGCCTACAGTCGGCTCCTGCGCTCACCAAGCTTCGCTGGGAGCCGGGCCCAGTCCCCAGTACTTCCGCAGAGGGCTCATCTGGAGGGCTCAGATGGAGCTTCTTCTGGAGCTGGGGGCCAAGCCCCAGAGTGGCCGAAGAAGGTGTTCCCAAAGCTTAGAGCCTATCACTGTTGCCGAGGGAAATCTGCCCGCGAGGGAAAGAAGCCAGGTTTTTGAAGGTGTGTTTCCCAAAAACGACTTAAGAAAGTTGTTTTCCGAACACCTGGAACCTGGAGTCGTCTCCTCTTGCTACTCGGTAGCCGATGGAGCTAGCCTGCGGTGCGCTGTGGCTGGAGCGCGCCCGGGAGCGCAGCGCTGGCACGTCCCCCCCACATTTGCCCGGCTCCCATTGCCACAGGCAGGCGCCTCTGCAGAACTGTCGCAGGGCTCGGGGCTACCCTCCAAGGAAGTTGAGTGGCCTTCACTCCAGTTGATTCCCAAACCCTTCCTTTACCCCAGCAGCGCTGCTGCAACCGCAGTTCCAGTTGTGGACCCCATTTGGCTCAGTTACTCCCAGGCCACCTACTGCCCCCTCGCGGAATGCGTGGGACTCCCGGCTTGCAGACACCCACAGCAGGTAGCAAGCAGCAAAAGGCGTGGTGGCTGCGGCGGTGGAGTGAGACAGTTGCCAACAGCTGGCGCAGCTGCCGCGCTGCGCACGGGGACTGGCGAGTACGCAGCCCAGGTACTGCCCCTTCGCGGTGACGTCTCTGCAGCGGGTTATAAAAGCCTGGTGCGCAGCCTGCTGAGGTTCTGCTAACTCCCGAGCTGAGAGGTGCTTGCGAAACTGCAGGCGGCGGCGGCGGCGGCAGCGAAAGCGAAGGAAAAATCTCCAGCTGGAGCCGGGGCCCCGGAATCCTGGCCATACACTTAGAACTTTTACAGGTCGCGCCGCGACGGCCCCGCTCCTCCCCCTTTTCTCCCAAATCCTCGCGCAGAACAGGGCTTTGCCTTTCCCGCCGCAGGAAGGGAAAATAGGGGAGTTGCAAGCAGCAGCAGGTGCAGAAAGACGGGGGTCTCTTGCTTCCTAGCATCGTGACTGGTGCAATTTTTTTCCCTCTTCCAATGTAACGCAGGAGGGACGCTGTCGCCAGATTTCTGAACTCAGACGCTTCCTGAAGCTTGAAAGTGGAGGAATTCAGGGGCAGGCAGACAGTGCATCTAGAAGTGTTTATCTTCTGAGCGGCAAGCCCTGCTTGCAAAAAGAGTTCTGCCAAGAAAGAGCTTTCTGCCCTCTTGTCTGACTTAAGCTGGACCCTGAGCCCCAGGCGCCAGCCACAGGCCTCTAGCTGCAAAATGGACAACGTCCTTCCAATGGACTCAGACCTCTTCCCAAACATCTCCACTAACACCTCAGAGCCCAACCAGTTCGTGCAGCCAGCCTGGCAAATTGTCCTTTGGGCAACTGCGTACACGGTCATCGTGGTGACCTCCGTGGTGGGCAACGTAGTGGTGATGTGGATCATCTTGGCCCACAAGAGAATGAGGACAGTGACCAACTATTTCCTGGTGAACCTGGCCTTCGCGGAGGCCTCCATGGCTGCATTCAATACAGTGGTGAACTTCACCTACGCTGTCCACAACGAGTGGTACTACGGCCTGTTCTACTGCAAGTTCCACAACTTCTTCCCCATTGCTGCTGTCTTCGCCAGTATCTACTCCATGACGGCTGTGGCCTTCGACAGGTGAGCTTGCCTTTCGTAGAAAAGGAAGAAAGTTCATAGACAACCATGGCATTGCTATGAAGTTTTGGGGCTGGATCATGTATGGTCCAAAGCAGCCAAAGTAGTAATGAAATAAATAAGTCAGTTGTTGATGGGGAACTTTATCTTATCTATCTTTTTTCTTTCCCTTTTTCACCCATCACCAATCTCCCTTCCTTTCAACACGTACTCTTCTTCATTTACCTCCCCTTTCTTCACCCTTTTTCCACTCATCTTCCTGACACTTTCTTTTCAACTCCTGCTTTTCTCCCTCCCATGTATTCCTTCTCCCCTTTACCCTTAAATCCTGAAGGGGATGTTCAGGGATTGGTCAACGGGGCCAGTGCCTGGCTGGGGCTTTGTAAATTCTTCCAGGCCTGCTCTTCTGTTGGGCAGCCTCTTATTGCCCTTGTGTTTTAATTATGTTTAGGCAAAATACCTCGTTTTCACTTTTCCCTAAAGATTCTGGGACTTTCTGCTCCCACTTCAACTCTCCAATATTGTTTGGATATGAAGAGCGTTTCATCAGAATCATAAAATATTTAGGATTCTAATTCAGCTCCCTCTATGCTGCTAGGAGTTCTCATTCAGGAATGAGAGGCAGCTACACTGTTCTTAAGAAACTCCGCAGATAGAGATCCAGGGAGCTTACCTGGGAGGTTTCCTAAATTTCTCGTGCAATGTAAGGTCAATGTTTTTGGCCTGTCTGTATCCACAGAGAAACGTGCTTGGCAAAGGCAATTGACAGCACTTCCTTTCCTGCAACCAACAGGGATTTCAGAAGCTGATTGAAAGTGAAAAGGTTGACATTTTCAAATACCGGGGCTCTTCAGGTATCATGATGGAAAATTGATTATTAGTGCACACCTCTATTGGTATTGACTTTCTCATAGGTGTTCTAGGTGTTTAGTGTGTGTGTTTGTGTGTGTGCACAGGTATTAAATGTTTACCTGGAATATGGAGATATGTTTTAAACACCTGCCACTGTGGATTCATTTGATGTCCTTGCTGAGATAAATGAATATGAGAAACCCAAAGAAGGAGCGAGGAGAAAACTTCAGCAAAAAAATTCCCAAACTACTAACCCCCTTTGCTTAAAGATTATTTATGACTTGCAATAATTGATTTGAGATCTTTTTCAGCTTCTGCATTCAATGAACACTTAAAATCAGGGAAATCTATACTTCCATCCTTTGTGGTGGTGTCCAAATGCTGATTTGTTAGTTCCATGTACATCTCCCCTTATCCAAACCTAATGTGCTTGATATGTCATATGTAAAACAAGTTGTGCTGAATCAATTTATATTTTACATGTAGAAGGTAAACAAACCCATTACTCAAAGTAGTAGTGAAATAAAGTATTTTGTAAATTTATCTTTATGCCACTCTGGTTTTTAGATACTCAGTTTGCTGAAAGTGAGGTATACCTGTAAATCTTTCTGCATTGACTTGCTACTTTAATCTTACAGCAGCTTCCTTAAACTTAAAAAAAAAATCCATGGCATAATATATAACTGAATATCCAGGCAGTGAAACCTGATGCCATTTCATCCTTACACATGCTTTCTTGTTGATCCCTAAATTAGAGGGAAAGGGTTTTTTGTTTTTTGGGGTTTTGGGGGGGTTTTGTTGTTGTTGTTGTTGTTTGTTTGTTTGTTTGTTTGTTTTTGTCTTGTTTTTTTACTGCGTTGTGGCCTTGCACAGCTCTAGGGATACCTGTCATTCAGTGTGAGCTGAAGCATTCCATAGCTGATAGAGCACCAACGATAGCTCTGTCCCTTTGGCTTACACAGAAACATGTTCCACAGCCCTGCTCTTTCCCCTAGAACTTAGAAGGCTGGGGATGGGATTCAGAGTCAGAGTCTTCACAGTGGATTGGACAGGAAGCCAGGTTTCAGCTCCATTGTTGTTTTTCACTAGGTAAATCATGGCAGGACCCTGATCCTCCATGACACCTGCTCAGTGAAATCAGAAGGTCTCAGATGCCAGAGCTTTGGGAAATGACAGCAATGAGAAATGTCCCTGTGTTTCTAATACACAGATACAGCCCATGGAGGTAATCAATGGATAGAATTAGGGATGAGGCTTCAGGTCTTTATCTCTATGTCCTCCAAGTGCTCTGTCTGTTTTTCCTTGTTCAGCCTGGTGAATACACCATGAATTCATCCCCTCAGGCCCTCTAATGAATGTATCCACCACATGCATGGTCATCCATTCTCTCTCAAGAATATTTTAGAAAGAAAGAAAGCCCTAAGTTCTCTCCATATGAATTTTCTCTCCTTTTCTCCATGTAAGTCTACATGGAAATGAAGACTTAGAGGAAATGCTAAATTAGCTTTGTGTATGTTCCTTGAATTTTTAATGGACAACCTTTGAATTAAGTTTTAAAAAATAACAGCATTGTGGTTTTTCTGATTGTAAAATTAAACCTTGTTCATTGTAGAAGCCTTGGGAAATATAATGAGTGTAGACACAAAAATATGAATCACCATTGCCTCACCATCCAAAAATAACACCTGTTAACATTTGGATTTGTGTTTTATGAATATTACACTACATAATTGAGGTCAAATTCTATATAATTTTGTAGCTTACTTTTTCCCATTAATATTAATGGAAAATATTAATACTTTCCCATGTTATTAAAAAGTCTTCATAAACATAATCTTAATGGCTTCATATTATTCCATTATGGGAATATGCTATTATTTTCTTAGCCATTTCCCTATTGTTGGGTATTTAGGTGATCCCTAGATTTTTTGCTAGTATGATTAATGCTCTAAAGAACATTTATAGATGATAATTTTGTTTTGTCTTCTTGATTTTTTTCTCGGGATAGATTCCAAGAAGTGGAATTCTTGGATCAAATGAGATGAATTTTTTTAAAAAACTCTATCTTCTAATTTTAAAGGATTTTTAAAGGAATTGTTGGGTGGAACTATCTCAGTAAACTTTGTCTAATTTCCTTCTAGAACTAAAATGTACATAGAGAAAAAAACTTTAGCTGCATATTGCAGTACTAATTGAAATGTTTTCTGTAGCCTGTCCATAAATAGAGGGCCAGGCTGATAAAGAGAGAGAAAGAGAGGAAGGAAAAGGAAGAGATAGCCCCTTCATAAGGAATATTTATTTTTTGAAGGCAGTGGTTACCTAGAGTAAAAAAAGTTTCAAAGACAAATATAGCTAAGTAAGATCACATCTACCTTTATTTAAATTTCAACAAACACCAGGGATTTTACCTATTGAAACTCTGTAATTTCTCCCATTTAAGATTTTAAAATTCTTTCCTACTGTAAAAACTAAAAGGTATGTATGATATTTCATGAAATTTGAAAATGAGGAACACTGAGAGGTGACACACCCAGTTTGCAGGGGTCAGTGACAATGACTAGTTCTGTTGTGGTGCTGAGGCCCCGCATTGTGGAGCAGAATCTAAGAAGGAAGGAAGGGGCCGTCTCTAAGCTCCACAGGAGGGGTGAAGGGGCAACAGGTAACCTGACTTGGAACCACGCACATAGCAACAGGAGGCTCAGAAAAGCACTGGCCTGTATCATTGCTTCTCTGCCTGGTAGGGGCAGGCATAATTTCAGGGAGATGAAAGATAAAGGTTGCTCACTGCTCAGACTAGTTCTAGATACAACATGTTTGAATGAAAGGAAACATCCAAGTAGGGATGGTCTCTGGACAATATGAGATATGGTCATGATCAAATATAGTTCTCCAGATAGGAGTAACAGTTGAAGGCAAAAGAGGAAATGAGCTCTCTGAGATAGTAAAAGAGGAATCTGGAACAAAGACATGCATAAATAACAAAAACTTTGCCCACTGACCCCTGGTATCCATTCCACTCTGTCTCAGCCATACCCAGCTACCAATGTAAGTAGCCCGCTTCCCAGGTCTCTACTAGACCTGCCATCTGTCCTTGAACCTTACCTTGTTGGCTGGATATGGATCCTACTGTCTGTCTCAGAATAGACCTTCCTCACCCCACCCAGAGGCGGGGCTTAAATTCCAGGATCCTTTGCACTGATTTGGTTGGACCTGGAAACCTATTACCAAGTACCCCTGCGGACCTGAGAGTGGCCATTCGCTAGAAGTTCCTCCACCACAGCTGTCTTTTCCATTCAAGAACTTCAAATGTCAGTGTTGATGTGCATATCAAAATGGAGGGTTTTAAAAAATGTATTTATTTTTATTTTTATTTTCATTTTTTCTATTTCAGAATATTATGGGGGTACAAATGTTTTGGTTACATGAGTTGCTTTTGTACTCAGTCAAAGTTGTAAGTGTGCCTATCACCCAGATAGTGTACATTGTACCTGTTAGGTATGGAGTATTTTACATCTTAGATGGGTCATTTCGGTGCCAGGACCTTTCCTAGAGAGGATCAACACCCACCTCCTCTCTGTAGCTGCCCCACTATACTTGCCACACTCTCCACCTACTCCAGGGAGTCTGCAGTGTCCTGAATGGTCAAGGTTGCTGGGTTTTATTTTAACTGGCAGAAATATAGGTTAATTGGGGGTAAATAAAGAGTAATTCTCAAAATAAAAGCACATAATACAAGCACAAGACTTTGTTACTATTATTGTTGTTGAATTAGGAAATGGTAGAATAAGGATCTTAGGGAAAAACACTCACTGTTAAACTTAGACAAAGTGTTCGATCCATCAAGTGCTGATGCCACCAAGGTAAGGTGGTATTTCCTAACTCAAAATTTCAAAGGGCTTATGCTGTGTATTAGGGCAAATCAGACTGATTTAGAGGTGGTTGCAATTTAAGGTATTGAGTGATACATTTCATAGGGGTTGTATGGACACCTTCTATAGGACAGAAGAGGGGGAGATCATGCCCAGCAGTGGTGAATAATTGAGGAAGGCCTCAAAAGGTAGAAATGGAGTTGGAACTTAAAGTTTAAGTAAGATTTTTAAAGAGGATGATTTAAAAGGTGGAATTCCAGGTAGAAGAAACTGTATGACAAGAACACAGAGGTCAAAAGTTGCAAAGTATTTGGGGGAATGACAGACAGACTAATTCAACAGAAGTGAATTCACAGGTGAATCAGGGAATGAATGGAGGAGTTGGTAGGAAGATAATGAGTACAGTTTATGTTGGATTTGATGTGAAAATGTAATGAGTAGTTGGAAATGTCCAAAAAGCAACTTGAGAGGTGGGGTAAAGAATAAGAAGCCAGAGATCAAAAGGTAGATTTAGGAGTTTTCCAAATAGACAGATATTGGAATTGGAAACATAGAGAACATCTCTTCTGCCTATGTTTCCAGAGAAGAAGCCCCAGAGTCACAAGAATGTCCAAACCTGGCACTAGGAGGGAGAAAAGAAGAAACAGTGTTAGTAGAGAAATCAGGAAATGTGGACTGACAATGGTTAAGACGGCCATCTTGTGGTTGATTGTATTAATTGTTGTATTAGTTGGTGTCATTAAAATCCAAGGATGATGAGAACATTGGATTTGGCAATTAGAGAACATTGGTGACCTGTAAGAGACAGTGTCTACAGAGTATTGTAAGGCAGAATAAAATTAGATGACAATGAGGGCAACAGCCTTTTTCCTCATCCATCCAATCATCAAACCATTATTGAAGACCTACTATGTGCCAGATTCTGAGACATAAGACACTGCCTTTGCCCTTGTGCTCTTAGTCTTTGAGGATTGACAAAGTCACAAATACCATATAACCCAATGCAACTGATGTCACACTGAGGCAGCTTGGAGACAGAGCAAAGAACTACCCTTGGAAATGTGGGAAAGACTTACTGGTAAAAGGAGAAGGAAAAGGAGGGGGAGTGTGATAGGGGAGTGAGGAAAGAAGAGAAGAGGAAAGAGAAGGAGAAAACAGAAAGGAAGAGGAGGAGGAGCAGCAGCAAGGTACAGAGAAAAGAATGGAGTTTTGTTTTTTAATTCAAGAACACTGGACTGGGAATACTCATAAAGATTTATTAACATTTGTCACCTGGAAACTAGAAAGGATAAAGTATACCTTATGTTAATTAAGTTGATAATAATACCTTTTGTGTACTCTCCAATCCATTGCCTCATTTAACCCTAATGATGCCGAGAGGAATTCTGTTTCTACCTTGGAAAGGCTATTAGAAGCAATTTCTTTCAGCACTGTCCTCCCACTGTCCACCCACGCACAGCTTGGAGACCCATGCAATTTGCTTTTATGTGCCTTAGACATCTGCCTACGTACTCCTGCTCTACGTGGCTTTGGGATGATGTCTCACCTAAGGAAAGCTGTCATTGAAGGCAGAAAAGCAATGTAAGGGTCCTATTGTTCCAGAGAGGATGTTAGAGACCATTTTGACAATTTTCCATCCAAATTAAACTTCAAGCCCACAACCTTCCAGACAGGACCATTGTAAGAGTACCAAACTGTGCTTAAATATTTTACTCAATTTGTCTCATTTGTTAAATTCAATCCATTGTCAAATTATTATAAAATTCTTCCTTTTGTTGAACTAAAATCCACCTCCCTGGTTTTGGACTGTTCCTAATAGTCTCATGCCTCTTCCATGTGGCAGCCTTTCCAACATCCCTCCTGAAGCTTCCCCACCCTGATTAACTGTCTGGTTCCTTCATCTTTCCATCCTCATTTGTCTCTATTGGTCATTCCCATTTATTAATGGTCCTCTTAAAAGGGGGTGACCAGAACCTGATTACCATTACCCTGTCCAGCACCATTTGCTATAGGAGTGGCATCCTACCTGGTGACCTTGCTGTCCTCTTAGATTTAGCTCAGGAGCCACCTCCACTAAGAAGCTGACCTTGACCTCCAAGTCTAGATGAGGTGTCCTTCTTACCTATTCCCATAGCATTTGTCCAATGGTGGTGTACCTGTCTATACCTTGTCTGTCTCTCCCACCAAGCTCCACAAAAACAAGAATACCTTATTCTGGTTTCCTGTTCCCAGAACCTATCCAAGTGACACGTGTGTGTCATGAGCAAACTGACAATGCTTCTCTCCTGCACACATCAATCAAAATTTGAAAATCAGACCCAATGCATCAAGCACATCTACAGCACAGCTATGATCTTATCCCTTGAAGCAAAAGAAAAATTGGACCAAATTTCTGCCTGCCATGGAGTTTTGCTACAACTTAGAACACTTTTGATTCAGAAGCCCCCGTTCTAGAATAACTATGGCTTTTAATTCATACTTGCCTCTTCCGCACTCCAGGTGACTGAGCCCCACAGAATTCTTGCCCCATATCCTGCTGCCCCCAGCAGATACTGTGCTCAGGATAAGGCACTGGAGGAGGTGTTTATTATTTCCATCATAACTCCTGTCTACCCAGGCATACTTGAAACTCACAGACATTTTATGGACCCTTCTGTGGCTCAACTGTTATCAACCCCCTGCCTTTTTCTCCAACAGGAAGGACACCCTCCATTTTTCTTGTCCCTCTTAAGGTGAGATCAGCAGAAAACTACCATCCACCCACACCTCCAAGTGCTTTATCAATAGTAGTTATCTAAATGCCTAGTCCATAAAATATTAAAATGCCACAAACACAGGAAAATTCCAGCATCCAGTGGTATGAGGAAGTCATAGACCAGCAGAGGGCAGACAAGGGGATTGGCTTGCATTGCCCCAAACTCCCCCCTTGCCTCCTTGAGAGGCTGAAATTCCACCTCAGTGGAAAGGGAAATACAAGGCTGTGTGGGTAAGAAACCCCAGGAATGAAGAGGTGCTTTAATGATGTCCTTGAGACATAAACCTCAGCATGAGCTTTAATGCAGCATAAGAACTGCTACGGGAAATTTGTCTAAGAAGCCCTGGGCCTGATCCCTTGCCCTCCCTTTTTTTTTTTTTTAAATGATTCTTTACTTAATCTACTTTCCAATTCAGCTTTACTACCAGGTGTAACAATATGGGACTTTCTGTGGAGCTCCTTCCATGTCCTTTGTGAGAGAGTACCCTTTAACGACCTTACTTCTAGCCTTTGGCAGTAGTATGGAATACAGGAAAGGGGCCAGGCAGTGGGTCCCAGTACTGGTCCTACCACCTACTAGCTGTAGAAACATAGGTAAGATACTCAACCTTTCTGGGCCTCAGTGTCTTCATCTGATAAAGTGGATATAATAAAACTTACCTTGTGGAATTTGTTGCAAGGAGAGAAGGAAAGGTGTGGAAAGCCTCCAATTCATTGACAGACACCCAGTAAGAGCTAAGTTAATAGTAATTGACATTATGATCTCTAGTAAACCCTGTCACACCAATGTACCCATTATACATGTCCATTCCTATCTCTGCCTCCTCCTCGATTCCTTCTATACAAGGTACTTTCCTATTGCAACAGGATGAAACATTAATATCCTTCCACTCTCAGATTATAGTTTAAAATCCTTCTGATTGGGTCAGCAAAGCTCTTCCTAAATGCTTTTCAGCATCCTTCCCATCTATGGAGACATACACACACTCTACTAGAAGTCCATCATTTGGATATTGTATATCATGGTTCAGAAAAACCAAATGTTTTCTTTTATACCATCCCCCAAACCACACACTCACTTCTCAATGCTTTATGTCCCAAAGTCACTACCCTCACATGGAGAGCATCATTTGCATGTTTAATATCTGAGGGATATTAAAACTCACACAACTTATAGTTGCATGTTTTTTTGTTTTTGTTTTGTTTTGTTTTTTTTGTGACAGAGTCTCACTCTGTTGCCTGGGCTAGAGTGCCGTGGTGTCAGCCTAGCTCACAGCAACCTCAGACTCCTGGGCTCAAGCGATCCTCCTGCCTCAGCCTCCCGAGTAGCTGAGACTACAGGCATCTGCCACTATGCCCAGCTAGTTTTTTCTGTATATATTTTTAGTTGTCCAGCTAATTTCTTTCTTTTCTTTTTTTTTTTTTTTAGTAGAGATGGGGTCTCATTCTTGCTCAGGCTGGTCTCGAACTCCTGAGCTCAAACAATCCACCCGCCTCGGCCTCCCAGAGTGCTGGGATTACAGGCGTGAGCCACCACACCCGGCCTGCATGTTTTAATTGATAGTCAATTTATTAAAGTTGTAGTGTTTCTGGGCCTTTGAACATATCTTATAAATCATGAAGTTTTCTTATAAATCTAGTTTGTGTGTGTTAAAGTGTTAAACATTCACCTTCCTTTGCCCTTTGACTAAAGCTCAATCAATTCTTGAACATGAGATGAAGTCCTTCTCACTAAATATTTGAACACTATTTTCAAACTTAATCAAACCATCTTACATATTCTCAATTACTCACAAGTTTTTATAAACTTAACAAATCAAATAATCTTAAAAGTGTAAACAGCATTTATAAAGTTGATTAATTAAATTCCTCTAAGTATTTCAAACTATAATCACAAATTTAATGCATCTGGTTTTCTTAAAAATTTTAAATCCCTAACAGGATGACTTACAATTGAGAGAAACAAAGTCTTTCTCAGGATTTACTTAGCTCTTGTAAATCTAATAAATCAAAACTTCTAAATTTAGCATATCAAATTCTCTTAAAGTATCTCAACCTCCTGAGAAGTAAACTTACAAATTCAGTAAATGAGGTTCTCCTGAGCATCCAAACATTGACTACAAAATTAATTTGTTAAATCCTCCTAAGTATTGAAATTAACACATTCACTGCCATGTGAGTTGTATTTAACTCCGACTAGCTTTGAGCCCGGGGCAGCGTGAGGCAAAACCCTGCAGCTGGTTGGTGAAAATCTTACTTGTTGATATTCTTATTGTTGTAATATTGACAATTTAATTCTAAAAACATGGATTGCATTGCATACGACTCACAGAAAACAATAAAAAATAACAAATTAGAAAGGATCATTTTGTTTTAATAAAACACCGTAGCCCCAGGGAAATTTTTTTTCCTCGTGTGGCAGGCAATGTGTTAAAATTACAAATCCGGAAAGCTGGAAAGTCAAATTCTCTAATATGTCAGATTTTCATTTCTAACATCTTAAAAGCAAATCACACACAAAGCAACATATACCAATCACAAAACTCACTACTACACAAGAATTATTTACAAAGAAGTACCATTTCTTCATTGTCTGTTTACTTTTTTAAAATGCCTTCCTAGGGTTACAAAGTCGTACAACAGAAATGGCAGAACCATCTTGTCTACAAGGGGCAGTTGAAGTTCTGGAATCGGGAGTCAAATCGCAGACCCAAACCTGGCGTGTCTCACAGGTGTCTCCCCAGAGCCGCAGCCCAAGGCCTGAGCCCCTTCTCATAGTGGGGCTCTGCCTGCCCAGTGCCCACAGGGTCTACCCACACTTTTCCACTGGGATCGAGTTTTGTAGTCACATCGTGCCCTGTATTTCCTTGGCATCCTTCAAGTTTTACCCTTTCCCAATTTTTTGTCTTCACATTTTATCATCTGATTTACATAGGTAAAATCATGCAGCATATTTCCAGCTTTCCAGATTTGTAATTCTAACACATTGCCTGCCTCACGAGGAAAAAAAAATTTCCCTGAGGGAAAAATAACTGGGGCCACGGTATTTTATTAACCCACCCCTCATTTGCATCCTCTTTCTGCCTGATTCAAGTTAACTACTTTCTGTACCTTCTTATATTTTGCCTTTTTATTGATTTCCATTTCAAAATTATGCATTGACACAGAAAAAGTGACACCTCCCCCCCCCAAAAAAAAATCACCATCAGTCCTGGGTCCTTTGTTTTCTTTTTTGAAGCTTTGAGTTCATGAAAAATATATGCCAGAATTGTTCTGGGTGTATCCTGTTTCCCCACATGAATCATCAAAATTGGGGTAGTGTGTGTTGGTTTTGACTAATCCAGACTCTCAGCATACTTCAAACCTGTGCTACAAAGACATTGTGTGCCTCTTATATAGAAGGTCTACACAGCAGCTTTCTTTCCTCTTGGCATGATATCTTCAGTGGCAGGAGCCTTCCTCCTGGAACCTGGAAACCTCCTAGCATCCTTGACTTCCAACTACATCATTTTTCTTTCTTCAGATCAACCGGGTTTCCCCTATAAGCCAGAATCTTATGGCTTTTTCTAGTTCTAGGAGTGCCAGGTTTCTTAACCTTCCCTTTCTCCTCAGTGCCATTGATTTCAGGTAATAAAAACAATCTAAAATTATGTTCTGTTCTTACAGCTCAGCCCAGTGCCCTGGTGAGCAGCTACCTTCACAAGTCACACAGCTGCCTGAGCTCACACAGGGAGGGTGCTGAATAGTCATGCTGGCTACCCCTCTGTTCCCTCTATCATAGAATATAATTGAGACACTAATTTTTAAAAGCCTTGTGTGCACATTAAGTGGCACGTGGGGAGATTAGGACCATAAGCTTAAATATCCACCTTGTACGATTTATTGTTTTTATTTTACGGTGAAGAAACATCCTCTTGAATAATTAATATGTTTTCATAAGAGGATTTGTCTGACTCCCAAAATGTTTAAACAAAAGACAAGCCCACAAATTGCTGAAATAGTCTCCTAAATAGTCCCAGGGAGCCAGAGGGGGCTTTAAAATGCCCTAGAATTCACGATGGGAACTAAAATGGAAGCAGCCCTGAAGTGTGAAATACAACTAGTTAGCTCAAAAACTTAACAGGGCTCTTCAAAGAAGGGCTAAAAGATTAAAATAGAAAACCTCACGGGAGGCATCATTTAAATTTGTTCCTGAAGTTCCTTTCTCTTCCCAGCTGCAATGATGAGGTTTCTGGAAGTTAATGAGTTAAAGACTCAGCTAGAACATCTGCCAAATCAGGGCCACTGTAGGCTTTCAGTGGCCCCGCTAAGACACTGTCATTCTAAAACTTTAGGCAGAATGCAAAGAAGGCACAGATACTACCCTCTTTCTTTCTGGTGGTTTCCCTGCAATACCCAGCTCAAGCCTGCACTGAGGCACTCCCCTATCCTGCCTCACAAATGCATGATCCCAAATTACCACTCCGTTCTCCTCATAGCCCAATCCAATTTAGTAAATTGAGTTGAACCAAGAGAAGAGTAGCTGATTAAAATCACACTATGGTGGGAATGATATGGACTTCTTTCTACCTCCCAGGTCCTATTTGTATTTTAAAATGGGAATGTGTTAATTCTAGTTACCTACTCCCTTGAACAGGAAAGGCTGTAGAGAATCAAAACAAACTTAGTTCTAGGAACTGTGCCAGTATGGGATGTAAGAGGTGCTGGAATTTAGGTAATACAGAAGTGTCCAGAGTTTGGCTTTCACAAAACAGTGCCATATATCTACCAAGGAGTCTGCTGGAGAATACTGCGGTGAAGGGTGGGGGGCTGTCACCATGAGCCTGGATTGCTGTTGAAAAACCTTCTCCTGTAACTGTCAGAATTGTCTCAGTCCTGAGGGGCCAGTGAACTTTGCATTTGCGTTTGTTTAGTGAAATAAGGTTGCATTTGCTTCTGTTCTTCTTCATACTTCTTTGTAAGTCACTAATTGTCTTGATAAATATGTAATATTTTTATAACTTGGAAGGATCTTATTATCAAGAAGGGTCCAGGCACACCTGTAGTCCCAGCTACTTGGGAGGCTGAGGCAAGAGGATCGCTTGAGCCCAGGAGTTTGAGGTTGCAGTGAGCTATGATCACGCCACTGCACTCTAGCCTGGGTGACAGAGTGAGACTCTGTCTCTAAAAATTTTTTAAAAAGAAGAAGAGGGGACTTTTTGGATCATGGACTCAGCCAGTTTATTAGAAGTCAAGGGCAGCCTTGCAGTCCTGTTGAGATGGCCAAAGTTGATCCTTTACCTCCCTTGTATCTTCATCAATGGTTTTGTGTTGTTTACAAATCCCGCAGTGAGGTCCAGTTTCCAAGAGCTGGGCTTTCTGCCAGAGTCTGTCCAGCCCCACACTTCATCTAGAAGCTTTCATCCTTTTTTCTTTTTCTATATCTTTCCTTTCTCCATTTCTGTCTATACCTGGATAAAAATTTCATGCTCCACTTCCTCCCAACCCCTCCTCAGCATTTTGAAAACAGCACAGCTCCTATAAATGTCAATGACTCAAAAACGGAGATAGAGCAGACCAACAAAAGCCATTGTATATAGAACCGTTGACAAGTACAGCAATATAAAAAGTGCAAACTACTCATGTTCTGATTAAGCAGATGAGGCCAGAAGGATTCTGAAAAGATTTCTTAAGTCTGTTCATTTAGGTATGGACTTAAGCTACCTTTTTAAGAAAAGTAACTTATATTGAATATTATCTGTCCAAGTCCAAATTCCCTTCTGAACACATTTAAGTTTAGTTTAAATTATAGTTTAGAAAATATTCTACTTTTCTATAAAATATCATAAAAGTATTAAAGAGAATTAGCAACTTATAAAAATAGTATAAAGAAAAATAAAAGCACAGTCAACTATCATCTCACTGCCCAAACAACACTGTTGTCAATTCACTATTGCCAATGATTTTATTATAGGACTTTTTTTCTATGCATATGATCTTTACCATCATTATAGTTCTACAGCATATGCAATTTTGTTTTTCTTTAACATAGTAAAGTGAGAAATATTTCATGTAATAAATTTTTTTCTAAAAGATCATGCCAAATGGTTACAAAGTATCACAAAGTAAATAATCCCCCATCTATAGATCTTGTGGGTGTTTCTATTTGTTGCTACAATATATAATTTGTGATGAGTATGTTTTAGCTAATCTAGAACACATGTATAATTATCAGGATAAATTCTTAGAAGAAAAATTGTCTGTTCAGAGTATTAGACATTTTAAGGTTTTTGCTTTATTCTTCTAAATTAGTCTTTAGAAAAACCTTAGCAATTTAGTACCATGAATCAGAATTTACAGAACCAACATATTGAAATGTTCCTTTACCCATATACCTAACAACTTCAGAATTATAATTTCAAATTTAAATAAATAAAAATATTGTTTATGTTTGCATGTCTTACAAATGAGTACATTTTTGTATATTTCTTATTCCTTTATATTATTCCTTTATGTTATTATTTACTTGTGAATTAATGGATTTTTAAAATTTAAATCTCAATTTTAAAATTACATATTGAATTGATGAAGCTCTATATTAAGGATATAACATTTTGACTGTCATATTATACAAATTTTATTTCTGTTTCAGGTTAAAATTTTATTTCTTTTTCATTGATTATCTTAAATTATTTTTGAACACGAATAATTCTTAGATATGGTCTTGAAGTGATTTTCTATATCTTGTAGATGATCTTTTTTCCTTTTTATTCTTTTTTCTTTTTTCTCATCTATGTATTTTCAAATATTCTGTTTTTAAGCTCACTGATTCTTTCCTCTGCTTGATCCATTCTGCTGTTAAGAGCCTTTAATAAATTTTTCAGTTCAGCAAATGTATCTCTCAGTTCCAAAATTTCTGTTTGATTTTTTAAAATTATTTTAATCTCTTTGTTAAATTTTTCTGATAAATTTCTGAATTGCCTTTCTCTGTTACCTTGGAGATCACTGAGTTTCCTTAAAATTGCTATTTTGAATTCTTGATTAGAGAGTTCACATGTTGCTGCCTCAATAGGGTCAATCAGTGGTTTCTTGCTTTGTCTATTTGGGAAGGTCATGGTTTCCCACTTGCTATTGTTTCTTGTGGATGTATGTCTCTGTCTTTGGATTGAAGGATTATTTTTTCATTACAGTCTTCACTGCCAGGATTGTTTTGATTTTTATTGGATATATTTGCTTACAGATTGTTTTTGGTCATTTACCTGTTGATTATCTTTCTTTTTTTCCCCCCTGCCCCCTAGGTTTTTGCCCCTTTTTGGCACTAGATGGCACCTTAAGGCCAGATTTGCTTCAGTTCTAGTAAACAATTAGAGTGCCACCCATCCTGAAGGAGGGAGGTCCCAAAGGGGATGTCTTGGTAGTGTGGGAAGGCAGGCTAGAGGTTTGTGCCCAGGGGACCTGTGGAATGAACCGCCCACAATGCGGTGCTGCTGAACAGCCACTCTGATGGCATCTCCTTTGACCAAGTTACAGAGCAGAGTTTCCAGGGCTGGAGAGTATAGTCTACCTCCTCCTTTGTCTCTGGCTGTCCTCAGAGATATTCCTCCTTTCCTGCACCCCTAATGCTTCCAGTGAATTGAGGGAGGAAGAGGTTTCTTGCCAGGGAACCCAAAATGATGGGGAAGCTGGTTGTCCACTTCAATCTCACTTTTTCCAGGGTAGGCACTGTAAAATTTTCCAAACTCTTAGTGCAGGGCAGATTGGGGGAGGGGGCATCAAGGATGTGGAATTCTGATTCTATCACCATCTGCTTGGAGTTTTTTCACTTCTCTGTGGCCCCCGAATGATCTCAACCTCATGTTTGAGTTCTGAGGTATTGCTGGTGATAATCCCAGTGCTGTATATTTGTTTTTTATTTTTTTGTGGGGGAAGGGAGAGTGAAGCCAGCTTGCTTCCATGCTGCCATTTTGGACCCCAAAGTCCCTTAAATTATTTTATATAGTTACTTCCAAGTATCTTTTGTTTTATGGTTTCTCTCATTGGTGTTATGTTTAGAAAGGCTTTCCTTTGCCCAAAAGTAAATAAATCTGCAAAAATAGTACAATAGTTCATTTACTGTACTCTTATGATTTTGAAGTTTTCATAGATTTTTAATCTATCAATAATTTAATTTAATTAGATTGCATCTTTTTTAAATGCCAGGTATGTTGATCCTGTTGTCCAAACAACATTTATTGAATGATCATTTCGCTATTGATTTGAGATATTATCTTACAAAGGTAATGTCTCAAATTCTGTTTGTACTTAGGCTGTCTCTGATCTGTTATGGTGACTATTTCTTTAATAGCACCAATATGTATTTATTCTTCCCAATAACACTGGATTCACTATTTAAAATATGTTGATTGAAAGGTCTTATTGGACTTTTTATTGAAAATGCATTAGATGCATTAAATTTAGAAATTAACTTTGGAGAGAATTGTTGACGTATCAAGTTTTTTTTCAATGTATGAACATGGTACATCTTCTATGTAGTTAAGTTTTTAATATATTTTCTTATATGATTTTTTAATATTTTTCATCATATAAGCCCTGGATATTTCTTTAAAAAGTTTTGTTTTATATTACATAATATATATAAACTTGTGTACATTATTATACATGTTATATAATATATATTTAAAATTTTAATTTGGTAATGAAAATGTAATCATTTCCCCCTAGTTTTTTCTAATGGATTATTATTGGTATGTTAGAAGCTATTAATTTTTATAATAGTTATTTCAAAATTTTTTAACATTGTTTCAGCTATCTTAATGAGACTGTAATTCAGTTGAAGTTCTAATGGTTTTCCTGATAGTCTTCTCAAATTCTCTTGAGACAATCATGTAGTCTATAAATCATTGTCTTTGTTGTATCTTATATCTAGTGTCTGTGTCCTTTACTTCTTTTTTACTAGATCTTTTAGAACAATTTTAATTAAAACTAATAGTGCTAAACATCTTTTTCTTATCCTTAAGTGCAGTGTTTCTCTTAAAATCACTGTTAAATATGCTGTCTGTTGATTTAAGATAAACATTTTAAAATTATATCATCCAATTTCTAATAAAAGATTTAAGTAGATCTAGATATTTGATTTACCCATTATCCTTTGGCATCCATCAATCCATTTTTTCTATTGCCTAATTTTCTAGTTTTCAACTCTTCTAGAAGTCCTAGAACAAACACTACTTGATCTTTGTTCTTTTAGCACACTGCGAGATTTACTTGCTATTAATGATATTTTGTTTACATTTTTGCATCTTTGCTATAAAGTACAACTAGTATAAACTTTAATTTTTTTTTAATTCTATCTTTTCAAGTTTAGGTTTCAGGGCTATGAATAAGTAAAATAAATATTTTCCAAAATTTATTCTGTTGGCTGAAATAAGTGAACTTTGGTGAGAAGCTTTTCTTTCAATTTCCTGCATAATATCGCTTCCCCATTTTTCTCAGTTTACTCATCACACAGTAGCACAAGGCTTCTCCTGGGCCTTCAGGTGAAGCAAAGGAATAAAAGAAATAACACAATAGGTTATTGATTCAGAAAACTAATGGGAATGGGGTCTGCACAGTAGTTTGAAGATTTTATCCTCTCAGCTTAGGAGCCTCAACAGATAATGACATAAATGCAGGGAAAGAACCCCAGCCACACATTCATTGTCTAGGATGATCAATGCAAATGCCAGCTCTGGGCAGAGCAGGAAGGGCGTCCAGCAGCGATTCGCAATAAACTGAAGCTCCTCAGTTAGAGGCAGAGGCCAAGCCTCAGAGCTCCATCTTTTTTCTGCCCAAATACACAGTGTACCAGGAGATACACATCCTCAAGGGCACAGATTTTGACAAAACCCAGGGAAATGTAACAGGTAAGCGAAGTACAACAATGCAGACTTTTTCAGCTTGAGTGTGTATTTTGTACAACCTTTAACAAAACCTGTGGCTAATATAATTCCTTATTTAAGGATTTCAATAATTAACATTTGGTGTGAAAAATTAGATAAACATTGCAATGTTTAAAAATTAAACTTTACTTTTAAAACATTGAGTTTATTTTTTCCACACTCTCCTTCCCACAAGTAACATGAATAAGGCAAGTAAGTAGATACTATTGAAGAGGAAATATAAATAAACCTTACTTTGTGGTTTACAAAAAAATCATGAGTACATACAGGTTATTGGTTTCTGATGTGTTAGTTTTTAATACAAATCAAGTTTAGAATGTTTTATTTTCATCATCACTTTGCTTTTGAAGTGGTAATTGTTATGTTCTACTAACACTGAACACCCTCAGGCTGTGTAACTGTAGATCTAAATATTTATATAGAGACATGCATCATACATACCCTAGCCTAGGGAAACAATAATCAGCAGGAATCAAACATGATTTCTGCCCTCAAGGAGCTTACAGTCAAGTGGGGGAAACAAGTATTAATAAGACATTAATCCAATGATTATTCAAATCAATGTAATTACAAACTGTCTCATGAACTAGCAAAGAATATTAATGCTATGAGAGTGAAGTCATGCATTACTTAACAACAGGGATATGTTTTGAGAAATGCATCATTAGGCAATTTTGTCGTTGTGCTTACATCATGGAGTATACTTACTCAAGTCCAGGTGGTATAGCCTACTACACACCTAGGCTATATGAGCCTATTGCTCCTAGGCTATAAACCTGCACAGCATGTTACTGTACTGAATACTTCAGGCAAGTGGAACAAAATGGTAAGCTTTTGTGTACCTAAACACATCTAAACATAGAAAAGGTAATGCATTGTGCTACAACTTTACAATGTCTATGATGTCACTAGGAGTAGGAATCCTATTTTAATCTCACGGGACTACCATTGTGTATGCAATCTGTGGTTGACTGAAACGTCATTATGTGGCACATGACTATATATAAAAATTCGCTTTGAATGATTTGGGGCTGAGATCTAAAGGTTGAGTAGGAATTCAAGGTGAGAATGTAAGGGATGGGTATTGTGGCAGACACTGTAGACTGGCCACACAAAAGCCACTTACAGTCCCCTTCCCTTTTGCTGTTCCCTACTAGTGATGCTGTCACCATTCCAGCCTTCCTTGCAGATGGCACAGGCCACATGACCAAGTTTGGTGCAGTGGGGTGCAGGAGGAAGTCTGCAGGTTGGGTTTCTTTTCTTGAGTAAAAAGGCAACAGCTAGAAGGAGAAATACTTTTTTACTCTTAGCTTTCCCCCTTCTTTCTGTCTGAAACACAGGCAAGAGGCCTAAGTCAACTGTAGGTCCAATTTCTCTCCTAGGTCGCTCCCTGAAAACATTACTTGGTTGCAGGCTGTTTGCATCTTGCAGCTTAGCCATCTCAACCTGAGCTGTCGGTTGCTACCTTAAAAGAAGAAAGAACTGAGAATTTCACAGAAACTTTAACCTATCCCAATCCAGAGGTGATACATGTCACTTCTCCTTACAATCCATTAGCAAAAACTAGTCACATGGCCTGGGCCAACCCCAAGGGAGAGCACATGAATATTCAGGGAGCCTTAAAAGTCTCTGCCACAGCAGGGTAAGTTTGGATTTCATTCTATGTGTGATAAGAAGCAATTGGAGGATTATAAACTGGGAAGGGACATGATCATATCTACTCTTTTAAAAGATCATCTGGTGGTTGTGTGGAAAATAGACAGTGGGGGCAGACAGACAAGTTAGGAGCTCTCCTCTAGTGACCCCAGAAGAGATATCGTGGTGGCTAAAACCAGGTGTAATGGTAAAGACAGTGAGAAGTGATCAGATCTGGGAGATGTTTTGAAAGTCAAGCCAAAGGATTTGCTGATGGAATAGATGTGGGATAGAAGAGAAAACAGCACAGTCAAGAATGACTCCTAGATTTGATGCTGAGCAACTGGGAGAACAGAGATTCCATTTACAGAGATGGGGAAGAGTGGAGAAAGAATAGGTTCAAGAACAGAAATCAGGAGTGATTTTGGCCCCATAAAGTTTGAGACCAGTAGAAGACAGACAAGTGGAGAGACTGAGTGAACAAGCAGTTGATTTTTAAACCTGGAGTTCAGGAGAGCAATAATGGCTGGGATACAAATGTAGGAGTCATCAGCACAGAACTAAAGCCATAGCACTGTGTACAATCACCTAGGAGAGTGAGATTGAGAAGGTTGCTACCTGAGTCTGGGGAACTCCAAATTTAGAAAATCAGGAAGATAAGAAGGAGGTAGCAAATATTACCAAGAAGGAACAGCCAGTGAGTTAAGAGAACTAATAGGTGAGGTGCTCTGGAAGCTAAATAAGAAAGACTTTCAGGAAGAAGGAAGCACCTACTGTGTCACAAACTGCTGAGAAGTTAGGTAAGATGAGGACCAAGACTGAACCACTAGATTTGACAAGATGAGATCGTTACTGACTCAAAAGTGGCTTCAGTAAAATGTTGGGGAGTGATTGGGATTGGCTAACATAAGAATGTAAGCAGGGAAGAGCAGTTGCAAATGGAAAAAGGAAAAGTACAGTAGGCAGAAGGGTCATTAAATTAAGAGAGGATTTTTTTAAGGGGAAAGGTATTACAACGTATTTGTATAGAGATAAGAATAGTGAAATCGAGAGGGAGAAATTTACGATGGTGGTGAGGGACCATCGAATGTTTGCTCCATCGAATGTAGGAGCAAAGCTTTTGAGTGAGCAAATGGCATGGGTCCAGGGTTGGCCTTCAGAAGGAAAAGGGGCGATCTGTAGTGGGAGGTAAGGTGGACAGATGGGTAGAGGTGAAGACAGGATGGAAGACCTGAGGATAAAATGGCAGTCCATTTTTACTGCTTCTGTTCTCCCAGGGAAGTAAAAAGCAAGGTCATCCACTGCAGGTGAGGAAGGAGGAGGTGTTAGAGGTTGAAAAGAGAAGAAAGGTGAAATAGGCGTGTTGTGGAGCTAGAGAGTGAAGTGACTGTAGAAATAATTTAGGATTGCCAAGCAATGTTGAAGGGCCACTTGAGATTTGTAAATTGATGAGAGAATTTGAGATCAGTCAACAAAATGTGTGTTTTTCTACAATGTAAGCATAGAGTGGGCAGAGGATTATTAGCATTGGGGTTTTGTCAGAGGAGTTACATGGAATCCAGGGCATATGCAAGGGGTGATTATAGGGATGGACCTTGCATCTAAGCTGGAAAACAGAGAAGCAAGGACACGAGTGGGTGATGGGCAATAAAAAGTGGTGGAATCAAAGGGCTGGAGATCCTGATGCATATTAAGAATTGTTGGACCTGAACTGAAAAGGGCATGAACAGAAAAAATAGGAGCTGCTGGTCAGAGAGTGAGAGGCTTGGAATAGAAATTTTGCAAATGCTGCTGTAGTTACTGGTCATGACAAAGTCCAGATAATGATTCAGCATGAGAGTGGAAGGCTGAAGGCAAGTGGAGGCAAATACATTAGAAGTGAGGACACCAAAGAAGTGAGTCAGGGATTCAGATTGATCATGTCTGTGGTTATTATAGTCACCAAAAGTGAAGGTAGGAGCAGCAGTGGGTGGGAAGACGGGGAGCCAGGGGCAAAAATCTTCCATTGATGAGAGGGATGAGCAGTAGCTAAGCCAAGGGGTGGCTGCGACACAGCGCAGCAGGTGTGACGTAGTCTGAGCCACGTGCTTCAGAGGGTCTGGGATTTGAAAGAGAAAGAAGGATCAGTGGTCTGGAAGTGGTGGTGGGGAGCAGCGAGTACACTGGCCCCTAGCCCAGGGTCTCTGGTGGACTGTGGAGGAAGAACAGCCACCCGCTGAGATGACTGCAGTGTTGGATGTGGTTTCCTGAAACAGCCAAGTTTGAGGTAGAGAGGAAGTGAAGAGAACCTTTGAAAAAGAGGGTGAGAATTTTGCTGAGGACACATTGAGTGCTCCATGGGGGTCAGGCAGGGTGGGAAGATACATCAGGCTAGGAAAATGTTTGGAGGCATATTGGAGATAGCAGCCAGGGTGGAAGTGGTTAATTGGAGAGGCTCAGATGATTGGTGTTGGTCAGAGAAGTAAGGAACAATGGGATTGATCCTGGGGTCATTAAGAGGAAGACCCACGATCTTCCTAATTAGAGCTTCCTCCTTTATGTTGGACACGGAGACCTCCTGCAGTGGTAAAGCCCGTGGTGCTGTGAGGACAGGGTAGAGGTCTTAGCAGGAGTGCAGGTGTCTCAGTGGGATTCCTGAAGCCCTGCTGTGGAACTGTCTAGCCAAAGGCCCTCAGAAGTCTACAGGCCTCCTACCGGGGATCTTCCTGGGAAAATTCATGATCTTGGGAGTGATACCATAACTACAGAGTATATCATGGGGGAATTGCTTGATGACCTTAGCAAGGACAGGTTCAGTGGAGTTTTAAAGGGCATTGCAGGGAGTAAAAGCCAGTGCATGGATGATAGTGTCAGCCTGGAGAAGAGAGACTCTTGAATTGAGAGGGGCGGCAGGAATCAGCAGAATTCATGCCCTACTTTTTGCTAACAGATATTTTGTAATGTCCTCTTTACTATAATGAAATAACATTCATAGATATAATCTACTTATATACAAAGTTTCAAGGTAAAAAATCAATACAATGTCTTAACTGTGTTATAAAAGAGAAATGAGAGAAAAGCAATTTATGATAAAATACTGTGTATTTCAATGCAAAAATGCTCAGGCACACAACATTAAGAGAGAGAATGAATGTGCTAGGCTTACATCTTTATTTAGAATAAAGAGAAAGTGACAGAAACAGTTGCAGGCAGATGCAGGAGTGGGGTTTCTTTTTCTTTCTTTTTTTTTTTTTTTCCTTTTTATTTTTTGGCAAGTCAAATACAGTGAGCCATGCTGCTATCAGTAATGTGACATTCTGAAATGGGGATCGATTTTTGGTAATGAACAAAACAAAATAAAATCTTCCTTTATATGATAGTCAGGTTCCTAGAAAATCTAAGATATGTTTAAAAAAAAAACTGTTCAAAAATACTGTTTATATAGCAGGCAGAATAATGTCCTCCCAAAGATGTCTACATTGTAATCCCTGGAATTTATGAATAGGTTATTTTACATGGCACAGAGGACTTTGTAGATGTGATTAAGTTAAGATCTCAGGTTCGAGTTTCCCTGAGCCATGTGGGTGGGCCTAATGGAATCACAAGTTCTTACTAGGGAAAGTGGGAGGCAGGAGGGAGAAGGTCGGAGAGTGATTTGAAGGTGCTGTGCTACTGGCTTTGCAAATGGAAGAAAGGGCCACCAGCCAAGGAACACAGGCAGCCTCCAGAGTCTGAAAGACCAAAGGGGACAAATATTCTCCTAGAATCTCCAGAAGATTTTCGCCCAGCAAAACCCATTTTGGACTTTTGAACCTAGGACTGTAAGATAATACATTTGTGTGGTTTTAAGCGGCAATAGGAAATATTCACTCTATTTATATAAAAATCAAAGCTGGGTTCTAGGTTTTTCATCAGTATGACTATCTGGAGGGCCAGTCAAAAATCCTTCGGGGCATGGGACATTTCTTGACTGTCCTATCCAGTGCAGTACATTCAGCATTCCTGGCTCCCACGACTAAATCCCAGCAATTCCTTTGAGACATTGTGACAACCAAACACACCCCCATAAATATTCAATTTGCAGAAGAAAGTACTCACCATCTAGAAGCAAAGAGATTTGAGGACATTCGTATCTGAGGACTTCTTTGAACTAGAAACACCATTTCAAAGATGCTTTCATGGACCTTTAGTTACCTGGCACTCAGTAGCCTCAAAGGAGATCAGGGTGAAGATCAATAAACTATTGGGATTCTGATCAATCAATAAAGGCTCCCCAGTTGATTCCTTAAAAGCCTATGTTCAGCCTCTCCTCATTCCCTGCCCCCTGAAATTTGGGACTGGGAGCAGAATTTCCATTTGGTAGTAAAAGTCATTGAAATCCAGAGCTATCTAGTTTCCCAGGGAGACAACTTTAACCATTATAAAAATTCTCAAGCAGGGAGAATTAATACAATTAAAATGGAAATAGGAAAGATTCTCCTTTAATTCTCCATTGCTAAGGATTAAAGGGGAAAAAAAGAATCTTCTTCTATATTATACCTCTTCCTCTGTCAGCAGCCATTTGTTGTTACAGTAGTACACCCCCGCCCCATCCACAGTTTTGATTTCCATGGTCTCAGTTACCCACAGTCAACTGGAGCCCAAAAACATTAAATGGAAAATTCCAGAAATAAATTCCTAAGGATAGGAATTATCTCTCTGTCCAGCTTATCCATGCTATCTATGCCATGCTCCCATAAGTCACTTAGTAGCCTTCTCAGTTATCAGATCACAAAAACATAGTACAGGTAGGGTCTTGTACTATCTGAGGTTTCAGGCTCCCACTGGGGGTCTTGGAGTGTATCCCCTGAAGACAAGGTGGGACTACTCGGTCTGCAAAGGTGGTGCATACTTAGCAATTGCTTTCAATAGAGAAATGTGTGAAAACAATACTTTGAAGCAGTGGCTGTCATAACATTGATGCCCCTCGTAGGTCCAACAGGGGATTCTGGGTACAATACTGAGAGAAGGACCACAGAATTTGGGGACAGTGATGAACAGACTGGAACCACGTCAGCAAAGTCCCCAGGTTTGGGAGTGCTGCAGGAGAGTGGGGAAGGAGGAGAGGAGAGAGAATGTTTCGTTGCTGAGCTGCAGTGTTGTAATTAGCCCTCACCAGGGAGACTGGTGTTTAGCACATCAAGCTGTCTGTCCTCGGGGAAGGCCCCATGGCTTAGAAAAATGGAGCAGAGTAAGACAGCTCATTACAGAGCTGTTCTTTGCATAAGAATGGGAAGATCTAATTTCTGCCTCTCTCTCTCTACTTAAGAATGTGGTTTGATCATTACCAAGTCAGAGGATGTTCTGTTTTGGTGAGGGAAAAGTATGATGAATAATCTTTCAAGTTCAAAGAGTAGATAATTGTTGTATAATTAGACAAAACTTCACCTTAGGATTGGCTGGAGGCTCACCCCTGCATGAAGGTTAGGGAAGGAGTTGTTTTCCTTCTTTTTCTCCTGCTTCATTATGGAGACATCAGCTGCCAAATTCCTCCAGCCATTTCCATTCCTCCTTCATTTTTCACATTCCTTCTTTAGTTTAACCAGATTTGTCTGCCAAGGAGATCAAAAGACACCTTCCTAGGTGGAAAATGTCTCCTAGTTATTAATCATGATTCAATAAGTAACCCAAAGAGGGTATTAATACAATTGGCAGTGATAAGGTGTGGTAGAGCTACAGCAAAATGGACTCCAAAATCACTCATTTATCAGCAAACATCTGATGACTAGAATTTCAAGGTTAATCTGGCAGTCAGTTAATAATCCCTGACAAAACCTCTCCAGGATTTGTGCTTGCAATACAATACTCAGCAAAGCAGACATAATTATAGAAACCTACAATAACATTTGGTACTAAAGTTAACAGCTGAATTTATGCCAGTGTATGGGGGACAATTTTTACTGGATTTCAAGAAACTTACCAAGCCCTTTCTATCCCCTGCCCCCCTAATTGGAGTTGCACTGCGTCTGGGATAGAAGATAGACCTGCCAGCACTGTTGAATTATGCCCACCACCAAAATTCATATTTTGAAGGCCTAACCCCCAGTCTCTCAGAATGTGGCCTTATTTGGAGACAGGGTCTTCACAGAGGTAATCAAGTTAAAGTGAGGTCGTTAGGGTGGGCTCTAATTCAGCATGACTGGAATCTTTTTAAGAAAAGAAATTTGGACACTGAGGGAAGACAATATGAAGAGACACAGGGGTAAGAAGACCATCTACAAGTCAAGAAATAAGATCCGAACAAATCCTTCCCTTTTAGCCCTCTGAAGAAAGCAACCCTGCCGACACCTGGATCTTGGACTTCTAGCCTCCAGAACTGTAAATAAATTCTGTTGTTTAAACTACCCAGTTTGTGGTACTTCATTATGGCAGCTCTAGGAAACTAATACAAGTACTTTCTGCTGCCAATATGAGGAAGCAGGTTTTGCAGACTCCAGGGCAAGTCATTATTTTCCAAAGTGACCAGAAGAGAGTATTCATTCATCCCCTTCCTCACTTAAGAGCCTCTTGTTGGGGGGCGGAGGGAGGCTACAACTTCCAGGACACAGCTGAGCAGGCAGGAGACAAGGAGGGACAGGTATTGGCACATGACATGTGTGTTCAGGCCCCAGAGGGAGGATATGGTAGAGTGCTGCCGAGAAGGGAGAGAGCCCAGAAAAAAAAGTGTTCAAGGAGCAGCTGTTTCTCATATTCCTTCTCAGATCAAAAGATTATGTGAATATTCTCTCTTATTGAGAAATGGACATTTGAGAGAAGAGAAATTTTCACCTCAGTTCAGCAAAATTACACAAAATTAATACTTTCTAGGTCCAAAAACGTGGGCTGGGCTGTTCAATGTGCCTTCCAGATTTAGATCCAAGAGGGGACTCTACCAGTTCCCAAATGTTCAATGGACCCTATTCACGTCAAACCCAGATTTGGGTGGCTCTCCATTCAAGAAACCAATTGGGGGCTCATAAAACATGCTCTATAGCACAGGATGAGGAGCGCATTCTTCTAAAGAATTTTTAAAAAGGCATTCTTTAAATAATTGAGCACAAAAAAGAGAAATATAAGAAAATATCAGCATTAGGTTCTCCAAATATGCAAGAACAATTTTCCTTGCTCAAACAGAGGAGTCAGATGAGAAGAAAATCAAAAGGGTCTGGCTAAGAGAAAACCACAAGGAAACTAAAAATATAATTTCGGAATTAAAATTACATTGAAGATAGTAATGGAAACAGAAAGCCAAATCAGTCTTATAGAAGAAAAATGCAAGTTGTTCTGAAACAGAGAAGAAAAGGGAAGAAAAATGAAAAATTGAGAGGGAAGTGATTAGTTATGAAAAAGATAAGCCAGACAGAAATCCAACTGACATATCAAGTATTCTTGAAAAAGAAACCAGCATAAATTGAACACTACCATAAAATTACAATAGAATAAAACTTTCCTGAACAGACTCTACTTTACAGAATCAGAATAGAATAGGCTTACATATTCAAGGTAGTATTAATAGAAGAAAATCTATACCCATTAATATTCCTTTTACTTTCTGGAAAATTTTTGAATTCTAGTTTTAAGTTTAAAAATTTCCTCAAATATCCTAGCAGGAAAAATAACTGATACCTAAAAGAAAACAAAAATTACTCTGCCCTCAGTCTTCTGGTAGATGGCAATAAATGTCAGACAGCAATTGAGCAAAATCTATATAGAATTTTTAACAAAAAAGATTATGATGTTACATACTTAGCTACATTGTTATTCATGTATGAAAGATTATCTCAGGTATGCAAGGACTTTGAAAATAGAACAGTTACATCCTTTTTATTGATAAAAACTAAATCAATGTAAAGACATATTATAACCAATGAAAAAATGAATCAAAATTGAGGACTCAAGGGAGGAAGAAGTGGTATAAAAGAAATGATAATGAGAACTGTAATCTGTCAAACATGATTTCCACCCAGTTGCTACATAGTAATTAAATTGGAAGCCAAAGTTAAAATTGAAAACAAAAATCTTGAAAGAGATTTATATTTTATTAAAAACAATAATACAATAATACTTTTCAGTGAATATTAGACTAAGATTTAGGAAGGGTTGGGAGGGTGGAAAAAGGTGTTTGTCATAAGTAAAGCTATTGTAAATTAGGCTATTGTTGGTTTAATAATTAGAGAAATGTAGGTTAAAGTATTTTTTACTTAACATTTATTTGTATTTTCTCATTATAAAAGAGAGATCTTGGAAAATAGAAAACCAAATAAGAAAAAAGTCTCTTATAATTACAGAACTCAAACATAACCATTGCTACTGTTTTACATTTCATCACTGGAGCTAGGCTGCCATACTTACAATTTTGTAATCTGCTTTTTACATGTGAATAAAGAGATTCTTAACCAATATGAGTTTTAATTATTGATAGCAAATTATCCCATTTGTATCAGTTTTCTATTGCTGCTGTGACAAATTACCACAAACTTAATGGCTTGAAACAACACAAATTTATTATCTTAGAGTTCTGGAAATGTCTGACATGGGTCTTACTGAGGTAAAATCAAGGTGCTGGCAGGGCTGTGTTCTTTTCTGGGACTATGGGAGTGAATCTGTTTCCTTGCTTTTTCTAGCTGCTAGAGGCCAACTCTATTCCTTGGCCCACTGCCCCCTTCCTCCATCTTCAAAGCCAGTAACACAGCATCTCTTAGACCATTCTGCTGCCATGCTGTCCTGGGACCACAGCTGAAAAAGATCCTCTGCTTTTAAGGACCCATGTGATTAGACTGGGCAGACCTGAGAACCCAGGATAATCTCCCCATCTCAGGGTCCTTAATCACATCTACAAAGTCCCTTGTGCCTTGTAAGGTAACATATTCACAGACTCCTGGGATTAGGGCTTAAACTTCTTGGGAGTTGGGGGAGCATTATTCTGCCTAGCATACTATGATATGGACATAACTCATTTAGCCATTTCCTCTTTGTTTGACATTTGTTTCAAGATTTTTAAAATAATAAATAACAAATATTCTCCTACATAAGTCTGTGCAAACTATTTCCACAGGCCAAATTTCTAAAACTGGAATTCCATGTCAAAGGTTATTTGTTTTAAATGCCAAAGCTCTTGACATGTTGTTGAATTTACTTCCTGAAGGGTCTAAACTCATCTCTCTCCAGTGGTGTATGGAAATGCCTGATTTGGCATCTTGGCAACTGGGGACTATGTAACTGCTTTTAAAAACTTTTTAATGTTTGACAATTTGGTGAGTAAAAAATGGTGTCACCTAATTGTGCCAACTGTATTTCTTTGATCATGAACTTAAACATGTTTTGGTTTTTTTTTTTTTGTTTGTTTGTTTGTTTTGTATTTTTACCGGCCATTTTTATTTCTTATGTTTTGAAATTGGTTTAACTCAAGCCCATTTTCAAATAAATAGGATTTATTTGCCTATTTCTAAATTGGTTTGTAAGAGTTGTGTCTGTTTTAAGAATATTAACTCCTTTTTCTCTGATGATTAGTGACATTGAATATTTTTTCATGTTTATTGGCCTTTTGTCCATCTTCTTTTGAAAAGCTTCTGTTCATGTGTTTTGCCCACTTTTTAGTGGGGTTATTTGTCTATTTTTTTTTTTTTTTTTTTTTTTTGCTGATTTGTTTGAGTTCTTTGTAGATTCTGGATATTAGCCCTTTATTGGATGTATAGCTTGTAAATATTTTCTCCCATTCTGTGGGTTGTCTTTTTGCTCTGTTAATTATTTCCTTAGCCGTGCAGAAGCTTTTTAGTTTAATCAAATCCCATTTATTTATTTTTGTTGTTGCTGTGATTGCCATTAGGTTCTTAGTCATAAATTCTTTGCCTAGGCTGGTATCTAGAAGAATTTTTCCTATATTTTCCTCTAGAATTCTTATGGTTTCATGCCTTACATTTAATTCTATAATCCATCTTGAATTAATTTTTCTGAGTGGTAAGAGATAGGGGTCCTGTTTCCTTCTTCTGCATGTGGCTATCCAATTTTCCCAGAACCATTTATTGCGTAGGGCTTGTTTTTTAATTTACACATTGTTATCTGCTTTGTCAAAGATTAGCTGGCTATAGGTAGATGGTTTTATATCTAAGTTCTCTATCTTGTTCCATTGGTCTATGTCTCTGTTTTTGTACCAGCCCCATGCTGCTTTGGTTACTATAGCCTTGTAGTATAGTTTGCAGTCTGGTTATGGGATACCTCCAGCTTTGTTCTTTTTGCTTAAGATTGCTTTGGCTATTCAGGCTTTTTTGTGGTTCCAGACAAAGCATAGAATTATATATTCTAGATCTGTGAAAAATGATGGTGGTATTTTGATGGGGATTGCATTGAATATGTAAATCATTTTGGGTAGTATGGACATTTTAACAATGTTGATTCTACTAATTTATGGGCATGATATGTTTTTCCATTTTTTTATGTATCCTCTGTAATTTCTTTCCCCAATGTTTCATACTTCTCCTTGTAGAGATCTTTCACCTCCTTGGTAAGTATATTCCTAGGTATTTTATTTTCTTTGTAGCTATTGTGATTGGTATTGAATCTTTGATTTGACTGTCAGCTTGACAGTTATTGGTATATATAAATGATACTGATTTATGTGCATTGATTTTGTATTCTGAGACTTTGCGGAATTGAGATATCACCTTACCCCAGTTAGAATGGCTTTTATTAAAAAAATCCAAAAACAATAGATGCTGGCATGGATGCAGAGAGAAAGGAATGCTTATACACTGTTGGTGGGACTGCAGATTAGTACAAACTCTATAGAAAACAGTACAGATATTCCTCAAAGACTAAAAGGAGACCTACCATTCAATCCAGCAATCCCTCTACTTGGTATCTACCCAAAGAAAAAGAAATCTTTTTATCAAAAAGGCACCTGACTTTGAATGCTTATGATAGCACAATTCACAATTGCAAAGACGTGGAATCAACCCAAGTGCCCATCAGTTCATGAGTGAATTAACAAAATGTGGTATATGTATACCAAGGAATACTACTCAGCCATGAAGGATGACTTAATGCCTTTTGCAACAGTTTGGTATATGTACACCACATTTTATTAATTCACTCAGGAATTTTCTTTCCAAATAGTTTACCAATTGTGCCAGAAGGATATATTGGCAAATCTTTCTATTTCCATAAATTTATAATGTCATGGGTATTTTGTACTCAATTCTGCATGTAGTAGAATATGTCCCTAGGCACTGTATTACAATTATTTGATCTATCTTTCAATTCTTGTGTTGATACTATACTCTTTTAACTATCAGGACTTTATTTTGATATCTGACAAGGCAAGCAGGTGCCTGCAACCCATCCTATACATATCATTATATTCTCTTTCTGATTTGTTGGACCCTTTTGCCACTTAATTTTCCCATGTGAACTTTAGAATCACTAAGTCATGGTCCAAGAAAAATCTCAATGTAATGTTTATTGGAATTGCATTAAGATATAAAAATGTTGGGAGATAATTGATGTCCTTACTATTATAAGCCTTTCATTTTTAAGTTTTAGGTTTTACCACTGACAAGCTATAAATCTATTCATGATACGAATGTCCTGCACACTTTAGTTAGATTATTCCTGTAGTTTATATTTTTGTTGCAACTGTGGAAAATACATTTTTATTATCATATATAGACTTATTTATTATTATTATGAGTATATAAAAAATCTGTTTTTTGATATCTATTTTGTAACTAGTTACCTCTCTGTATTAGCTCAACTCAAGCTACCACAAACAAAAAGCCCATTTTATTACAAGAACACTAAGGCATCTATAACCCAAAAGCAGGATTATAGCTGCATCTCAGAATGACCTAGAAATGTACTCTCCTATCTCTTGCCTGCACCTCTCTGTATGTCTGCTCCATCATTCCCTCTCTCAGCAAGCAGCATTCTTCAGATAACCTGAACCAAATAAAAGTGGATGTAACCCATGATGGCATCTAAGTTTTACATTTTGCAACTCCAGCCACCCACTATCTCTAACCCACTTGCTTGCTGTGCTCTCATTCCCTCACTCTTGCTCTCTCTCTTCCAAAATCCCTTGAGAAGAGACTATTGGCCAGATTGATTGCAGATTCCACTTCTGGAAGAGTTAGTGACAGCCCCGAGGCTAAAAGCCAATAAAAGTGTATGGGGGGTGCGGGTGGTAAGAGGGAAGGGTGCTGATTGCTTGGCCAACAGCTGAGTAAGTGTCCATTACAATCCTCTGGAATTTTCAAGTTAGCTGATCATGTTATTGTATTGAATTGCTTAAAGCAGCTATAACATTAAAACAAAGTAATAATAGTGAACATCCTAAATGTTATGGGAATGCTTTTATAATTTCATCATTCTGTATGTTGCCTGTTGATTTGTGATTTTTTTATCAGGCAAAGAAAGAATTTTCCCTAGTTTCTAAGATTGTATCAAGAATGGATGTTGAATTTTATTGAACCCATTTCTGGTCTCTATCCAGATGGCCAGATGTTTGTCTTCTATAACCTAATGAGGTGACATTTTATTATTAATGAATGTTCTAATATTAAATCATTCTTGTTTTAATAGAGTAGTGTGCCTGTATAATTGCATGTTTTGGATTGTCCTAGAGTCTCATTCCTCTCTACTCACAGTGAGGGGAAAAGTATCCCTTTAAGGAATGTTCATTTGTATGACATTTTAATTAAAGGATAATTGTGTGCTTCTTGAATAAATATTACTTGTTTGAATTGGCTTGTTAAAGTGTGGCGTTTGCTCCATAAGGGAAGGGCAGAGAAACATGAGCCAGGGGTAGGCCCTGACAGAATGGGGGCTGTCTCTCTGCCTCCACTGCTGGTCACCTGTTATAGCAGAAGTGGAGGACAAAAGGACAGGACCTGAAGCTAAGGGATTTGCTGTGGTGAGCAGCAGCGTTAGCCAAGGCATACCATGAGATGTCAAAGGCCCCTCCCAGGTCACTCCAGGGGCCCAGTGTTCTGACCTGAAGAATGCAAGGAGGGGCATGAGCGTCAGGTGGGGCTATCCCTGAGGAGGCACCCCTTGACTATCCCTAAGGAGTCTGTAGTGAGCACATCCAGCCTTCTTCTCACTTTTTCAGGATCTTTCACTCAAAAGAAGCTTAAGGCCAGAAGTAGGAGTTGTGGCCAAATTTATGCTGAGACATTTTGTCTTAGTGGTTTTTCTTATGGGAATCGAGTCTAAACCCTTGTCTAGCTTCTGCCAAGCCCCTTGGGGAGGAGGTAAGACCAACATGGATGCTCACATAGTCCATGCCGTGCTCCTACTGGTGCTGGTCCCATGCATCCACCTCTCCGTGCATCTACTGCAACAGGATGAACCACAGTTCAGTGTCAGATTGCCATGGTCCCAACCTCATGCTTTGACTTGACTTTATCTATGGCTTCCTATGACTAATTAGTTCCACAAAGTGTTGATGGAGCTTGGGGCTAAGCATTGTCAAGAGCCTCTGAAGAGGCAACCATAGAAACCAGATTAATAACAGTCATAGAATATTAATTCTGCTTTTGCTAATGTACTGCCTGCCTTGGTACTCATGAATTTGTATTACAAATATTTCCTTAGCTTTTTGAGTTGAGGTAAGACATATGAGGGCATACTGATGACTCATCAAGATTGTGCTTCATGAAATCAATTTGTAGTTTGTATAGCATTATAGCATTAGTTTATATACCATACAAAATCATATCATCCCTTTTTTAAAAAGTTTACTTTTTAAACTGCCTGGGCTCACAGTCATTTAACAGATGATTTTTTCATTTTCTTCCAAAATTATTGTTCCTTTTAGATTGCCAGTTTATGCTTCAATTGGTTTTGGTAATTTACATTTTCCCAGAGAATTATCTATTTCATTTCCTGCATTCAATTTTCAAAATTAATGTCTTTTTTAGATAATATCTTTAATCCTTACAAAATAATTCATTTGAGCATAATTATTTTTCTATTCTTTTTATTTTACACAATGTAAATATTGTCATTCCTGCTTTTTTAGTTTGTGCTTAATTGTCTTTGTACATCCATGTGTTTATTTTTTTAGGGCATATGTTTTTATTTCAAGTCTAGAATGACAATGTTTACACTACTTCAGGAAACATTTCACAGAAACAGAAGAATCATTCTGTACAAAATAAAAACTGGTAAACCTACATGAAGAAACTTAAATGATTCATTTTAAATTTTTTTTTGAATTGAATGATTAAAGCCATGAAGAGTAATAACGCAATATTGGAATAAGAATCTCTCTCTCTCTCTCTCTCTCCGCTTGTCCCTCTCCTCCATTACTATTAAGACATCTACATCAGTATATTGAATAGACTATTTTTTCAAAATAAATTATAAAATGCTTCTAATGAAAACAAAGTTGAATGTCATATTTTTAACACACCTGTGCCCCAACTTTCTAGAATAAATCATTAAGGAAGAAGTTCAGAGTTCATTGTTCCCATCTCAACTTTTTTCCCATATCTGCTAAAGACTTAATTTAAAAAGTAATAATAAACCTGGAGATATTTACCTTTGCTTTACCAAGCAATCAATGTAGAAATGCATTTAATAGAACATGTGCAAATGAAAATGAAATTGGTTATTAAGGATTATTTAAATGCCCTTTTTTTAGAGCTTGTACATTTTAGGTGCTATGAACTGATTCACATTTTCATTCAAAGCAAATAAATATTCATAGGTCCTAAAGAACTTGAGCCCAAAAGGAACAAGCAAGAAAAGCTCATGTTAGTGTAAATAATCAATAACAGTTGCAGTAGACGAACCCTGACTTTTCAGTAAGTTGGCAAAACAGTTTACTGCTTGCTTCCCCAAAGTCTGATGTAAGTCAGCTGGGGCTGTCCTCCATCTGATGATTCAGGAATCACATCTCCCTCCCTTTCGTAATGCTGTCATTTCAATGCATGACTTCTGAGGTTGTCATGACCAGGTAAGAGGGAAGTGGAGGTGGCAAAACAGCTCTTAACTGTCTTAACCTGGACGTGACATACATCACTTACACTCACATATTACTGGCTAGGCTTATTCACACAGCCTTGCCTAATTACAAAGAGACTGCTAAGTGTAATCTCTGACATGACTAGAACAGAGGAAATAACTGGATGTGGGAGAGCCCCAGCAGTCTCTTGCACAAGTGACAAATGCTTAGGTCTTCATCCTCAACAACCTTGAAACATTAGCAAAATTTCTCTGAGTTGTCCATCTTTCAATGAAATGGTGACATACAATTAATGTGCAAAAGATTTTAAGTAAAAAGAGTCAGTGTCTTGAGTGTCTCTCGGACATAAATAGTGCACAAAAAATTGCTAAAAATATAATCATATTGACCTTCAATTACAGGGAACTGTATCGCTTACCAAGAAAGTCATGAAATATAATTAAGAATGTCTGAGATGAAACAGAGCTCAAATAGATCTGTTTCCTTTTATATATTTTAGCTGAAGCTTCTCAATTTCTGGCATGTTTTATTCTAGTCCCAAGGTTTTCGTTCCTAAAATAAAATAACAAAATATTATATATTTCATATGGAGCCACTGGCTCTCTTCTGGTATTATTTGGAGATCCAGAACCGTTGGCCATTGGCTTTAATTAGTTAGGGTACTCAATGCTGTGTGCCTCTACTATATCTTTTTAAGATTCTGTCATTTTTCTTGAAGAAATATTTAGGTAAAGTTATGAAAGCATGCAATATTTTAGAATGCCTTTGACCATCATAAATCTGATTATGTAAACTTTCTATTGCATGGCTGCCTTCTTTTGAATTTGTGTCATAAAGCAATAACATTTTATTCTAAAATGTACTTTCAGAACATTCTTTGGTTTATGTTCTGCAAATAGATTTCTAATATGATCCTCAGTGATATAACTGGAAGATTGACAACATTTCCCTTTGTGTGTGTGTGTGTGTGTGTGTGTGTGTGTGTTAGAGTCTTGATTAGGCTTCTCTAAGTTTTGACAAATTCATCCAATATTCACCCTAAGTGATTACCTGATTCACCCACCTGCCCTAGACTCAGTACTGGCCATGTTTTTCTCTACAGACCTGATGAGAAGAGACGATTCAGTTGCCATAAACCATATTTGTATACAAGTTGTCCATCTTTTCATTTGTAACTTTTCCTGAGTAATAGTTTTCTTTAGGCATTCTATGAAATTTTTTATATGCTTCTGACCTTTTAGAGTCATTTTCTTTTAGTATAACTGTTTTAGCCATTAACATTTCTTGTAATAGTGACTATGCCTAGTCTACTTCTATTTCTGTTTTAGGTGGTTTGTTGTCTTTTTGCTGTTTTCTTTTCTATACCACCTTTACTACATGAACTATTTTCTTTGACTTTGTTTTATCTAGTGACTTGAAAGTTATGTGTTCTGGTGTTATTTTTCCAGTGGTTAGTTTTACATTTTAAAAAACTTACTTAAAACTATAGCTTTCTTTCTATCAATGCCAAGAATAAAACCGTATTTATTGGCTACCTCTGTGAAAGATTAAAATTTTAGTATGCATTTTTTTTTTTTTTTTTTTTTTTTTTTTTTTGAGACAGAGTGTCACTTTGTTGCCCGGGCTAGAGTGAGTGCCGTGGCGTCAGCCTCGCTCACAGCAACCTCAAACTCCTGGGCTTAAGCGATCCTACTGCCTCAGCCTCCCGAGTAGCTGGGACTACAGGCATGTGCCACCATGCCCGGCTAATTTTTTCTATATATATTTTTAGTTGTCCAGATAGTTTATTTCTATTTTTTTAGTAGAGACGGGGTCTCGCTCAGGCTGGTCTCGAACTCCTGACCTCGAGCGATCCACCCGCCTCGGCCTCCCAGAGGGCTAGGATTACAGGCGTGAGCCACCGCGCCCGGCCTGCATTTTTAATTCTCCTTTCCTTTCTCACACTCTCCCAGTTTTTTATGATACATGGAATTTCAACTTGTATTTTTACCATCAAATTTTATGCTGTATATTTTCTCCTTAAAGAGCTGTTTTTGACATTTGTATTAAGTCTTATAACAATATTACAACTATTAAGCCCTAATTTTCTGTTTAAATGTTTGCAATGTTTTCCAAAATTCTTTCATTCAATAACTTTTCTTTTCTTGTACTATTCTAAGCTGTTTCTCTCCAACTGAATAATGTCTTGGAATAGTCATTTTTTGGTTTTGTTTATTTTATTCAGCTATAGTATTGCAGATATAATTTCTGAGCTCTGTGATCCTGAAAAGTTCTATCTGCACATGAAACACAACTTCAGTAGAAAATTATCAGTCGATAATATTTCTGTTATAATTTTATAAATTGGATCCATTATTTTCTGGCATTATGATAGGATAGAATTAGAGGCCAGCCTGATACTTTTTGCTCTTGTAGGAAAAATGCTTATCTTCTTAGATGGCTTGTAGAATTCTTTCTTTACTCTTGAAATAAGGGGAAAAAAACATATCTGAATATCTCTGGGTATATATCCCCCTCCCTCATATATATTGATTTTGCTTAGTATAAGCAGACCCAGACTTTTATTCAATTCAGAAACACTTTTTTCTATTATGTCTTAAATCATTACTTCTATTGAAATTGTTTAGTTCTCCTGTCTGGGAATCCCAATTTCATCATTATTTTAATCTTCTTGTCCTTTTCCTTTTCATTCTGGAGCAACTTCTGAAGCTGGTTCTTTCATTTCTAATTTGCTTTTCCACAATTTACTTATTCTAATGCTGAATTTAATTCTGTAACTGCATTTTAACGCCTTCAAAATTGTTTCTCATCTCAATCATTTTTCATTCTGCCTTTCTTCCCCAGCAAGCTCCTTTTTATTTCAGATTTTATTCCTTTCATCTCCAATTAGAATAGACTCAATGTTATCCTGAATAGTTTTTAAAGCCCAAAACTACTGTATTCTATAATTTATTTTATAAAACTATTGTAAATCTCTTTCAAAACCATGTTCTTTCTGTGCCTTTGAGCTTGATGTTCTCATTTTATAATACACCAAGTTCAATATTTTTTCTATTTATTCATCCTTTAATGTGGAGAGGTCTGCTCAGGCTATGTTTTACCATAAACTCCCAATGTATTTTTTTTAACTTGCTTCCCCTCACTATCCATGTAGTTGCTGATAAAATTCTTTCTCAGGTTTTAAGATCAAGTTTTGTTTGATATTCATAGTTTCCAGCCTGTTTTTTTGCCATTTTAAAGTCTTGTATGTAGTGTGATGTATTGCCAGGAAGAGATATCTGGTTTATATCTTTTTATGAGGGAGGTTGATTCCTGTATAGTAAAACATTATTTCCAGTTCTTTTCCTGCCTGACCCAGTGAATGGTAGGCTTGCTTGACACATAGTGAATGCTCGGTAAATGGTTTCTCAGGTATTCAATATAACTCTCAGAATGCACCACAACTCTGTCAGGCTCAGCTCCTTCCAGCTGCCAAACAACCCCTCCTAGATATAAATGCTGCTGGCCACACAGTATTGGCATAATTGTGGTCCCAGACCGACACAAAAAAACAGTAATTATTGTCAGGAATGATGTGGTGAAAATGACTCTGATTATTCTAGAAGTCAGATCTGAGCAGGCTTCCCTTTCTCTGGTGGGAAGACTCCATGTTTCTAAGGAAAGCATCTATAATGGATGTAGCTTTATAGAATAAAAATGTGGTAACCCTCTCCCTTTCTCCTGCCTATACGCTTCCTTAGAACTTTGGCTAAGGGAAATTCTTTCTCTTTCCTGGCATCTCACTGAGAAATGTTGAGTTTCTAGCTTTATAGAAACTAGTTTCTTTTTGTTTTTTCTTAGTTATTTCACAAGAAGTTGGGGAAAGGAAACAATCAGAATTTATGGGATTTTAAAATAAAAAATAGTACAATTAATTCACAATTATTTCGATTAAACTGAGTTTGGTACTTACCAGTAGCCCTTTTATTGCATGCCTTTCCCATTTGAATTCTTTACTTTGGTTTGTGTCTCAGTTGGCTGGGTACTTAACACTTTAAATAATGTAACTGGAGAAGGCATGTGGTTAGGATGTGCTCTCTGAACTCTGAGCAAATCTAGAATTAGTTAATAGCCAAGCTAGAGTAGAAATCAGGTCCCCTATTCCTTGGACTTTCCTATAAAATTAGCTACCTATCCTCCCCAAAATTAAAAAAAATACGAGTAAAAAGTTGTTTTATTAGCTAGTAGTAGTTGTGAGAATTAAATGAGATAATATATTTAAAGCACTTAATACAACAACTTTCTGAGGTTGGTGTGATACTAGCTCTCCTTACAGATGAGGAAGCAGATGCTCAGAGATCAAGATAACTTACTGGAAGCTGCACGGCTGGTCAGTGGCAGAGCCAGGCCTGGGACATGGGACCAACTGAGTTCAGAGCAGAAGCTCAACTCTAACTAAATTCCCACTCAGCAAGCATATCCCCTAACCCCAGATTCCTCTCTTTTCAGCTCTGCTTCCCCTGCTATCCTGGGCATGTTGATTTGAGGAATGCTCAGCTTTCAGGGCCCAGCTGCCAAATTAGATTATGTTGCAAACATTCAGCTGTCTCCATGTGCTATACCACATACTCAGCAGGCATTTCAACAAAAATTAATTGACAAAAATATATGGCAATCACTCAAAGCTGATAAAAACAACTTTTAACCCTGCCGCTAAAAGCTAGCAGAGTCTAAGGTTAGAATTTTGCCTGAGGCCTGAGATAACTCCCCATCTTAGGATCATTTTCATTTTTGCTATTTATCTAATTAAATATAGATTTTATCTTAGAAAATAGCTATCCTATTGCCACCTCTTATAGTAATCTCTCTTATTAAGTCAGACCCTGGGGGTACATCATATGCGTGTTCTGCCCAGGAAAAAGGCAGACAACAATGGAGAGTTAATAAGCCTCGGAAATCTCTGCATGTCCACTTGGTCTAATTAAAATTGCACTGATTAGGTAGTTACCTGGAGTAATGCTTTTCCCATAAATGCCCAGGCCTTTGTTCATCTAAAGATCACAGAGGCATTTATCAGAAGTGAATTAGATCCCAAACATAGTGTTGGAGGACCAACACAGGTCATAGAGTCTCGTGTTCTCTCTGCCCTCACCTGTCTCTGTGATCTTAGATAAATTCTTCACATAGCTGCATTTCCATTTTCTCATTCGTAAAATAAGGTTTAGACCTAATCCATGAGGCAATAATGAGAAGTGCACGAACTCATGTGTACACATGCAAGTTCTTTGAGAAACAAGCTCTAAATTAAAGCTCATTTCCATGGGGGACTTGGACTCAGATGCCCTTACCTCCCTGTCTCTGGGTAGCAATGCTGCAAATTGCTATGCTGCTGTAAATTCTCTCTCAATAATCTGAAGATTTTCTTTCAGGCGTCTTCCCACATCTTCCTAATCATGGCCAGCAGCCAGAACAAAAAGAACAGAATGAAATGCTTGAATTGCTCAAGACCTACCTCTTCCTAAATAAGATAAACACCTCAGCCCTGGGCTGGGACAGGCTCCCCACTGATGCCACTCGTCCTGGTCCTGGCCCCAGGCTATTTTGAGGCTGCCTGGGCCACTTATCTGCCCCTTCTTTGGCACATTGTACATAAACAGGTGGAGGAATCAGGTGGGCACAATCCCCCTTTTCAGCTCTTAACAGTGATCCCACCATGTCAAATCCTTGTCCTTGTAGGTCCCTATCATGCCCATGAAGAGCTGTTTGGCAGGACCTGAGTCCTCCCTTTGGGGAGGGTAGGACAGAAAAGTGTGAGCCCCTACTCAAGTCCCTGGGTGGGCCTGCCTTGCTTCCATGAGTGGGTGCGGAGGACTACAGTGGGCACTGCAGGTGGAATGGGAAGCGAAGGGGATTTGTTCAGACCTGGTGGAGTGGGGTCTAGCCTTCCTCCAGGTCTCGGTTACCAGTTTGCTCCAAGTTAGCGCCCATTCCTCCTGCACTCTCTTCATCAACCTCCCAACCTCTCCCCCGACACACTAGCACAGACCTGAATGAGCCCTGAGGAGACGATCCCTTCCAGCCTCTGTTTCTGACCACCGCTGACCCAGGGCAGCAGCTAGAATGCACTGGAGACATGAGTCCTGTGGAGAAATGGATGGACCCCCTAGCCCCACTTCCATGCCCACCACGGGAGGGGAGGGCTGTCAGCTTCCCAGTGTGGAGCATTCTTTCCCATTTTCTTATTTATTTTAATAGAAATGCAATGTATCTTGATATTTCACCACCTCTTTACCCCCTTTAGGAGAAAGCTAAACTTTGAGGAGCTTAGCAAACTACAGCGCAGAAAGACAGAATGGAACAGGAGTTGGCAAACTTTCTGTAACTGGCCAGTGTGTTCATTTCCTAGGGCAGCTATAACAAATGACAGCAAACTGGGTGGCTTAACACAAGAGAAAAGTATTTTCCCAAAATCCAGGTGTCCGCAGGGCTATTTTCCCTTCAGAGGCTCTCGGAGAGACTTCTTGCTCACCTCTTCCAGGTTCTTGTGGTCCCAGGCATTCCTTGATTTGTGGCTGCATAATTCCAATCCCTGCCTGTTGTCACACTGTCACACAGCCTTCTCCTCTGTGTCTGTATCTTCTCCTCCTCTGTCTCTTACAAGAATACTTGTCATCGGATTTAGGACCCACAAGGATAACCCAGGATAATCTCATCTCAAGATCCTTAATTCCATCTGCAAACACCATTTTTCCAAATAAAGTAACACTCACAGGGTCTGGGTATTAGGGCATGAACGTATCTTTTGGAGGGCCACCATTCAACCCATTGCCATCAGATAGTAAGCATTTTAGGCTTTATGGGCTATATACTTCCTGCCACAACTACTCAGCTCTGCTGTTGTAGCTCAAAAGCAGCCATAGACAATATGTAAACAAATGAGCACGGCTGTGTTCTAGGAAACCTCAATTTATGGACGCTGAAATTTAAATTTCATAGAATTTTCATGCTTTCTGAAATAAACTTCTTTTTATTTTTTTTTTCAGCCATTTAAAAATGTAAAGATTGTTCTTCACCCACAGGCCATAAAAAAAAAAAACAGACCGCAGGTTAGATTTGGCCCATGGGCAGTAATTTGTTAATCCTTGGTTAGAATATTAATAATAGAATATATTTTAGATCACCTTAGCTTCTTTCTAAAAGTCTCCAATAACCTTCTAAAAAGTCCAACTATCTGTTCTCTGTCTTCATTATTCTAAATGTTTCTATGTCTCTGAAAATGCATTTTGACTATTCTTGTTTTTGAAACTGTCCCTCCAGCCATGTGGATATGATAAAACGTAAATGTGGCTTCCCAAGGAATATGATGAGGGAGGGCAATTGGTGATTTCCCAAGGCAGAAAGGTGATGGTTTTGACCTTTTTACATGTATCTGAGCTAAGTGACCCTGACAGCAGTATGTCATGACCTCTCTGGAAGGAATAGAGCTTTCTGCAGGTAGCGGGGACCAGATGAGCTGGTGAGGTGGGGCAGGGCTCGAAGGGGAGCTGGGCGGAGCATCTGAGTGGGAGAAAGAGGCTGAGAGAGGAGAGAAGGGAAAGCAGGAGGTGTAAGCAAAGAGAAGGAGGACAGGGAAAGGGAGAGGAGAAGAGAGACAGAAAGATGAACCACGGCTGCTCGTGGCAAGAGAGGAAATTAAATCCAGATGATGCTAAGCGACACGGAGGCTCATTAGGCCACATCAGGAGAGAGGACAGTTAGAGAAATCCTAGAGCTGAAGAGAATTAAGACGTGGTAGGAGCACAATCCCCAGAATGGAGAGAGGGTCCCTGAGGGACTGAGGGCAGGACAAGCCAGTATGTTTAGGCTTGGCAACAGTTTTGGAATGTTTTGGGGTTTTTGTTTGTTTTGTTTCTTAAATGGAGCTCAAAGTGTAACAATCTTCCAAAATAAAGTAAGTTGCAGTTATCTAGCGCTTTTCTTTGGTACGGAGAGGTGGGGTCAGAGATGTGCTCCATGTGAACTTGGAGGAGCAAAGGAGGGGGCTCAGCCTTGCCGGGAGTGGAAGGGCAGCTTCCTCCGTTGCCGTGGCTGAGGTCAAGAGTGGCCCACGTGCGACCTTGGAAGCCACAGCAAAGGCTGGGCTGGAAGGAGGGGAGGGGGTACCAGGCGCTGAGCAGCACTTTGGAGAGGAGCTTCAGGGAGCTCCTCTGACAGCAGCAGCAGAGATGCAGAATGAATGGACAGGGAGAGACCTGGGCAAGAGGACCAGAGGAGAAGACAGGACAATTAGGAGTCTCCGGCCACAGTCCAGGCAAGGTGAGGGAGGGCCTGACCCACCGCGGGAATGGACAGGAGAGGAGGACAGGGAACAAGCACTGGGCAGAGGGAGTCACCATGGCGCAGTTGGCTGGCAGACAGGCTGGCAGCATTTCTCACTCAGCTGTGCTGGGTTTAGAGCTGACTCCCCCATGTTTTGTTTTGTTTTGGTTTGTTTTTTTGTTTTTTTTTTTGCCTGGCTGATTATCTCTCCAGGCCAAACTTCCAATGATAAATCTCCCAGAGTGAGCAGCTTCAGCAATGCGGTCCTTCCTCGTGACATGCTCTGTCGGGAGGGTCTAACCGCTCCCCTGGGAGCCCCTCAGGGGTGGTGGTGTTTGGGATTTTCAGGAACAGGGTCATCATGCTTGCATAGCCGATTCAGATCCCAGGGGAGCTGGGAGCCTGGAGGAGGGCAGCAGTGGACCCAGCCTTGCTGTGCGCCCAGCCCTGCTCTGGACAATGGGAGGGGCACCCAAGGGAGCTTATGTTCTGCACAGCAAGCTCCATCCCTCCTCCAGCTAATCAGCCAGCAGGCTCAGCCTTTACTGACATCCTGCGGTGAGGCCAGTTCCCTTACCAAAGGCCAGCATCCTTGTAGAGCAGGGACCACCTGAGTCGTTCTCTTTGTACAGCGCCCTGAATAAAGCTGAATAGTGCTGTCCACAATTGGCAACTCCAGGAAAAAAATTAATGAGTCTGATTAGAGTATTTTGAGTACACCGATGACCTGGAATTAGCTTGAATAGGAAGAGAGGACATGTGAGGAGTTAAACTCTTGCACATGGGAGTTAAAACTGCCTCCTCCCTTCCTGTTCCTGGTCGGCGGATCCTCCTTCTTGACAAGTTGAAAGGGTTAATGGACACGTGAAAGGAAATGGAATGTGCCAGGTGAATTTCGGAAATCTTGCTGTTGTTTCTCCCCAAGTAGTATACAATTTCAAGAATATTCTAGGAATTAAGAGATTTGTTTTAATTTTTTTTTATTCTGAAAATGAATCCTAGGTCGTTAGATCTGGAAGAGACCTCAGAGCACTCAGAGCACAATCAGCCGACATTGACATTTCACAAATGAGATCAGTGATTCTCAGAGAGGTGAGTGGCTTGCCCTGGCTCAGTCACTCCATTTAGGTGTCAGGACTATCTTCTGAGCAGCAGTCTTTCCTACTGTCCCACTGAGGCATGGAAGATCTCAGAAAAACTTCCCGATGATTTCTGCCCCCATGCCATGGCATCGTGTTAGATTCAGGCAAGGTGACTGTGACCATGGTGCCCTTCCTGGGCACTCCTGCTGAGCTTTTGCCTAAAGCAATTCTTACAAGAAGTCTTGGTGCCATCTTTCTTGGGGACGAATAGCCTTTGATCCACCTACTAAAGATGGCAGAGCCAGGTGCATAGTCCCTTCTCCCAGGGAACATCCCTTTAGAAGTGAATTACCCTGATGGGAAGGCATTGGGGTGTTAAGATAGCTGTAATCTATAGTCCTGGTTAATGATATTCATCGATCACTCATTAAGCACTAATTGAACATCCACTATGTACCAACTGCTAAGCTTGCTGTTTTCAGAGTTAGGAGTCAAACCTCTGACATATTAACTCTCAGCCTTGGAACATACATTTATTAAAGTTCTTATCTCACCACAGTATAGTTAAGTGCTTACAAGTTTCTTTATTTCACTAAACTCTGACTGAGCTCTTCAAGGGCAACTGAATGTCATGAATGTCTTCGCAAACTTTATTGCTGGCAAAGTGCCTGGCACTTCAAAGACGCTTAATAAATATACTTTGTAGGGCTGGATGAAGGACAGAAGAAATATATGGCTAAGCCCATTATGTTATGAACACTTGATAGTTGTCACTGGCATGTTTCCACTGAGGGTCTGTGGAAATGTCAGCTCTATGGCTGTTTGAGATCCACACAATACGAGTAAAGGACAATTGAAATGTCAGCCGGTTTTGGCCACATGCCAAGTATCTCAGGGTTATGTTTGATGGGGGTGCTTTCTAGTTAAATTCTGGGAAGGAACATGGTGGTTAAGTGCTGGCATCCACTTAGACAAACAGGAAAACATTCTGCCACCTCACTTGACTGGAACTGGAATTCTGCTGCCATTTGATGGCTGGAACAATGCACAGCATTGCAAAACATTTCGGATCAGTTTGGCTTCCCACGGCAGCTTAGCTTGCGTCAGTGTAAAAGCACACACACAGCAGATTGCGTTTCTGTGTTAACAAGGTTACAGAACCCAGCTTGGGATGAAAATTAGGACTACAGATGAGGTGATGGGGAAATTTTTCAGTCTTATTTCAGTGCCATCATCTTTAGGGCATTCACGCTAAAATGTTGCCTAGAAGATCACCCAAACCAGAAATAACACCATCTGTTTGTATAGTGGTTTATGGTTTAAAAAGCATTTCACAGTCATTATCACACTTTTTTCCTGCCACTGCAACTCTACTTTATAAATGAGGAAATTGAGACTCATTAGGGCTTGGTGACTTCACACAGTAACTAGCAGATTCCTTATGTCTGCTCCTCCACCGTTACTGGCATCACAAGAAATTCAATAATCCTGACCTCAACTTTGGCACCCCCACAACTCCACTGACCCTGTCCTGCCATTGTGACCAGTAATCTCCTAGAAGCCAAATATAACTGACCCTTTAACATTTTGATCTTGCCTGAGCCCTCAGTAACAAATGACCACAATGACTACTCCCTACTTCTTGAGGATGATTGCTTAGGTTTCTAAGATGCTGCTGTCTCCTGATTTTCCTCCTATGCCCTAAACCACCCATCTCATTTATGGCCCCTTTCTGTCTCTGTGTTCCCTGCAAATGTTGGCATTCTCCAGGATCTGGTCTTTGGCCCCTTTCTCTTTGTTTTTCTCACACTCTTCTGGGGGGGCCACACCCTATTAATGGCTTCCCCCATTCATTCTGCTCCCACAGAGATCTGGGTTGGCTACAGATCTCTCCACTGAATTCAAAATATATACCCCATCTGCTTCCTGCATCTTTCTACCTGCACAATGTGCAATAAGAGCCTCAAATTCCACACACCTAAAACTGACTTTACTAGATGGTTCTAACTTTGCTGTATTAGATCTGTTCATTCAGCAGCATATAATGTTTCTTTACTTATTCAAGTTTCCATTATTTCTTTCAGTCATGGGATATTGGGCAGTTTTCCTCATACAAGTCCTACGTATTTCAATATGTGTTTATGTCTAGGCATTGTATACTGTCATCACCATTGTGATATGATCTTATTCCCATTATAGTTTATAAATAGCTATTCTGTTATAGAGGAAAACTGATTTTTTAACACATTTTGTTGGAAACCAGCTAGCTTCTGAAATCTAATTTGTTTCACTTGTTTTTCAACTGATCCTCTTTGGTTTTGCAGATAGGCTATCATCTACAAATAATGATAGTTTTCTTCTACTTTACACTATATCTCATTCCTTTTTCTTATCTTAATTGCAGCATGTTTAGAACAATATTACTACTGATAATAATGGTTCTTTCTGTGGTTCTTGGTGTTAATAAACCACTTCTATTTTTCATCATTACATTTAAAATACTTTCACCACTAAATTAAATACATAAACTTTATTTAAACAAGGGTATATCATTCTATTTCTATCTTACATTAGAAATGATGTTAAATCTTTATTAAATGTCTTTTAGTCATCCAAGGAAATGATTATAAATTTTGATCTAATCATATGATAAGTGATATTAATAGAGTTCCCAATATTGAATCATCTTTGTAGTAATGTTTTTTCTAGAAAAGGTCCTTTTTTTTTTTTTTTTTTTTTTTTTTGAGACAGAGTCTCACTTTATTGCCTGGGCTAGAGTGAGTGCCGTGGCGTCAGCCTAGCTCACAGCAACCTCACACTCCTGGGCTTAAGTGATCCTACTGCCTCAGCCTCCCGAGTAGCTGGGACTACAGACATGCGCCACCATGCCCGGCTAATTTTTATGTATATATATTTTTAGTTGGCCAGATAATTTCTTTCTATTTTTTAGTAGAGACGGGGTCTCGCTCTTGCTCAGGCTGGTCTCGAACTCCTGAGCTCAAAGGATCCGCCCGCCTCGGCCTCCCAGAGTGCTAGGATTACAGGCGTGAGCCACCGCGCCCGGCCAAAAGGTCCATTTTTAATTTAAGAATTTAAAGTCTCAACCAGCTCAGGAGACTATATTCCAAATATATTATTAATAATTATTGCATTTCCTTATATAATTCTGTTTTATCTATGTTTTATCTAGATACTATGTTTTATCTTCTAAATCTATCCCTCATATTTCTCATATTTTTATATATTATATTTATCTGTGTCTTTGCTTCAGCGTTTTAGGAGAATTTCTCAAACTGGACTTTTGAATCCTCAGTATGAGTTTTTCCTATACTATCCAATCTGTTATTCACTGCTACCACTTGCAATTAAAAATTTGAAATTTAAAAATTAACTTTACAAATTTATAAGATAAATTTAAGTTTTAAAATGTTTAAGAGTAATATTATCTGATATCAGATTGTTCCCTTTGGATGGGGCAAGTGCTTGAATCTCAGTTCCACTGAGAATACGAGTCAGTTTTAGGTTTTTTTGTTTTTTGTTGTTTTTTTTTTGAGACAGAGTCTCACTCTGTTGCCAGGGCTAGAGTGCCATGGTGTCAGCCTAGCTCACAGCAACCTCAAACTCCTGGGCTCAAGAGATCCTCCTGCCTCAGCCTCCTGAATAGCTGGGACTACAGGCATTTGCCACCATGCCCAGCTAATTTTTTCTATATATTTTTAGTTGTCCATATAATTTCTTTCTATTTTTTTAGTAGAGATGGGGTCTCATTCTTGCTCAGGCTGGTCTTGAACTCCTGAGCTCAAATAATCCGCCCGCCTCAGCCTCCCAGAGTGCTAGGATTACAGGCATGAGCCACCGCGCCCGGCCGAGAATATGAGTCAGTTTTGTTTTGGTTTTGGTTATATCTCACTTTTTGAAGCACATTTCCTTCAGAGGAGAACATTTGCTCAGATTCTTCTGATGAGTTTTTTTAAACTGCTAAATCATTTCATAGATCTGATGATTTTTCTGTGTTTATTCATTTTTCCTGAGAAGGTACTGTATGTTCAGTGTTGTGAGTTACAATGATTTCTCTCACAGGTTGTGAAGATGCTTGTTCAAATCTTAAATCCAAGAAAAAGAAAAGGAAAAGTCTGCAGCTTTAGCTTGCAGGGATACAGTTAGCTGTGAGGAGCAGGAAGAAGCTATAGCCAGAGGCACCTGCACAAGAGAACCTCGTGTAGTGCAGAAGAAGGATTCCTTCCAGGCCATGGCAAAGCTCCCGGTTATCTCTGAAGCGCACAGGCTGTGCCCACACTTTAACTATCACACCTTTCCTGGCTAGGGTGGGGGTGCACCTATCAGCTTCCACTGTACTCCTGAACACTTATGTAAGTTCACACTTTTTGTCCCAATTGTGGCCCTATGGAGTCCTGGCCGTGCTGCTCAAAGTTAGGAACATTTGTGCCAAATTAGAGTTCCCCTTGATCGTAGAAACTAGGAAACTAATTATCAGGGAAAGCAGTCCTATGGCAGCAAGCTCCAGCGCTAAGCAGATGAGGAATCGTTCCTCTTCTCTGGTTGTTCTATGTACCAGCTTTAGAACACTCTCTCTATATCCAGCCCTTGGCCTCCCCTATTTGAAGAACCTCTAAGTTTGAAAGTTAAGGGGATTCCACTATATACCCCATCACTCACTGCCTGGATCAACTTCTCCTTCATATGCACAGACTTGGAGGCAGTGGGTCCATCAGTCAACCCAGGCCACTAGCACCATATTGTCATAATGTATCAGGCAGTACAATACTGTAAGTGCCTAGTTTCCAGAGCAAGTCTCCTTAGGTTGAAATACTAACTCTACCATTAGCTGTGGGACTGTTGGACATAGTTGCCTTCCCTGTGCTTGTGGTTTCTTCATCTGTAATAAGAGAACAATAATAGCCCATCAGTGTGGACAATGATAGCACCTCCTTCATGGTGCTACCATGAGAACTCAATGAGCTAATAGATGCTAAGCATTTCAGACAAGGCCCACACACAGTAATACTCCATCAGTGTTAATCAAGGCAAAAAAATGTCAATACTTTTGGTTTGAGGAAGGCAACTTTCCTGATGGTTTTTTTTTTTTTTTTTTTTGGTACTTCTTTGGATATTTCAATGGGCTTTTAGAAGGAGAAGAGTTAAATATGTAAACTTATATTTCCATCTTGTTCCAGAAGTTCTAAAGTAATGTTTCTGAAATGAAAACAGATCATTTCACTCCCCTGATTTAAACCTTTGAGTGGCCATCCATGTCAAAAAGAGTAAAATTCAAATTTGTTGGATCAGGATCAACAGGGTCACTTGGAATCTAGCCTACCTGCTAGACTTTTCTCTAACCTGGTCTCCTCTTGTACCCCAGGCTGCAGCCCAACCAGACCTCCCTGGCTCATCACGGGAGCTCACCCGGCAGGGCCTCTGCTCAGGTGGGGCCTTCCACCTGGCAAGCCCTTCCTCCTGCTCTTCTCAGCACCTCATGCATTTAACTTGCTTGTCTACAGTTCTGCAGGCTCACTTCATATATTGCCTTCTCTGTGAAGCCCAGAAATACACGAACTGATCCTTCCTTGGTACCCACCCTGCACCCAGGGCAAGGTTCTCTATAAAGTGTCTGTGAGGCTTTAGTTCCCAGCAACCATGATTGTTGAAATTAACTAGAGAGCTTATTAAAAAGACAGAAGATGGCTCTGGAAGATAATTCATCAGGTCAGGGGTGGGGTGCAGGAATCTATTAATATATATTTATAAAACAACTGAGATGATTCTGAGAATGAGCCGGGTTTGTGTTAATAATATGCTCCCTCTGGTTGGAGTGCCCTCCCCTGTGGTAACTTGTCCCCTCTGGTAACTTGCCCTCACCTCTGGTTAGCACATCCTCACCTCTAATAGGCCATAAATTCCTTTAGTACAGGCACTATGTCTTATCTGTCTTATGTCCCAAGCACTTTACACAGTTCCTGGCACTCAAAAATGTGTTGCATAAATAAATGAGTAACTGAATCACCTCTTCCCTCCAGTCTACTAGGTATTTGAATCCTTATTGTTCATTGCTTTTGCCCACCCAATCTGATTTTGAGAGACTTAATTAAAGAGCTTACAAGAGAGGCAGGAGCCATTGTTCCCAGTTTGGCAACATACACCAGAGTTGTTGGCCAGACTTACTGTGAACCTTCTGTTTTTGAGAAAGGAGGCCCAGGGGATCAGAGGGGCTATTATGTAACAACCTTCTCCTAAGACTTAAACATTTGGCAACTTCAAGCTTGGCACGAGGATTGGCACAAGGAATGAGAAAACTGAACACTCAGAAAGCGCGAACCGACACCTTAAATGGACTTCGTGATGAACTAGCCAGTGCGTGGAAGCAGAGGCCAGACGCTCTAGGATTAACCCCCATCTCTGCTCCACTGACCCCCACTGGCTGATTACTTTAGGCAAGTCATTAACCACTCTGAACCCCGGGTCTTCATCTACAAAAGATGGATGAAAGCAGATTATCACAGGGTTGTTGTGAGAATCAGATGAAATAGTGTATGTGAAAGCACCAAATATAGTGCAATAAGTGTTTCCTTTCTCCTTTCTGTCACATCTCAGGCTGTGACCTGGAAAATTACAGTGGAACAGTAGAAAGCAGCCAGCCAGAGGCCTGGGCTTGGACTCTCATGGTAAGATGGGCAGACGTGGAGTCTGCAGCCTCAGGGCACCAGAGAGAGTCCACTCAAGCCCAGTTCCAGGTGGTACGAAAACAGAGCGTTGAGGTAGACCAAGCAAGCAACCTTCTCAGACTACCCAAGAATCCCTATGGAGTTGTAACGGGATATGGCGTAATACATACTGAGCACATATGTGTGCTTTTTGTGGAAACGGCCATACCTGATTCATCTGTGTATTCCTAGTGCCCAATAGAGTACCTGATAGAGGACCAAGAAATCTTTGTAAATTGAATAGTAGGTGGACAAAGGCATAGCTCGGTGTCTTCTCTCCCTAGTTTCCTAGTTCTTTCCTAGTTCCATCACCAAACAAATTTTTGCAAGGCAAAAATTTGTCTTGCCTTCACACCTGGATGTGGGTAAGCCATCCTCGACAGAGCTCTGTCTCCTACCCTGCTAAGCTTCAAGGCATCCAGAGTCCACACAGCTCCCTCGCATTGCGACTTTGAGCTTCCTTAAAGCTGTTTTGTGAAGCACCTTTATTTGGGAGGGTTTAATGTTGGAGAGGCAGCAAGCTCTGTTTAACAGAGTAGGGGAAATTTACTGTTAAAGCTCCACCTGTTTTCTGAGGACAGTAGATCCTGTTATGAGTTGGTTTTGTTCTGCTGAGACCATATGGATGGGGATTTGCAAACTGGAAGAGCTACGTATTGAAAGGAGAATGCTTTCTGTCTTCTGGGGCAATCCTAGAGAGAGACGAGAGAGGAAGAGAGAGTTGACAAGCAGACGTGAGCTGCCTGGCGTGACCCTCCTGAGAGAATTCCCAGTTCTTCTTTCTGGACTCACCAACTTTTGTGGAAGTCAGTAAAAGAGTGAGTTTGGCATCCAAGTTTATGGGGGGGGGGTGCAGGGGAAGAGACAGTCTATGCATTTAGGGACTAGTCACAATGGGAACCTGAAAAGAAAGACCATGAGAATCCTCACCTATCGTGGGTGGAGCTTTGACTTTTACGAAGATTATAAAACTGGGAGCTTGAGCCACATTAATTCAGACCATTAGAGGGGCTGGGGAGAGATGTCTCAACTGATACCTGAGTTCCCTGAACCTGACCTCATTCTTGACACCACAAAAAATGCATAAATAACATGCAAGCTAGTCCTTGTCCTCAAGGGGCTTACAGTGTCATCATGCAGATGAGATATAAAGCCATTGGGCAGCGTGCCTTCAGGCTGCATTTTAATTTCAACAGAGAATGATGGAGGTGATTAGAGAAAGCCTTTGAGGAGGAATTCTTAAGGGGCCACCTCGGAGTTGAGTCTTCAAAGGGAGATGATAGGATTTGGTTTGGCATAATCCTGGGAAAGACTTTTGAAGAGCTCCCTGTCAGAACCTCCTAAAACAGACCAGCCAGGAACTACCCAAGACAGAAGCAACTAACTCCATCCACTGCTCATTTTAAGCACATGCCTCACACAATCCGCCTGTGTAAACTTGGCAGGCAAATGTGATTTCCCTTTTCCTTATACTGACTTTTAAAGTCATTTTTCTAAATGGACGTTGACTTGCCTTTGCTCTTGTCCCAAAAAGTAGGATAGCTTTGCTGCTGCCCCTAGCATCCCACCTTCACTTTCGTTCGCCCTTTGCTTTTCTGAACAAACTTCCGTAGGAGGAAGGTATGCACGTACCACCCACCCAGCCTCCTGCCCCTAACAACAGAGTCTCTGCACTCATTGCAAAGGAAAGGAGGCCACCTTGAGAATTCAAAGTTGTAACTTCCAAAGGTTAATGGGTGGATTTGAATATTTCCATTCTCACTGTGCCCAGGAAAGGTAGAGATAATCATACAGTACCCAGAAAATGACTGCTTTATATGATGAGAAGTCAATTTCCATTTTAATGGAAACATGTTGATTTAAAAAGAACAAAAGTGGATTTCTGAATTATATGTCTCCTCTCCCCATTAACAACCTGGATGTGCTTCTAGAATTAATGGGCTACATTTTTATTCCCATTTGCTGACAGGCGTTGACCACAGCTGTTGCAATTACCTGATGTCTAATATTTCCAGTGCTTACCCCCTCTCCCCCACTCTGTTTTCCCCCCGTCCCAAATGAGATGTTGGTATTTTGGCTATGTCTAAAATAAACTTACCATTCAGGTTTTTAACTTCTGCCCCAGTGGAGCCTCTCAAATCCCTTATCTTTAGCTCAACAGGAAGGAGATTACTTTGGTACCAGAGTATTGAACACTGATGATTTACTTGTTTATATGTGGGAAAAAGAAAGCTCTGACATATTCTATTTCCTATATAACAGTTCCTGATTCTCTATGGAGGGACCCAGTGGCTTAAGTGCATTGAAAGATGCTGCTTTACACTGAGTGGGGAAGGAAGAACACCTGAAGGTGTGGACAGTCAGAGCTGACCAGATGCATAGCTGTACATTTGAGACCACAGCAGGGAAACCAGCAGCATGGATTCTCCTTTGCTGCTCTCATGTTAGTAGAAAAATTATAGGTGCTAAAGTCAGACAGCCTGGACTCGAATCCTGTCTGATCCCTGACCCCACCCTAATAGGCCTGTTCAGACACCTCCTCTGCCCCAATTCCTTGCTAGCAATGTGACTTTGGGCAAATGACTTAATTACTTTGTGCCTCAGTTTCCTTAGGGGTAAAATATTAATATGAATGATAATACCTGGGTGATGGGGCAATTTATAGGAAATAAAAGCCATGACGAGTCCAGCATGATATTTGGGCAGCCCCATTTGTTAATATCCTATACGGAATACTTAAACAAATGTTAATTTCATTTTCCTTTCCTTTAGGAGGCTAAATTAATACTTTTAAGTTAAAACTGTTTAGTCCAGGTATCAGCAAACTATGGCCAATGGCCAAATCTGTCCAGACACCTGCATTTATTTATAAATAAAGTTTTATTAGAACACTCATGCATTTACATGTTGCCTAGGGCTGCTTTCACTCTACAACAGTAGAGTTTAGTTGCAAAAAGACCATGTGGCCCCCAATGTCAGAAATATTCACTGTTTGACCCTTTAAGAAAAAGTTTGCCCATCCCTGGGTTAGCAGAAAGAGGCTGGGTTTTAGAGAAATGGATTCAAATCCTGGCTCCAGTACTTAAGTGTAAGGCACTGAACAATCTAAGGAAAATTCCTGAGCCTCAGTTTCCTCATCTGTAAAATGAAAATAATACTACCAACCTCAATGGGCTGGGTTGAGCATTAAGCAACAGAAAGTGTATAAAGTATCTTAGCACTCACTATATCTGGTTCCTCACATCCCTTAATTGATATCTGAAAGGAAAAACAAAAATCATTATTTTGTAGCAAGAAGAGACCTTAGAAGTGATCTGCTTCAGTCTGGGAGCACTTCAAAAATACAGGTTTGTGGGCCTCATCCCAGAAATTCTGATTTGCTAGGTCCAGAGAAGGATAATGGCATCTAACATTTTTATAGCTCCTTAGATAACCCTGAGGCCCAGCCAGGATCCTCCCCAAATGCTTTATAGGTAGGGAAGCCGGTCAGTGAGTGCAGAGCCATCATGACCCCGAGACCTCTTGTCCTGGGTCAGAGGCAGTCATGGTGGCGTGGAGAGCACAGACAGCCTGCCCACTTCACGCTCCTCCAATCAGAGCAAGGAGTCTGAGTAGATGGACTTTTGCTGCCTGCAAAGGCGTCATTCCAACCCTTAGCACCCTTGTCTTTTCTGCAGTTCCTCTTGAGGCCCTGAGCTCCAGAATCCCAAGGACACAGGATGTTGGGGACTGCAGTTTATATCCAAGCATCATTCTTACTTGCCCTTGGCCACATGAGGACATGGTCCCAGGAGGTCATGAAGACTAGAGACAGAGGATCTAAGATGACCTCAAAGCCTTCCTGCACCCAGCAGAGTTCAGTGAGCCAGAGTGGACTTCAGCATGTGAACCTGGCTACTCCATTCCTTGCCTTGAAATCATGCAATGGCTTCCCATTCCCGTCCCATCCCACCCTGCTCACTGCTCTTGAGCTACCTGGAGAGTTGCATGGCTTAGTAGCCATGTGACCTTGGGTGTGTTACTTAATCTCTCTGTGGCTCAGTTTTCTCCTCTGATTGTTGTGAGGATTAAATGAGTCCACATATATAAATCCTTGCAAATAGTACCTGGCACAAAGTGAGCACCCAGTGATACAAGCTATTATTATTTCACACTATTCTCTCTCTTGCTTCCTGTATTTAAGTTCCTTGAATGTGCCAGTCTCTCTCCTACCACAGGGCCTTTGAATATGCTGTCCTCACTCCCTCTGGGGAATGACCTTGTCCCCAGGTTACTCTTCACTTACCAGATCGAACTCACTTTGTAGGTCTCAACCCAAATGTCATTTCCTCATAATCTTTCTCTGACCCCCAAGGCCGTCCAGATCCTATTGTTACATGTTCTATGGTCCTGCTTCTTCATAGCACTTACTATAGCTGTGATTGGACATGTATTTATAGGTTTAGTTGGTTATCATCCACTGCTCTTATACAACCAGAGTTTCCTGAGAGGAGAGCTGGTATTTATGATCTCTTCTTCTGTATCCCCACCAACTGCCATAGTCCCTGGCTCTGACAGGCACTCAGTAAGTATTTGAATGAATGAATGAATGAATGAGTAGATGGGTCTCCAGGCCACCATCCAGGTCAAGGCTACAAAAGTGACCAATGAGGACAGAGCCAGAGAAGCAGATCCCCCGCCCCTTGACATGACTACAGCCCAGCAGAGGTCTGTTTACCATGGTGTGTAGTGATGTAGCACAGTCCAAGGCTCCATCAGAACACAGCTACATCAACTGGGTGACATTCCCACCCGCCTGGGATGGACCTGTTCAAACACTTCTTCAACCTTGAGTCAAGAAAATGGAGCACGTCTTCATGGGCAAAGGACCATCCCAACCCTGTAGTCTACTTCTCCTTGAGTAGCTATCTCCTTCCTTGGGAAGAAGGCAAGAGTCCAGGCTAAGTAGCTTTAGTCATGGGTAGAAAGCGAAGATTTCAATGAGTTTGTTCAATCATTAATCAGCCCAAAATGGAGCTGTTTCATGGCACACAGCCCCTGGCACATGGGAGGTGGTTAAAATTAATAACTGTCAGCAGTGATGCTAAAATTTGCACTGAGTCATCCCCAGTCCTCTGTCTTTCTGCCAGGCCCCTGAACTGTGGAGGACTCTGCGTACCCCTTCCAAAGCATGGAATTTGAAATCAGGCAGAACTGATAGGTAGAGGTCTCATCTCTACTACTGGCTGCTTCATGTCTGTGAACCCCAGTTTTCTCACATGTCATCAAGGGATAAAGTGGTGGTGAATTTGTCCATCTTTCCCAGTGTACCTCACTGCTGGTGTTCGCAGTCAGCCGTTTTATCCACTGAACCTATGAAGCTGTCTTAGATGGAAATAGGGCCTGAGCTGCACTGACGAACGCTTCCACTGTGTGTTCAATACTCTGAAATGGCTTATGTGAAAGATCCCATTATAAAGAAACACAATAAAGATCTAGGAGTGTGGAGAAAGTAGACCAGTATGGGAAGGACAAAGACACTCAATGTCCCGAACATTGGAGGATCCTAGGAGCCAAAGGTTCTCTGAAGACAGCTGGATCTTTAAGGCATATTTTTCTCTTGGACCTAGAAGAGGAAAGGAATTGGAGGGGGCACCAAGTGTGACCACTCTACCTAAATGGCCAGGATTCTGTTTATAGAAACTCTATTTTATAAATACTAATTTTAAATAACTTGCAGGAGTGGATTAAAATAAGCTGTTCTTCTTACTGGAAAATGTGGCCTTTCTATTAAGCTCTGTAAACACCTGGAATGTGTTGTTTGAAATTCTAAGGATGTCAGAGACATACAAATGCTGAGTTTGCCTGAAAGCCAGTGGCTGCAAGGAGACCCCATGTCCCCCATAACACCAAGGGTGGTACAGGGGCTTGTTATACAGGCTAAGACTTGAGCTCACCACCTTAGTAGGGCAGGAGAGCAGTCTTACCTCCTTGTAAGTGTGCAGTTGTACAGCCACCACTTATACTTACTTCATTTTGGTACGAGAGCAGCACACTCTTTCAATCTAGCAAAGCTTTAAATTACAAGCCTCTCATTAGCAGAGCTATATTTTCTCCTATCTCTGCATGCAGCCTCTCTGGTTCTGAGTTCATCACTCTCATAGGACTTTACAAAAACAGCAAGACAAGAGCCCATAAATGCCATTGGCTGTAATGCTTCAGGCTTGAGCAGCTGGAGATCTGGCTTCCAAGGAGCAGTGAGCTGTATTTTGACTATATGAGGGTCACAAATTTCTGAGCCCTTAACTTCTGCACCCCCTTTCCCCAATAAGTTAATGCCATATTTTAGATTCTGTTACTTGCCATATCAACATACAAATACCAAATTCTCTTATCAGTTTGGATTCAGATCAGCTGCCAGTAACAGAGACCTGATTGCTGTGTTTTAAATACACAAAGGCTTATCTTATCACATAAAATAATCCCAGAGAGAGACAGGTGGAGAGCCAAAGGATATCAGAGACATGGAAGTGCTAGGCTTACCTTAAGCCAGTGACCACAGAAGGGCAGGTATGGTGACACCATGAAGCCATCAGACACCTGGACTCCTTTTAACTTTCTGCTCACCCACATGTGGCTTCCATTCTCAGGTCACCTCATGGTTCAGAGTAACTGCTGAGGTGCCAGTCATTGCATCCACATTCTAGGCAACAAAAAAGGATAAAGGAAGAAAGGAGAAAGGTGCTCATCCTGAAACTTTTCCACTACTTTCCACTTAGATCTCTTTGGTCAGAATTTACCTGGCTGAAATTACAATTTCATTACTGAGAAAGAGGGAAAGAACAGAGGTTGGTGTGGGCCACCAGCTGGCTCTGCTCTATACAGTGATTTGGTAACATATCTCAGAGGATGGGGAATTGGATGTGTGATATAAAAAGCAGCATGCTCAGGAGACTCTGAAGGAGGCACTGCTTTCTCAGAAGGGGAGTGGGTGGTCGCTGAACCCATCGGATACTCAGGAGTAAACGATTGCAAAAGGGCGACTTGACAGCAAAGGCGTGTCGATGCAGCTAGAAGGCAAATCACGACTATTCCAGGTGTTTCCTAGACTCCCCATCCCCTTCCTGGGCCCTGTCCCGTCTCTCATCCACATCATTCCCAACTGTCCCTTACAGATGGAAATGTACTGAGGTGACGGTAAGGGAGGGGGAAAGGCTTAAGGATAGAAAAGTAATTTTCTGCACATTACTTGATATCAGAAAAACATTTCTACATGTTGATTCCACCATGTCAAAAAAAACATATCGAATCTATTGAGTCAAATGTCCTGCTTCATTTCAGGTGGGGTCCCCGACTCCGCGACAGGGCCACGTGAGATTCCAGGAGCCGCCGGAATGTGAACTGTCCAGCTCCTTTTAAAATAATAGCTCCTGGAGTGACATCTCTGTCGGTTGGCCCTGTCACCCAGGGAACCTACAATCACTCAGAGTAAACAGTCAAAAAAAAAAAAGAAAGAAAGGAAATGTTGGGAGGAGAGGCCTCAAAGCCAGCTGGGTAGCCATGAAACAAAAACAAAACAAAGCCATAATATGCTGAAATTTAAAAAAAAAAAAAAAAAAAAAGCCACTGAAGCTGCTCAAACAAATGTCTTTGATCTGTGTGTGGCACCTGTCGCCCAGGCACAGAAAGGGCCCAAGGTTAGAGTCTCTCCCGACACAGCCGGAGAGAAGGGCCCTTCACAAGCCCCCTCGGAGGGCATTTTAAAGCTGGTCATAAATCATTATCTTTTCTGAGCGCAGTTATTAGTATAAGTAAAATCCACTTTTAATGAATTCTGTCACCCCTCCAAATTGCTTTTTGTGGTGAAAGAGATTGGTGCTAATGAGTTTGTTGCTAGCAATCACGTTCCTGACCTTCCGGGTCCGGGTGGGAGGTGCAGGCGCGGGCAGGCGGCTCTCCGCAGTGCGCATGCGCAGCCCCAGGCAGGCCCGACGGCTCCTCAGCTCCGCTTCCTTCCGCCGCCGGGCAGAGGCAGGGTGCCCGGTCCAGAGGATGGGCTCACTGCTGTGTGGACCAGGAGGGCTTGCCCTCATCCCCCTTTCCCTGAAGGCGTTCAGATGGCCACACCTAGTGGGGAAGAGCGGGAGAGTCCGGGGCCTCCAGCCACGCTGGCACCAAGGGTGGCTTTCGTTCCCTCCCATCCGCATCAGCTCTTCCCTCCCGCTTTCTGATGTGGACAGTTGACACTTTTCCAATCTTACGTAGAGTATTATGCAAAAGCAGCTTAAAGACCCACCTCCTCCCAATACCTTCAGCTCATTTTTTTCCCTTAACCCTTTCAATATAGAAACTCTGGAGCCACCCCTGGCTTCTGGCCTCAGGCTCGACCTTGAGTATCCATGCTGCCTCTCTGGGCATCACTGTCCTCTTGTGTCTAGTGAAGGGACTGGACTAAGCAGCCTCCAATTCCTCTCCCCAACCTAACAGCCTACATGGCCATTGAGGTCTCATGAGCCGTCGGTATGCAAGGAACGCAGACACACCAACCCCAATCCCTGGCTCAAGCTGCTTCTGGTATAGTGAGTTACCACCACCCTGACAATTTATCCTTCAAGTCCAGGCTAAGGGACGATACAAATTGATGGTTAGAACATCTTCATCCGATTGCTGTCCCAGTCTCAGCCAGGTGTGGCCACCACCGATTCCCTAGGCAGACTACCAGGACTTCTACTCTGCCATCATCCAGCCCAGCTGTCTGGTGATCCTTCTGAAGCTCTGAGTGTGGCCTTACACGTCATCAGGAGCTGCCTTTCTTCCTGTCTTCCCTGTGCCTGAATGTCTATTTGGTGAGAATCCTAAGACTGCCTCACATAACAATTACAGTCCCTTAACTTCTGTCTTCTTTCTTCCTCGTGAGATGGAAAAGTTAAAGTGCCTGTTATGGATTTCACCATTTCTGATGGAGCAAGGGGACTTGGAGAGATGCTGGCTGAGGAGTGCTCTAAGATGGGCACGGTTCAGGGAGGGACAGGTCTCGCTGGAGCAGGGAGACGACAGCCTAGCTATACCCTCAGGCCCTAAACTCACACACGGACCTTACAGGACATCTGCAGAAACTGCTCGCCAGTAAGGACACCAAGACTCGGGAGGAGGTAATTTGCCATAAGCTCACACCAGTAGGTGACAGAAAGAAAAAGACTGGAACTCAGTTCTTTCTGACTCAGGTGGCTTGGCTAATGACTTTTGGGTTTTGTTGTTACATTCCGCTATGAGCCGATAAAATGAAGAAGTGAGGGCCAAACCCACTGGGGCTCAGATCCATGTCTCCCACGGGAGCAGCTGCAGCACAAGGCAGGAAGGCAGGCCAGAGAGAGGTCTGCACAGAGGGCTCTGGAAGCTCGAGGACACTGGGCTGTGTCCTGTGAGATGACATGCCTGGGCCCCTCTCCGTTAGGCCCAAGTCCTGCCAATGCCTACCCACTTCGTGCACTTCCTTCTTGCACGAGGGAGGTGCTTTTCTCCTCCTGTAAGATCCTGACATCTTCACCCTGTGACAATGCTCCACCCATCCCTGCTGTCTCTGCTGAGCGTCTACCAACCATTCTCGGAAATAAGATTTACAAAAGACTGAAACAGAATGCTGAATGGAGAGGGGAGAGAATGGGTGAGGCAGGAAGGGGTGAATCAGGATCCTCCTCCACAGGGAAGCTGGACATCGGGTCCTTCTGCAAGGAGGCAGTTCACTGCAGCAAACCTGGAGGATGGCCGGGTGTTAGTGTCCCCTTTACTACCCTGGGACACTGTGTTTCAGCAAGTGTCGTGCTCAAGTGTCTCAGTGGAATTAGCATGTGGGGACCTGGGGGATGAGTAACACTGCTCCAATTTATTTTTCCCATGAAATACTGTTTAAGTTATAAATCGAGTACTTGATTTGGCAGCAGCTATTAAGCTGACGCCACTGCCTCATTGGCCTTTCGCTGTTTTGAGTATCTTTAAGCGCCTGGTCCTGGAACCAGCCAGTGACACTGATGGTTTAAGTGTCTGGTACCCTGAGTACCCTGGGTTTAATCTAGGCACCGAGTCTCTGAAAAGAGACCACATATCCTGTGGAGATACAAGTTACAAAGACAAAAAAGAGAATGTGGATGTGTATTGTGTGCCTACTGTGCACCAAACTGTGACCATTCCCTTCATATGTATTATCTCATTCAGCCATCACTACCTAGCAAATATTATCAATTCTTATCTCAGAATGAGAAAACTGAGATTCTGAGAAATCACGTTAAGAGAGATTAAGTAGCTGAGAAAGCAATAAGTAAGAGCAATGGGGAGAGAAGGAGATACGTCCTGTGCTGGGAGCCCCTGGGAGTAGGGCAGTGGTAACCCAGGCAGCAGGGGCTCCGCTGCCTGAGAGTACAGACTAAGGAAGTCCTACATCACAGCAGGACAGGCCACAGGGTGGTCTGTAAACACAGGTCTGGGGAACGCTTACTTTCTGGAAATTATGTTTCCTCTTTTGGCCTCTTGCTCTGCGTTTGGCAGCCCTGGTCCCAGCATCCTTCATACGTTCCTCTGAAAGCTAACAGTCTCTGGGCACTTCACCAGCAGAGGCCCACAAGACCGTGTACTTCCTCACTCAGCCTTCTATCCTTGTTTCTTCATCCACATCTGGAGAAAGCAAATTCAGAGGCCAACCTCTCTGCCTGCTGTATGCTTAGTAGAAGGAAAGGGTCATTAGGTCAATCAGCTGGTAGTTACTAAGGAGCTACCTTGTGCCTCTTCAAAGGAATAGAAGATGCAATACTGACTCCTAATAAGCTTCAAATAAAATGTTGGAGGTGCTTATGAACAGCCATTTCTTTTCAAGTCACCGGGCCTATGTATATGCTGTTGCCTTCTCCTGTAAAGTATGTTGTACATAGCTCTCCATAGATGTACATGCCAACTGAACCTTCCAGATCAAATTCAAGTGCCATCTCCACTGAGGAACTCCCCTGACCTCCCTGAACAGGCCTAAAGGGCCTGCTGTCCGCTCATGCTTTGTACGCATTGCAACGTCCTGGTGGCACACAGCACACTGCATCATAATTACCATCTCTTCGTGAGACAGCCACTCCTTCAGAACATGAACACACTGGGCTCTGCTCTGACACATAGAAGGGGGTTAAACGAGGTTTCCTGAATGAATGAGTTAAAAGTCAATACAATGAGGAAAAAGTACCAATGTATAGGTTTGCACGTTCAGAGAAAGGAAGATTGCACCCATTGTTGACAGTCGGTGTGAGAGTCCTGAATAATGCCTTGATTAAAAGCAAAGCAAAGGCTCTAAAGCCAGATTGCCGAATTCCAGCCCAGCCTCACCACTTGGTAAAAGAGTTACTTAACTTCTCTGAGCCCCAATTTCCTCATCTGGAAAATGTGGGTCATAACATTAGCCTGCATCAAAGAGTTGGTGAGAGATAAAATGAGTTAATACAAAGAAATCACATGAAATGGAGCCTGGCCCTCACCAGGTGCTCAGTGTATTAGCTGTGTGCTACCTATGGGCCCAGGTGGGACAGAGGCTTTCCCTTTATAGCTTCTGCTATGGTTTGAATTTGTGCTCAGAATAATTAGATAACAAAAGAAAAATGAAAAATAAGACAGCAGAACTTCTGTTTCCAGCAAAATGGAAGACTAGATGTCCTCACTGATGCTCTTGAAATTAGCTAAAAAACGCTGGATAAGATACCACACAAGAAAATCCTAAATCATTGATTATCCTGCAAGTAACTAAGTTCTTTGCATCTACAAAACTTTTTATAAATCTCAACAACTACAGCTCCTATTTCAATTGGTAAGACAGCACAGTGTATTTAAACATAGTTGCAAATTATGTGTATCACAACCTATGCCAAGTCCATTTCTGTTCCATGGGTTTCTTAATTTGCTAAGAACTTACCATGTTATGTTCATATTAGTACCAAACCAAATGAATTTATCTTCACTATTGAAGTTTGAAACAAATTCATTATAACATTCACAACAATGTCTGTTGTTTCACTTTCCAAAAGCTTTGAATCTATGAATTGGATTAAAAAAGAACTGAACCATTATTGAAATTAACTAATTTTCTATTTGAAAAATCTGATGACAGCAATATTAGAATCGTATAACTATTTGCCAAGTTCTTCTTCTGCTAACTGAGCCAACATATTAATAGCTATTACTTGACCTTTTGTACATGCACAAGAAAAATTGGAATTGAAAACGAGTGAAATTAATTTAGAAGAACAGTCATTTAATCTAAATGAAAAGTCATGCTTCACAGAATGGTGGGCAGAGGCACCATTTTCACTGCATAGCTTAAATCAATGTCTGAGCACAATTGTCTTAAAATCACTACTAACTTCTTGGTGTAGCTGCTGCTGCTTCTTTGTCAGATTTGTGTCTTTTGATTTTCATATGTCCAGTGATAACACTTTGGCCCCATGCAAGTTAAACATCTAAACTTACTTGTGCAAGTTACACATTCACATCAATTTTGGGGAAAAGCAGAAATCCAATACTTAATTTTTCATTAAACATGTGCTTCTGTTTACTTCTAACTTACTGCTGTCAAAAGACTTTTTTTAACTAAGAAGTCACTATCAAAAAATAAATAAATAGTTGTGAGTTTACACTATACAATGAAAAGCAAAATCACTGTAGCCAGGGTGCCCAAATAATCTCTATACTGTCTACAACCAGATTACTCAGGCCTTATCCTGTTCATATTACTGATAATTTTCCAGGCTTCCCACTGACCCTGCCACCCTGTGGTCTGGTGGCCTGGGACATTTCGAGGCTGCAGGCACAGGACACAGCACAACCTACTGTGTAGAGGCAGCAGCATTGAATAATAGTCCCACCGCTACCCGAGTCTGAGTACATTTCCTCTGATGAGTGATTGTCCTGCCTGGTGTACTTGAGTAGGAGATGTTATCAGGGCTGGGATTAGAGTGAGGCAAGCGCACACTAGCTTTGGGTGCAAAATTTAAGTGGGCACAAAAAAAAATCAGCCATCAAGATAAATAATAATTTAATGCAGTCTTTTAAAATATCATAATTAATGTAAAAATACCTATGATGAGCAAAATATCAAGATTTTAAATAAAGGCAGGATCCAATTCTGTACTTGGACAACCCTGACTATGAGTACCTTACTCATGTCACCCTAATTCTGGCCCACAGATCCTGCCTTTATGGGTTGAATAAAGGAGATCTGTGGGAGAAGAGAGGCTACCTTGAGTGAGGAGGAGGTAGGAACATGCCATTCTCTGAACCCCCTCCTAGCCCACCCTTTTGTCCCTTTAAGTTGCCTGCTACTGAGACAAGTCAAGCAAAAAACACGTTTTTGGTCATCCAGAAGACATGCCTATCACTGGGAGGGAGGGAATTTCAGAGAATCAGGGAAACTCTAAATATACCTTCATGTGACTGCAGCAGTTTTTATATAGCCTACCAGGCCCAATGAAATGGATGTGTTGGACCCATAAGAAAAGTATCTTTCTTTTAAAGATTTCTCAAAATGTTTTGTTTTGTTTTGTTTTATTATTTTAATTGACACATTAATTGTACATATTCATGGGGTACAGTGTAAATAACATATCTGTCACCTCAAACATTTATCATTTCTTTGGTTTGGGAGCATTCAAAATCCTCTCAACAAAAATTTATTGTATATTTTCAAATAGCTAGAAGAAATGTGTCTTTTTTTTTTTTGAGACACAGTTTTGCTTTGTCACCTGGTCTCAAACTCCTGGGCACAAGCAATCCTCCTGCCTCAGACTCCCAAGTAGCTGGGACTACAGGTGAGTACCACCACACCTGGCTAATTTTTTTTTTTCCATTTTTAGTTGCCTAGCTAATTTTTTCTGTTTTTATTTTATTTTTCTATTTTTTCTATTTTTAGTAGAGATGGAGTCTCGCCCCTTCTCAGGCTGGTCTCGAACTCCTGACCTCAAATGATCCTCCTGCCTCAGCCTCCCAGAGTGCTACAATTAGCACTCAGGAGTTCACTGTGGAAAGAATACTCATATCTAGAATCTCTGAGTAGAGCCGCCAGTTTGTAGCTGCTGAATGAAGATGAAGTTCTTTGAGCCAAAGTCAACTGGCACATCCAGGCAAACTGTTAGCAGTTATGTAAGGCCCTTTGTTAAGTTTCCCAGAAGATAAAGAGATAAGTGAGCACAACCCCTGCACTCAGGAATCTTCTCCTCCAGTGCTAGGGTGGAATAAGGTCACAAATTACTCTGCTATAAGTGGGAATGTGAGGGTTGTATAAGAGAGCACAGGCAACAGGAATATGGGAGGGTATGCAACAGAATGTGGATATGATTATCTCCATGGGATTTTTAAACAATCAAAAAAGTTTTCCCAAAGGAGATGGTGTTTGACCCACATTTAAAGGATGGATAAAATTTTTACAAATGGTAGTGATAGGAAGTAGGATCTAAGGAAGCACGGTGGACTTGCAGGGTCTGGGATCACCCCCTCTCATTGGCTCCTACAGTGGGCACTTTGTTCCCTAACAACCTGGGGACTCCATATCTGAATCTTCTTTAAACCATGTGGGTCCTTCTTTGATCACATGGGGTGGGCAGGACAGTTTGACTAATAGCTGCGTCACTTCCTTCACTTCACTGTAAATTGTCAATAGGCTTTTTGTTCCATCTGTCTTTGTGTCCAATTCTCATGGTCTTGCTGGCAGTGCCCTTACTGTCAGCTGGCACATTTTGAAGTGAGTTCACTGGCTATGCTGTGAGTCTGCACCAAACTTGGAGATGGAAACCTTGTGCTTTCTAGAAGAGTGCACAACATAGCAGTGAGGATACAAGGGGCTCTGCCACTAATAAAAATGCTTTAGAGCTGTGTGAACTTTGTGTCATCTCTGTAGGCTGCTCAAAGGCCTCTTTGGCCATAGCTCTGTGAGCTTGAGCTTAGTTGAATAGATAAGGTTGCTGGACAAGTGATCTGGTTAAATGAAGCCCCTGGATTTTGATGATAGAAGAAATGTCACCGGAGAAAATCCCAACTGATGAAATGTTAGTGGCCTTAGGTAGAAAGACTATGTGCTCCCCAAGATGGAGGGAGGATGGAAGGAGAATAGATGGAGCTTCTTGTTCAGAGGAAGAGCCAGACGGTGATACCGTATGCAAAGACTGAACCCTGTGCGGTTCTCAACATATGGTCAATGCAGAAGTTAGTCAACAAATACTTACTGGGAATTTATTTAAGGGTCTGATGTCGAGACACAGGAAATTCTGAAGACCCAGGTCCAGTGAGGTCACTCCTGCAGGATGATCCTGGATGTCTGTATGACAGAAAACACTTTAGTCTCGCATAACAGTCTCACATGCGTTCAAACTGGGAGGAATGAGGTGTAATATGTATGTCTTTCTCCTGCTGCATTAATTTTCATTCAACAAACATTTATGGAGCCCCTGTTATGTGCCAAGAAACTGGCATGTTCATTTATTCAACTAAACTTTTATTGAGTATTTACTGTGCTCTAGGCCTCTGAGGCAGGCAGGGGATCTATAGAGGATGAAGAGAGAAGAGATACATGTGCAAATAGAAAAACTAAGTGAAATGTGATCAGCACAAGGTGAGAGATCTTCCCAGCGATAACAGGTAGGGCACCTAACGCAGCTGCAAGGACATAGTGACTGGGCCAAGTTGTGAAAAGAAGCAGGAAGGATCAAGGAGGAAAAACACCCTGGACTGGTCAACCACTGTGCCCTCATGAGAGACCAGAGAGATCAGAGTCTGGGTCATGCTGACAGCTGACTGCCTTGCTGACTGCTTGTGGGCTGTAAGATTTATCTATCCAGCCAGCTTCAGTCTGTCGAAGGCAAAGAGTGTTTCTAAAGATTACACCACACTCTTCTATGGTTCTAATTCCTCCTGCTCTGCGCTATCCATACACTAGACCAGGGGGCAGAAAACTATAGCCCGGGTGCCAAATCCAGCCCACCTCCTATTTTTGTAATTAAAGTTTTATCGGCATACAGCAATGCCCAATAGTTTCCTTACTGTCCAGGGCTGTTTTCACACTACAAAGGCAGAGTTGGGTAGTCACAACAGAAACTATATGGGCCACAAAGCTTAAAATATTTAAAATCTGGTTTTTACACAAAAGTTTGCCAACCCTTGAACTAGACATTAGCAGCCATCCTCTCAGCTGTCACCACCCCTGGTCATTTGAACTCAGGAAGATGTGGTTCTTTAAAGGAAACTCGTAACATCATACGAGTGAATGGGGATAAGGGAAGACAGGGACTGGAATTGGAGGGGAAAGACGGTGGAAGAAGGCCCGGTAGGCCACATCTCCTGGTGGAGGAAAGACATTCTCTCTGTCCAGTGATTCTGGGCTGGCATAAGAGGAAGTTATGAAAATACTGCTGCTAGTTAGAAGATGAGAATTCTTTTGCACAATAAGATTCTTTTGCTCTACCTAAAAAAGAATATGCAGCAGAGAGTTCTTTTTATAAAGCATAATCATGCAAGAGGAAGACTATACCTCAGGTTTTGCAGCTGGGAGGGCACATACAATTCAAATCAGAGATGATGGCCCTTCGTGGGGCTGGAACACCCTGAAGTGGAGAACGGAATCCACATCCCACACAGCCCCCGGAGCCCTGTCCCTGGCAGCCCGATGATTAATGTGTAAACTGGTAAGACGTTTGTTTCATTGACTGCCTTAGAGTCCTGTGAGCACAGTGCAGTCAATAAATATTTATTGAATGTATTTTCCTAGGACTTGCAGCATTTGCTCAGTGACATCTTATAACTAAATAAGCAAGAATTGTTCGGGGTGCTTCCAAATAAATACATAAATGTATGCTAATGGGATCCAAGCTAGGAATCGGGAGTAGGAAAGAAAATATTCATCCATCTGTACAAGTTATCCTAATGGTACTAGCTTTTGGGTAAATAAGAAAGAAACATATTAAACAAGCCCCAGAAGTGAGGACTGAAAGACAGAAAGAAGAAAGGAAGGAAGAGACAGAGGAAAGAAGGAAGGGAGGGAGGGAGGGAGGAAAGAAAGAAGGGAAGGAAAAAGGGGGCAGGCAGGGAAGGAGGGAGCAAAGAAGATAAATACCTTTGTTTTTAACAAATGAAAATATACACATTTTTTAAAGCCAATCGTTTTTACTCTCTCTGGTTGTATGTGGGTAATACTTTCATCTGTCACTAAAATGGCTCCTACACTCAAGGAACAGCAGAGAGTTAACTGAAACAGGTTCCCAAATTGCAATTTTTGCAATAAAGATAAAATATGGCTTTCTGGCACCCATTTGCAGCTACAGTGCCAATATGCTGGTGCAATCCCCCTTAACCCCGGTCACACTAGATTCTGAATGGTGTATCACCAGTTTGGGCATGGGGATTGGTGTTACGGTTCATTTACTTAAGATTGGGTATTTATCCTGAGTTAGCAACAAATTAAAATCTTGCATTTGAGATAATATTAAAAGAGGGCAATGCAATTACCTCATTCTCCCCTGTGCAACATCCTCAGGCTCCCGCGAAGCCTGAGGATGCACAGCCGCCTGTGAAGGCTGGCGCGTGTGCAGTGCTGGAGGTTGCTGGAGGTGGGATAAGGCATCTTCATGGCTGCATGTCCGGCTTTGTTGGGGAAAACAATTTTGCCTTTGGGAAATAATCCAATAAGCCATCATACAATTTTAATGCAGACATTCAAAGAGATTCTGGCCCTGACCATCCAGGCCCAGCCCTCCACCGAGTTGGAAAGAAGGGAAAGCTAGTGGTTGCACAGGCCCCGCTCCAGCAGCTCTGCTTCTGGGTTTCCCCCACCCACCCCCGTGCCCCACAGGAGAGGAAAGCAAGGCTCCATCACTGTCAGGCAGCGAAAGAGACACAGGTCCAGGAGGGACATCAAGACTTCTCAGGGGTCTTTGCAGGAGACTGCTCCAGAGAGGTCAGGTCACCTGGCTTGCGGTTGCTGGGCCGTCCTTGGCAGTAGCTGTGGCCCTGTGGGTGAATCTAAGGAGGACAGATAAGGCTTGATTTGCAACATTTTTGGGTTTTGGGGGATTTTTCGTTTTTTGTTTTTGTGGGTTTTTTGCTCAATTTCCTGAGGATGGACGATTTGCCACATTTGAGAGTTGGTTTTGCCCTTTTGACACAGCATTTGTGCGATGGGATTTATGGCCCAAAGATTTATACTACTCACCCCCACCATAATATCTTTTCTAAGTCTCTTCCTAATCCCACTTTCTCCTGACTTTATGACCACCTACCCACTTTATGACCACCTACCCCCAGGAGGCAGAAGGAAAGTTTCTGAGGGTTTTCTTCCTGGGAGTTATTATGACTTCTGTGTGTATATATAAAAGCTGACCTGAAGCATCCTCCTAATAGCCAGACTCTATACACAGAACACCTGCAGTGGCCTTGCATTACAGACCAGAGGAAGAAAACGCAGGGCTCCAGCAGGAAAATGCAGAGAAAGGTGCATGCTTCCTGCCCTTGGAGCAAGATGCTCAGTAGGCTCTCCCCAAATCCAGCCCAACATACCTCTTTAAGCCCCTCCAATAGACCGCCTGCCATCCCAAGACTTAATTACCTCTGCAGCTTCCCTAAGGCTGTAAGGCGTTGATCAGATTACCACTTACCCTACTGTCATGTTTTGTGGCTGCTTATTGATGCGCCTCTTCTCCCTGGAGAAATCAGAAGCTTGTAGCCCAGAAGGAAATGCTATGCCTTATGTGCAGCAGGTGCCCAGTGGGAATTGCTGAACGTGTAGTGAATAAAATTGCTTTACTTGTGACCCTGGCCCCAGTTCTGCCCAGAGATCCTGGGAGTCCAAAGAATACCGTAAATGAATGCTGTGGAATTATGTAGAGACAGCTGACAGCTGTGCTGCTATTCGTTGCACGTTTCTGAGGTCTCCGTTGACCATTCTGTACCACAGAAGCCAGAAATACCTGCATGTCAGAGAATCAAATACGTGATTCTGTGGTTTGTTAGATAATATTTAAACCCCAAAGGCTGTATAAGACATCATTCCTACTCTGAAAAAGATGCATATTTTAAGGGATGGATCTATAAACTCTGCAAGAAATATGCATAGGGAAATGCCTTTTAAAATGGAAGAAGCAGAATTGATGTGCTTATAACAGACATGAAATGCTGATTGAAATATTTATTATCCTTCAAATCTCTGTGACATCTCAGAGGCGGTGCACAAATTCAAACATGTGGACACACTCATTCAGATGACACCATTTAGTGCCAGATCCCAGGTGGGAGGGGAGGAGGAATGGCTCCAGGCTCCAACTTGTCACTCACCGTGCTTTTGCCTTCCTGCAACGAGGTGTCATCTACCCTGGCCTTTTATGTGTTCTAATGTGTCTGCCTCAGCAGTAGGAGACTATCCTTCTCCTCATGAAGTATATGTAGTTAGCCACGCACTGACTGTTAGATGCTCAAACAGTCGATAAAGATTTCTCCAGGAGCTGTTGTTTTTTGCTGGCTTCGGGCCACTGCTTTCTCACATGGACACATTCACTTCCCCTCAAATTGTATGGAAGGATGTAGAATTGCTAACCTTTTATTGTCACGCAAGGACTTGAACAACTACTAAGTTTCTATTACCCTTATTCCACAATCCCGAAAAGATAAAAGGTAATCTTTATATTGAATAAATTTACAACATCGCCCTTATTTTTCTAATTTCACCGTGTGCTCCTGACCTGGGGGCCATCATGTCCCCAGCATGTGCCTTGCAATGATGGAAATGTCTCTCCTGGAATGTTGCTAGAAGGGTTCTGAAACTGTGAAAAATATAGCTGACTTTTCCTACGGATTTTAGCATGATACATCATAATTCATAAAGCTTAAGGATAGAATATAGAAAAATAATTGGAAAACAGTTGTCATCAAAGGATTTCCAGGAATCAGAGGATTTCCAGGAATTTTTCATTGATAGGAGAAACACATAATTACTGATGTGGATTTTGGTGACCAAAGCAGAACTTTGTCCTTTCATCTCTGTTCCAGGTACATGGCCATCATCCATCCCCTCCAGCCCCGGCTGTCAGCCACAGCCACAAAAGTGGTCATCTGTGTCATCTGGGTCCTGGCTCTCCTGCTGGCCTTCCCCCAGGGCTACTACTCAACCACAGAGACCATGCCCAGCAGGGTCGTGTGCATGATCGAATGGCCGGAGCATCCTAACAAGATTTACGAGAAAGTGTGAGTACCGATGACTCCCTGCTCTGCTCTGAAGCTACTGTGGTGCAGGGTGACTTCCCTGCCCCTTCTTGTTCGTTCTTTCTTTCCATATTCTTTTTTTAGCTAGGATTTAGCACATATCTGTAAGCATTTCTCACATCCACCCTGATATCAGGCTGATGAATCCATAGTTATCAGAGGACTATACTATACACTAGAGAAGTTTTTCAGATGTAAGATTGAGATCCTGTTATACAGTAGACCCTTTGAGTGCCTTGCCACATCCCTCGGGCCCTTTACCAGAGACATTCCCCTGCCAGTATCGGCATTTCTTTGCCTGGGAACTTATTCCTAAACTACAGAATGCTATTCTGCCCTCCTGCACAGCATGCCAGAAGGTGGGGGGATTACCCCCCAGTCCCAGCAGCTCTCAACAATAACTGATGGTATTTGGCATACGAACACTCACCCCCTCAACCTTCAGGAGGGATGTTTCTGAGGTTCGTGTCTGCCACTGTGTCCAAGGTTTCCTCATGGGATTAAGCTCAGTCACCCCAGTGGTAGCTGGCTGGATAATGCATTCTTTACTGGCCACTGTTCCTTTCCTGTCCCACTGCCTCCCTCCCTACTGGTATTTCTTTCTTCTGCCAAATAAGGTACTTGCACTTGAAGATCTTGACATCTTGACATCTTCAAGTAAGTAAGTACCCAAATAAGGTATTTGCACTTGAAGATCTTGAGATAAAGATCTCAGGATCTGCCTCTGGGGAAGATGAAACCAAAACACCTACTTCCAGGATTTTATAGTTGGAGAAATAAGACATATGCCTATAAAACTCATGGGAATTCAAGGCCAATGCACTGAGTGCTTATAAGTTGCAAATCCCTTGCAGGGCAGGCTTGTCTTCCAGGGCCTGGCTGATCACATTTAGGATTTTTCAAAGTACCCTGGCAATTTTCCCCTTACCCTGGAGGCAACATTGAAATGGCTCATTCTTTGTGTTGTTTTGCTCAAGTGAGCAATGATGTGATATTTGTATAACCATTAATTTTCTGGACTCAGAGCACAGGATAGCATGCATCCTTTTGAAAGCCCTCTATAGCTCTCCAATCTTGGGTTTTTTTATGTGACTCATAAAAGAACACCAATGTTAGAACCAGAAGATCTGGATTTTAATCACAAGATTGCCAGTTACTAGCCATGGGACCCTGGGCAAGGATCACAGCTTCTCCTCGTTATTGAAATGAAAGATAATAAAGCACTGTTTGCTATAAACAATCGTGAGGATCAAAAGAGATAATGTTTTTTTCACCTTGTGAGCTATTAAATGCCATACAAAGGTATGAACGAAACTCATCAGATAGCAGTATAACTAAGAGGCCTTTTAACTTATTAGATGTTAAAATAGACACTCTACCTGTCATTCCACCAAGATTTGAGGGTTTTGAAAGCCTGTTGCACACAGTTATGTGGCTGCATCTGTTCCATAGAGCATGGAAATGCAGCTTGCCAGGAAGCAATACATAAAGCTCAGACGTTGCCTTCCAGACACAGACAGTGGGATTTAATCGATCAACCAGTGGGGGGATTAATGTTCAGCCTAGAAGGAGACATTGAAAATTATTCTTTCAAATGAAACTACAAGCCTGAGCAAGGTCTCAGCGGGAGAAAGAACACAGCTTTACAAGCTGTACAGGACCCGTGCACATGTTCAAGCCAGAAGCTTTCCTCAAAAGGGTGAAAAAACTGCCTCTGAATTAAAGCTCGTTATATAAACTGTTTCAGAAACTACCACCGACTACATGGGCTGTAGCTCAGTTCTTAGTTCTCATGATCTTTTCAAAGTCTCATCAGCTTTCTACAACTTTTGTTTCAAAATATTCACAGGTGTTTTTTAATGTTACAACAAATTTAAAGTTTAACTTAGAAATGAAGATTGATTTTCCTACGGATATCTGGGGTCTTGTCCAAGACACTGTAATGTCTGAAGTCTTACTTTAGTAACATTTTGGTGTTTTATACTTATTAATAACTAGAAAACCCCTTTGAGACTCAACACAATGTGTGGGATTCTCTTGTTTCTTTGCTTTGGGCGTTTAGGGTAGCTGCTACTAGATGTACGATTAGGTTTGCCATCATGGCTTATTTCATCATTTTAACCTAAGAAAAATGAGTCTGGCTTAAGAGCATCTGATTTCGTCTATTCGAAATGTTTAACATGTTTATTGACACAATACTAAATCTAAAGTCTATGTTTGTCATTCACATATTGACTGTGATGGAAACATAAGTCAAGTGCATAGCAAAGCTTTATTCAAAGTTGTTTTCTTTTTGTCCATATCATTCATAATGCATTATGATATATTTTTAGAGACCGACCTTAAACTTTGTCATGTCTAAACTAAGTACTTAATTATATTCTCTTTTTTTAGAACTAATGATTGCCATTTCCGCAGTACACAATAATCCCAGATTTAAAACCAGATGGAACCTTTGTCTTCAGGCAGTATAATCATTAAGTTAAGAGCATGTGCTCTGGAGTTAGATAAGGGACCCACACCCAGCCCATCACTCTGCAGTTGACTCATAATGATCAAGCAATTTAAGGCTCTAAGTCTAATAAAGGGTCCCTGATTTAGGATGGTTCCATTTAGGATTTTTCAACTTTAGGATTGTGCAAAAGCAATACACGTTCAGTAGAAATGGTACTTTGAATACCCATACAACCATTGTGTTTTTCACTTTCAGTGCAGTATTCAACAAATTACATGAGATATTTAATACTTTATCATAAATAGGCTGTGTGTTAGATAAGTTTGACTAATGTAGGCTAATGTAAGCGTTCTGAGCACATTTAAGGTATGTCAGGTGTATTAAATACATTTTTTGACTTACAATATTTTCAATTTATGATGGGCTTATTGGGATATAGCCACATGGTAAGTGTGGGAGCATCTGTACATTCCACATAGAGGCATTAAGAGAATTGAGTAAAATAACCCCCGTGAAGTGCTCAGGCTAGTGTCCTGCATGTGGTAAGGCTCTGGTGAATGTCACTACTGATGTTAGCATCATTCATTGATCTGGGTCCACTGGCAGCAGACAGTGTGATGGACAGATGCTTAGACCCAATTTGTCTGACGAATAATTAGTGCCAACTAATTACATAAAACATTTTGTGAAAAATCTGAGATTGTCACATATGCCTTCGGATTACATGATGAACCTCCAACCCTGACCATTCACCATCCAGACTACTAATAGTGAATTAAATTAAGCACTATTAAACATAGGCACTCCAGTAAAAGAATGGGCAAAAGTTTTGAACACAGACCTCACAAAAGAAGTCCAAATGGCCAATAAATATATGAGGAGACACACAACTTCATTTGTCACTAGTGAAATGCAAATTAAAACTATAATGAGATCTTACTACACACCCGTCAGATGAGCAAATGTTAAGCAAGTCCGACAAAACTAAGTATTTTGAAATTTTGGTGAAGAAATGGAAAAATAAGAACCTTTGTCAACTGTTAAAAGAAGTATAAATTGCTAATAATATTAGAAAATACTTTTGTCATATCTAGAAAAGAAGAAGCTATGCATGCCCTGTAACTCAGAAATATCACTTGGAGGTAATTACCCTAAAAATACTCATGCACATGTACACCTAACTACCTAAAACATAATGCTCAAATCAACATTGCTTTTAATGCCCCAAAATAGAGATACTTCAAATGTCCATCATCAATAAAATAGAGAAAAAATTTTGGTACAAGCATGTGATGGAATACTATACAGCTAATAAAATAAATAAAATGTAGCTCCATGCAACATGGATGGCTCTTATAGACAAAGTTCTAGAATAAGCAAAATGAGATTTTCAGGAATACAAAAGTAGGTGGTAAAACTATAAACGCAAGCCAAGAAGCAGACACCATGAAAGTGAGGTTGTCACTTTCATGTTATCTCTCATAGAAGGGAAGGTCGTGTGATCAAGAGCGGACACTTAAGAGTGCTTCTGAGGGGATGGCATGGGTATATTTCTTGAGGTCAGTGGTTGTAGCATGAGTACTTAAAAATTACTCATAACACCAGATAATTTGATTTATGTACTTTTTTCTAGAATGTGTTTCATAACTTTAAGCACTATGCAAAGGTTTTTGTTTTTATAAGCTCTCAAGAAACGGTTTTCTTTGGAATAATCCCAAAAATTCTTCCAGAAGAAATTATCTTCTGGGATGTGGGGCTTTGCCCAGGGTGACATTATTCATAGCTACCTACTCCTAAATAAGCAAAGTGTGCTTGGCCCCCACCCCATTTTGATGGTTCTTTTTTTTTTTTTTTTTTTTTTTGGAGACAGAGTCTCACTCTGTTGCCCGGGCTAGAGTGAGTGCCGTGGCGTCAGCCTAGCTCACAGCAACCTCAAACTCCTGGGCTTAAGCGATCCTACTGCCTCAGCCTCCCGAGTAGCTGGGACTACAGACACGCATGACCATGCCCGGCTAATTTCTTCTATATATATTTTTAGTTGTCCAGATAATTTCTTTCTATTTTTAGTAGAGACGGGGTCTCGCTCAGGCTGGTCTCAAACTCCTGACCTCGAGCGATCCACCCACCTCAGCTTCCCAGAGTGCTAGGATTATAGGTGTGAGCCACCGCGCCCGGCCTCATTTTGATGGTTCTTGACCACTTGCATTTTGCTTTGCTAACTCCTATGCTTCAGGCCACCTGGAATTTTCCCAACTGGTCTAAGGGAGTCTAAGCCAAATGCTTGTCCCTAAAGGGATGCAGAGAATGTTTAACCAGAGAGCAAGGCCTATACATCCAGGGCCCTCACCCCTTGCTGCTGCTAGGGTCATAGGCATGTGCCTCTAAACTACAAAAAGCTACAGATGCACTTGGTTCATCTTCCTGAAAGTCATTTAAAACTTTATTTTGCATTTAAAAATATGAATATATTACAGAGAAAAATATTACAATGAAAACTGCTATGACTTCTTTCATAACCTGTATTCCCATCATTTACTAACACTTAGATGACTATCCTTCCAGTCTTTGATACCATCTCCAGGGAAATACTGTTCTTAGTTTCCTCTGAAGTATCTCATATGCATACAAGTCAACAAGATTATTTCTCTCTTCATAACAGAAAATGTAGCTTATTATGCACACCATTCTGCACCCTGTTTTTTTTTAACTTAATGGTATATCTTAGACATCTTTCCATATCAGTTCATAAAGAGCTTCTCTATTCTTTTTTCAGTATTCCAGTTTTTAAATGTACAATATTATTTAACCTGTCATGTATTAGTGGACTTTAGATTGTCTTCAGCCTTTTGCTATTACAGAGTGCTGCCATGAATAGCCTTGTACATAAATCATGCTAGGATATCTGTAGCATAAAATCTCAAAAATGGAATATCACATTTTAATTTTTATATTTGCCCTCCTTATGGGATTGTACCAATTTACATTCTCACCTGCAATGTGTGAGGGTCCCTGTTTCTCCACAGCCTTATCAATGAAGTATATTGTCAAGCTTTTAGATTCTTTCCCATGTGATGAAGAAAAAAAATGGTATCTCATAGTTAAAATTTCCATATCTCTTATTAGGAGTGGAGTTGAATATCTTTTCATAATTTAATAGCCATTTTTGCATATATATTTTAGAATCTGCTTACTTTGTTTACCATACCATAAACAATTTCCTGTCATTAAAAATGTTTCTCTAACATGAAGTGAATACACACACATATATATGTTAACAAATCCCTGCCTTTGAAGATTGGTTACTCCATTCATTTCTCTGAACTGGCTAGGAAGATAAAACACCAAACTTCAAAGTGAGCAGCTTCTAGCTACATTCCTAGTTCCCGGGAAGGACTGGTTCTGTTTTATCTTCCATTCCCTGTTTCTGCTTACAATCACTTTAGAACATTCATGAAAATAGGGATTTGGGCTTATGATTAATACAATATTATCATAATTTGTAATGAAGTTCTGCAATAACTAGCAACCTGGCAGCTTAGTCTGGCTGCTCTGAGGAAAGAAACTGTGACACTACCCAGGAAGTCCTATAAAGGTGGAGATGATTGACAGGTGATGAAGAAAGATTCCATGTATGACAAAAGTGATTCTTCCTGGTGGAAAAGGAAGCACAGAGAAAGGAAGATGAAAGTTTAAAGGAGCAAAATTTGGCTTTGCAAAATGCATTGCCCCCTTCTCCTCTTCTAGTAAAATTATGAGGAATATGCAGGAGCTTTCAAAATTAATAAGAGCTAAGCCCATGCTTGCAGATGCTATATGAGCTGTAAGGAGGCAGTGGTCCCAAAAGGTACCAGGCCACACCCCTAAGGACAAAGGAAGACAAACAAGCCAACATTTCTTCATCAGAGAACACGCCACCAAGGCCAAGAAAAGATCTGTAATAAGGATGAAAAATGAGAAAGAGATCCAAAAGAGTGAGATTTACACAGCCTGAGGAATTTCAGCCTCCCTGAATCATTTATTAATATCGGTCATATGTCATTTTCTGTTAATTAAACTTCTTTGTACATAACTTTGTGGTAGAATTTTAGCAAGAAATAAGATATGCCTATTCTGAATTACAAATATTACCAATAATACTGGAAGAGAAGGCTATGTTAGAAAACAATGTCATTCATGACTCTAATTGCCTGGATATTTTGTGGAAATTACATGAATGAGGATATGCTAACTCTAATATAATTCTCTGTAAGTACCAATAAAAATATGCCATTCTCCTTATTTACAGTATTTTGTCTTTTGTATATATGATCCATTATCAGAAATCAGCTGAAAATTTATATTTATACATAGCTTTTACTTTCATTAATAATAAAAAACGAAAATCTGCTCATTGGTAGGGAGTTAAGAGGGAAAGGGGAATATTAAAAAATATACCTCCAGCATTACTTCTCAAATTTTCTACCTTCTTGATTATTTCAAAATTAAAAAGAAAAAAAAATGTAGATCTTTTGCCAACCTGCTCCAGGCCTTGGCCAGAGGAGTGTCAGCATATTTGTGTTTCCAGGATTGGTTGTTTATGTTAGTTGTTGTGACTAATTTCCTCCCTTGACACCCACTACATTTATAAATATAGCCCAGGGCCCCTAGTATTATTACCATGGTTGATGAAAAGCAGTTAAACCAAGAATGAAGCGTGCGTTGACACTGCAGGGGAAGATGGTAGCATAAAAACAAGCCCTTAACTAGGAAAGCTGCCATACAAATGGGGGAAATTTCACTACGTTTCTGGCACATATTGCCAGATAGAGCCAGACAGGAGGCAGCCACCAAGGGCTGTTACGGAAGATATATATACCAACAGCCCCTAATGAGGAGGTGCAAACGTGAGCCTTGAAGCCTTGAGAAAGATGGGACCACCCAATTTGGAATTCGTCTGGGCTACTACTGTCAACTTCTGGTGGAAGCTGCCCTCAGATTGCAAAAGAGAAAGCCCAAACAGACCAGACAGCATAAATGACAATAAGATAAAATGGATGATTTCCTACAAAATCATAAATAATCAAATTGATACAGCTTGTGGAAAAGAGGAAGTGAAACTAGTGTTCATGAATTACATTTATAAAAGGTATTGGGATCAAAATTTGTGCAGGGAAATTCTTTTGAATGCCCTATAAGCTTTTCAAGAGTACAGAACAATATGGAGATCTTGCTCATTTATTATATAGATTTGGAAAAACCTAAATGTTAAAAGCTAACAAAGAAAGCTCCAAAACAAACCTTCAAACCAATTCCATTTACAAATACAGATGTAAACATCCAATTAAATTATTCACCAACAAATTCAAAATTATACTGAAATAGCAATGCTTTGTTTTCGAGCATGACTTTTTTTCCAGCAAATAAGGTTAATAAATTATCAGGAAATCTGGTATTATATTTCATCAATTTTTTTTTTTTTTTTTTTTGAGACAGAGTCTCACACTGTTGCCGGGCTAGAGTGCTGTGGCATCAGCCTAGCTCACAGCAACCTCAAACTCCTGGGCTTAAGCAATCCTACTGCCTCAGCCTCCCGAGTAGCTGGGACTACAGGCATGCACCACCATGCCCAGCTAATTTTTTCTATATGTATTTTTAGTTGGCCAGATAATTTCTTTCTATTTTTTAGTAGAGACGGGGTCTCGCTCTTGCTCAGGCTGGTCTCAAACTCCTGACCTCGAGCGATCCTCCTGCTTCAGTCTCCCAGAGTGCTAGGATTACAGGCGTGAGCCACCACGCCCAGCGTATTTCATCAAATTAATTGGTCAAAGGGAAGCATCATATATTCGTCTCAATAAATTCCAAAAGTAATTCATTAAAAATGTAATATCTGTTAAGGAAAAAAGTAGCTTATATCAGCAATAATCCTTAACAAAATAAAATAAATAGTGGATCTCCCTTCCAACAGAAACAAAATAAAAACACTTAGAATAATTAGAAATAGCAAAGATTTATATGAAGAAAATGAAAAATATCATGCTATTTTAGACTTTACTGAATGGTTTAAGAGAATATTTGAGAAATATATTTCACATAATTCAAAGCTCAGAAAGTATTTAAGGGTATATAGGAAATGGTTCCCCTTCTATGTTTATATAACTCCTAAAGATCGCAGTTCTTCTCAAACTATTCCCAAGAGTATGTTTAGGTGATTGATAAGTGAATCATTTAAAATGATAAATAGATAAAAATAGTTCAAGAAAATATGGAATAAGAAGAGTTAATTTTGATATCAGCAAAATAATAAAAAAGAGTGATTAAAAATGACTTGCTCTTCCAAATATCAAAATACTCATTACTGGGGGTAGAATTAGTCAACAAGAAACAAACTAGAAATCACACACACACACACACACACACACACACACATGCACACACGCACATGCACAGAGAATCTCAAAAATAGAAAATTTAATGTTTAATATATGCTAAAGATACCATGTCAAACCTATAAGAATCATTCTTTACTTTCTTTGGAAACCTTGAAAACCTAAAATACTGTAGGATTCTATACTCAAATGAGTTTGTAGATAACTGTCTCATCCACCACTACCAACTTGGAGCGTCACAATATATATTAATATATTGAAGCCTCTGAGAGGGTTTTCTTTTTTAAAAATTTTTAATTTATTTTTATAGATACTATATTCACATCGTTTAAAAACCAGGAAGTGTAAAAGGGTATTTAAGAAAAGGTTTCTCCCACTCACTCTTTTTTTTCTTTTTTTCTTTTTTTATTTCAGCATATTCCAGGAGTACAAATGTTTAGGTTACATATATTGCCTTTGCCCCACCAGAGTCAGAGCTTCAAGTGTGTCTATTCCCCAGACAGTGCTCACCACACCCATTATGTGTGAATATACCCATCCCCACTTCCCCACTCCCACCTGCCCAACATCCGATGAATGTTATTATTATATGTGCACGTAAGTGTTGATCAATTAATACCAATTCGTTGGTGAGTACATGTGGTGCTTGTTTTTCCATTCTTGTGATACTTCATTTAGTAGAATGGGTTCAAGCTCTATCCAGGATAATACAAGAGGTGCTAGATCACTATGGACTTTTGTGGCTGAGTAGAACTCCATGGTATACATATACCACATTTTATTAATCCACTCATGTATTGATGGGCACTTGGGTTGTTTCCACATCTTTGCAATTATGAATTGTGCTGCTATAAACATGTGAGGGCAGATGTCTTTTTCACAGAATGTCTTTTTTTCCTTTGGGTAGTTTCCCAGTAATGGGATTGCTGGATCAAATCATAGTTCTACTTGTAGCTCTTTGAGATATCTCCATATTACTTCCCATAGAGGTTGTACTAGTTTCCAGTCCCACCAGCAGTGTATGAGTGTTCCTATCTCTCTGCATCCATGCCAACATTTACTGTTTTGGGACTTTTTGAAAAGTCATTCTCACTGGAGTTAAGTGACATCTCATTGTGGTTTTGATTTGCATTTCCCTGATGATTAGAGATGTTGAGCATTTTTTCATATGTGTGTTGGCCATTAGTCTGTCTTCTTTTGAAAGTTTGTGTTCATGTCCTTTGCCCACTTTTTGATAGAGTTGTTTGATTTTTTTTTTTTGCTGATTTTTCTGAGTTCTATATAGATTCTAGTTATCACCCCTTTATTGGATGTGTAGCATGAGAATATTTTCTCCCATTCTGTAGGTTGTCTGTTTGCTTTTGTGATAGTTTCCTTGGCTGTGCAGAAGCTTTTTAACTTGATCAGGTCCCATTTATTTATTTTTGTTGTTGCTATGATTGCCTTTGGGGTCTTCTTCATAAATTTTTTGCCTAGGCCAATGTCTAATAGAGTTTTTCCAACATTTTCTTCTAGAATTCTTATAGTTTCATGCCTTAGGTTTAAGTCTGTTATCCACCGTGAGTTGATTTTTGTGAGAAGTGATAGGTACAGATCCTGTTTCAGTCTTCTGGATTCTTTTTGACAATTGCAAACATTGGGCACAATGGTTGGATAAAGATGAAGTACACAGTCCAAAACTGAATATTCATCAAAAAAAGCTAACAGTGTCTGTATGGTGGTCCATGAAACCTGGTTAATTGATTACTGCAGATGTCTACTGCAACCAACTGGATGAAATGATGAGGATGCTTGTGATTAAGCAGCTGACTGGTCATTAGAGACAGGCCAATCTTCTTGCAAGACTACATGTTGCACAAATAATGCTGCTTAAACTAAAGAAGCTGGACTTGGAAACTTTCCATCACCCAGCGTATTCACCAGAACTTGCATCAACTGACTATCACTTCTTCCAGGCTTTGGACCACTTCTTGCAAGGAAAAATATTCAATTTTCAACAAGCTTTGGAAAATGCCTTTCACAAGTGCATTGCCACTTGCTCTCCAGGCTTCTTCACTTTTGTCATAAGCAAGCTATCATTAAGATGGCAAAACTATGTGGATAGTTTAGGCACATACTTTGATTAATTGTATTACTTCTTGTTTTAGATATAATAAATCACACTTTTGATTCAAAATTAGACATTTCATATTTAATGGTCTAATAGTTCATTTCTTTTCCCTCTGAAATAGTCCCAGTAATCATCGAAGATATGTAAAAATCCATCTCAGCTCTGGAAACAAGGGCAGGTGTTACCAACTGGCTAGAGCAAATTTCCTCAGGCTACTGAACAGCTGAGACACAGCTGAAGGAGGGTTTAGCCAGGCAGAGAAACAACCCACTTGGGAAAACAGCTGTAAAGAACCTGTCCCAGTGCTGAAGGCTTCAGATGGAACTGAGGAAGGATTTGAGGGAATGGGTGGAGCCAAACCACAAACTTATTATCAGCTTTGGGATGTGCATCAGAGTAAGAAATTGACAGCTCAGGGGCCAATGAGTAGCTTCCCATTGGCTCAAACAGCTGGCAGCCTGAACTCTAATGACTAAAGGAGAGAGCGGGGCTCTGAATATCTGAATAGAGCCACACCATGGTAACCCCATACTTACTCTTTCCTCTTTCTGGGATTGAAAGATTTGAGTGGAGACCCCTACATCTCTGAATCCATTTTAACTTCCCATACTGGACCACATTTCATAAGGATGAGCAAAAAGAGGAAATGGTTGGATGTTTGACGTTGCTAATGTTGGAACCAATCTGGGGAAAAAGTAAATGTCTCTTTGTGGAAGATCTTACTTCAAGAAACAAGTGGAAATTCAAGGTAATCCTTTATTTGTTTCTAAAGCAAGATTTGAGAGGCTGTTGCACTATGAAAAGAGCAGAAAATACCACTTTCAAATGAAAGCATATTACAGAATTTAAATAAAATGAATATATGAGCACCTGAAAAATAGACCACAAGCATTTTCTTTCTAAATTCTTAAGATATTGTTCCATGGTCTCCTGGCATTTAGTTTTGTGAAGATATTTGATGCCATCTGACTTTTTCCATTTTAGATAATTTGTGATTTCTGCCTGCATGCATTTAAGAACTTTTCTTTATCATTTCTGTATTTTAAAAAGCCACGCCAGAATACATGTATATTTAAAGGGTTTTACTGTATTTTTTCTGTCATTTCTGAGACCTTCCATCTAAAGTCAGATCTCTAGTTCAGGGAAATTTTCCTCTAAAAAAAATTTATTTTAATTGCCTGACCTCTGGTCTACCCTCCTTTTCGGAGTTAGTGCTATGAATAAATTGTTTCCCTCAAGTCTATGTCCCCTACTATTTTACTAATCTTGATCATTTCTTTCATCTTTTTTATGGTTTCTGGGTGGATTCTCAAGCATTTCTGATGAAATTGGAGAATCAAAAGATTATCTGCTCTTGTTGCTTCTGTTGTATTTTGAATTCTGGAGATCTGAGACCAGCCATAGGCAGTAAAAATAATACCTTAAAATCTTTAGTTGTAATTGCATTTCTGCTAAATTCTTCTTACATGTGTAAAGGTCTTTGCCTTACAAGCTATAGTGCTTAAAACTATAGTGTCTGTACTGTAGTATTAATAGTGCTACTCCTGTTTTGTTTGCTTAACTTATGTTTTTCCATCATTTTTAGTTTTAGTTTAGTTTTGGTTTTTCCATCTTACTCAATTTTTCTCTATCATTTTGTTGTAAGAATTCCTCTTACATATAGTATATTTTAATATTGATTTATAACTTAACCTGAAAATCTTTTTCTTTTCAATAGGCAACTCTAACATGTCTACCCTCATTGTTATTTTATCCACATATATTATTGTATTTGGTATTCCTTTCTCATTTGGTTTCACACTCTCTAGTTTTTATTGTTTCCTCTTCATTCTGTTTTTGATTTATAGATGGTTTTGTTGACTATTATTTTTGGTAATTTTGAAGATAAATATCTTTTACTTCATTCTACAGTTACCATATTTTGTTAACTATTCACATCTTTAATGTCAATTGGCATTATGTTGACATTTATTGGCATAATGTTAATAAGAGAATTCATTTTTTATTTGCATTTATAGGAATAAAGAAATGTGCCACTTTCTGTCTTCATCTTTCCTTGCCAGTTTTCTGTTAATAATCTGAGGTTTATAACCTGTGCTTTCTATAATATAGATCGGCCATATCTCAAAGTGTGGTCAGAGAACTCCTGAGATACTTTCAAGAGGTCCCTAAAGTCAAAATTATTTATATAAAGATATGAATCATTATTTGCATTTGTCACTCTCTTTCTCCCAAGAGTGTACAGAGTTGTCCAGGGGCTCCATGATTTGTGATTTCACAACAGTTTGAATATAGAAGCAGATATGAGAATCCAGCTGTCTTCTATTAACCCAAATATTAAAGCAATTTGCAAAAATGCAAAACAATACTACTCTCTTTAATATTTTTTGGAAATAAATATAGTTATTTTTCATGAATGTATTATTTATGTTAACTTTCAATGGGTTTATGATTGCTGTTTTAATAAGGTTATATTTTAGAACAGTTTTAGATTTACAGAAAAGTTGCAAAGATAATATAAAAAGTTCCCAAATACATTATACCCAATTTCTATTATTATTAATGTCTTATCAGTATGATACATTTATCACAATTAATGAATTCAGTATTGATACATTATTATTAACTAAAATCCATACTTCATTCAGATTTCCTCAGTTTTTCCCTAATGTCCTTTTCCCATTCCAGGATCCTATCCAGGATATCCCATTATATTTAGTCATTGTGTCTCCTTAGGCTTCTCTTGGTTGTGACAGTTTTGCGGGCTTTCCTTGATTTTGATGCCTTGACAGTTTTGAGGCATACTGATCAGGTATTTTGTAGAAGAGCCCTCTGTTTGGGAGACATTTTTTTCTCATGATTATACTGGGGTAATGTTTTTTGGGAGAAGAAAACTATAGAGGTAGAGTGCCATTTTCATCACATCATGTTGAGGGTATATGGTATCAATGTGACCTTTTACTATTGACATCAATCTTTTTCACCTATATTAAGGTATAATTGACTAACAAGAATTGTACGTATTTATGGTGTGTAATATGATTTTTTAATATATTGGGAGATGATCAAATCAAGCTAATTAAAGTATCCATCACCTTGACATGTTTTCTTGGTGAGAACATTTACTCTTCTTAGCAATTTTCAAGTATACAAAGCATTTTTATAACTATAGTCACCATGTTCTATGATAGATCTCCAGAACTTATTCATCCTGTCTAGACAAAACTTTGTTCCCTTTTACAAACATCTCCCCCTTCCCTTCCACCCATGTAGAACTTGGAAACCACCAGTCTACTCTCTGCTTCTATGATGTGGCTTTTTAAAATCCTACATATCAGTGAGATCATACTGCATTTGTCTTTCTGTGCCTGGATTATTTCACTTAGCATAATGTCCCCCAGGTTCATCCATGTTGTCAAAATGGCAGGATTTCCTTCTTTTTTTAAGGCTGAATAATATTCTGGTGTGTTTATACAAATTCATTTTGTTTATCCATTCATCCATTGATGGACACTTAGGTTGATTCTACATCTTGACTATTGTGAATAATGTTGCAATGACCATACAAGTGCAGATATCTCTTTGAGATATTGGTTTCATTTCCTTTGAAAATACCATAGAAGTGGGATTGCTGGACCATATGGTAGTTTTATTTTTAGATTTTTGAGAAACCCTCATACTGTTTTTCATAATGACTGTACTAATTTACTTTCCCATCAACAGTGCACAAGGGTTCCTTTTTCTCCACACCCTCTCCAACAGTTGTAATCTCTTATCTTTTTTGGAATAGCCATCCTAACAAGTGTGAGGTGATATCTCATTGTGGTTTTAATTTGCATTTCTGGGATGATTATTGCTGTTGAGTATTATTTCATATATCTATTAGCCATTTGTATGCCTTCTCCTGTTATTGATTTATAGTTTCATATTCTTGTGGTCAAAAAAGATACTTGATATGATTTCAATCTTCTTAAATTTGTTAAGACTTGTTTTGTAACCTAATATACGATTTATCCTGGAGAGTGTTCCATGTGTGCTTGAAAACAATGACTATTCTGCTACTATTGGATGGAATGTTCCATATATGCCTATTATGCCCATTTGGTCTAAAGTATGGTTCAAGTGCAGTGTTTCCTTATTGATTTTTCTCTCTGGATGATCTATCCATTGCTGAAAGTGCATTATTGAAATCCTCTAGTATTACTACATTGCTAGCTATCTCTCTTTTCAGGTCTATTAGTATTTGTTTTATATATTTGGGTGCTCTAATCTTGGGTGCATATATATTTACAATTGTTACATCCTCTTGATAAATTGACCTCTTTATCACTCTATAATGACCTTCTTTGTCTCTTTTCATGGTTTTGACTTAAAGACTATTTTGTCTGATGTAAATATAATGAACCCCTGCTGTCTTTTACTTTTCATTTTCATGGAATAGCTTTTTCTATCCTTTCACTTTCAGTCTGTGTGTGTCCTTAAAGCTAAAGGAAGCTCTTGTAGACAGCATAGAGTTGGGTCTCATTTTTTTATCCATTCAACTACTCTATATCTTTTGATTGGAGAATTTAATCAATTTATATTCAAGGTAATTATTGACAGATAAGTACTTACCACTGCCATTTTGTCAATTGTTTTCTGGTTGTTTTGTAGATTCTTTGTTTGTCTCTGCCTCTCTTGCTGTCTTCCTTTGTGATTTGATTATTTTCTGTAGTGGTGTGCTTTGATTCCTTTGTCTTTGTGTGTATTCGCTATCTGTTTTTGCTTTGTGGTTACCAGAAGGCTTACATAAAACATGTTACAGCTATAATAGACTATTTTAAACTGATAACAATTTAGGCTTGTATTCCCTACTCCACCATATTGCTGACATCACTCCCCTTGATGTTAATCTTGATTACCTAACTTGAGGTAGTATTTGTCAGGTTTCTCCACTGTAAAGTTGTTATTTTTTCCCCTTTCCCATACTGTAATCTCTGGAAGGAAGTTACTATGTGCAGCCCATACTTACAGAGTAGGGACTTAAGCTTCTCTTCCTTGAGGGTGGAGTATATACATAAATTATTTGGAATTCTTCTGAAGATTTGTCTCTTCTCTACCACTTATTTATTTATTTAATCATTTATTTATATCAGTATGTACTCATGGATAGTTATTTTGGACTTAGGATATAATCACCTGGGGTTACTTAATTTATTTTGTTGCACAAATTGTTCCAATTTTGGCCACTGGGACCTCTTTCACATACTCATATCCCTTTGACATAATCCTTTATGACATTATTGGGAGTTAGCATTTTATGTTTTGTTTTGTTTTTCTTGTGTTATGCTGGGTTTTGAGCACTTTCTTACTTTGTAATACTACAAGATGCTCCAGGCTCATCTTGTATATTCCCTGCCCCAGTCCTACAAACAACCACATCTCTGAAAAGTCCTGTTTTGTTTTTTTTTTTATTGAAGAATCACATTAATAACCAAGATCTGGGCTCCAGGTGTATTACTGGTATTTCTAAATCACTTAACAAACACTATTAAACGTCCACAGTTTTTGTTTCTAATGTGGTAAATATTGATAGGTATAACACACATGAACAAAAGCTCTTTGGGGTCCTCAATAATTTTTACCAATGTAAAGAGACCCTAAGACCAAATAACTTTAGGACAACTGATATAGATTTTCTCTCTTAAAGATATTTGCTATTCCATTTCATAATTATGGTTCACAATGATTTACTGTCATCTCTGTGTGCTTTTGTTTTACTAATCATCACCATTTTAAATAATGAGCTCTATGGCCTCATTATTTTTAATTCTCAATTTTGATTCATCTTTCATTATCCTGGAGCATGTCTTTTGGTAGTTTCTTTCCATAAAAGAGTACTTTCTTGCATATCTGAGAATGCTTTTATTTAGCATATACATACAAATGGATGCTTGATTGGGTATAGGTTGTGGGACTATCATGTTTTCTTTTAAGCTCAGCAAAAGTTGCTCGTTTGTTGTTTGAAGCCAAAATGGTTTCTTCTTTTGAAGATAACCTAACATATACCCCAAGACACTTATAAGATTATATGTTAATCTAGAAAATACAAATTTGATTGAAATATTAAGCCTGCCTATCATCTAATACTGTCAATGTTCAGGGCAAGATATATTTTAGATCTGAAAAAAATATATTTTACTCTATTATAGTTATGACTTTTGCCTACAAGTAATAGAAGTGATTTTGTATAGTGTGTCTGTTAGTTCCTGCTGAGTAACAAATCATTCCCAAACTTACTGCTTTAAAATACCAATTATTCATTGATTTTGCAGATTGGCTGGCTGGTCTCGTTTTTGCCAGCTCAACTGAAATCTGTGGGACTTTCTCAAATGTCTGCAGTCACCCATGGGCCTTCTGGCTGCTAGATAACCTAGGAAGCCTTACTCACATGTCTGGCACTTGGAAAATTGACGACCAGAGTGACAAGGGTTGATTGAACCATATGCTTCTCATTATCCAGCAGGAGATTTTAGGCTTCTTCACATGGTAGGTGGATTCTAAAAGCAGCATGAGAGAACAAGCTCCATTGCACTAACGCTTTTCAGGCCTTTGCTTGTCCAACATATGCTAGCATGCCATTGGGCAAACAAACCATCTGGCAGAAAATATGTACATGACTTTACTTTCAATTGCTGAAGAGAGCCTGGTATTTATTTTTCAGGTACAGTTCCAGAATCATAATGATGATTTGCCTAGCCTGAGTCAAGAGCTCACTCCCAAAGTCATCTACAGTAGGGCCACCACTCATGAGCTATGTGACTTTGGGCAAGTTACATTATCACTCCTCTGAACCTCAGTTTCTTCATCTTAAAATTAGGGATAATAATAGTTCCTATATTATTAGTTATTATGAGGATTAAATGAAATATTTATGTAAAGTCCTTAGCACAATGTTTGGTACATAGTAATAATTATCCATCTAAGTTCAAGATGTTTTATTTATTATTATTATTAATATGCAAGGTCTCAAAGTACCATCAATGGGAGGACTTATAAAAATATTCTCACAGCAGTTTTTCTTATTGCTTCATCTCTACCATTCTGATCTCTGTCAGAAAATCTTTTTTATTAGTAGCTAGTATCTCTGAGAATCTCACATCTACTTCTATTGTATTTCTTATCTTCTTTTTCACTTTGTTTTCCTTTTTCTAAAATATCCTCAGTGAGTAATCAAGTTTCCCTCTGCTTAATTCACTTTTCTGCCTTGTCCAACATGCTATTAACTATTCTTTTTTCCAGATTCAGCAACCATGTTTTTTATCATGGTTGTCTGGGTATGGACGTTGGCATTCATTTAATGGAAGTTTCCTTTTGTTTCTTAAAGACAGTAGTTATTGAGTACATAAATCAGCTATTTCAACAGGATTTTTTTTCTTGTGGTAATCTATTTCAGGAAGCACTTATTTATGTAACCAAGGATGTTCAGTGAATTAGGGGTTGCATTTCTCTGAACCACAAAATTTCCTCATAGTTCCCAGGAACCTTCTTTTGTGATTTAGTCTTACAAGGGGAGAGTTATGGTTAGGCAGTGTGATTTATCATTTCATTCATTCACTTAGCAAATATTTATGAACCCTTACTTTATAGCAGGTACTATCCTGGTGATAAAACAACAGCCAAACGCACTTCCCTCCTTCAAAGCTCTTAGAGGTTGCTGGGAAATCAGAAACGTAAATAAGCCATAAATACAGTGGTAAGTGCTGCAATGAGAGTAAGTCCATGGTGCCAGAGCACCAAGAAGGGGTGTACATTACCACAGAGTCATGAAATGCTCAGCAGGCCAAATAAGTGGTCAGCTGAGTCCTGCAGGTTAGGCACGGGTTCCTCAGAGTTTGGGTGGGAAAGCAAAGTGGTAGGCAGGGTTCATTGGAAGAAAGAATTCCATGTCGAGGCAACTGCATGTAAAAAGACCTGAAAGAGAGATCACATATTATGCTTAAGAAACTGAATTTAAGAGTGATAATAGCTAACATTCATTAAGCACCTATGGTGTTCCAGGCACTCTGCCAAGAACTTTACATGCATCATCTCATTTCATCCCCTCAGCAGCTCAGTGAGGTAGGTAAATTGTCCAAGATTCCCCAGCTAGTATGTGGCAAAACCAGAATTTGAACTAAGGAAGTCTGACTTTAGAGCTCACTCATTAGCTACTACATCACCCTGCCTCTCTGGGAAATCCAGCGTGGTTGTGTGGAGCACGTCCAAGCACGTGTGGAGGGGGACGGATAGGTGAAGGAGGATGGGAATAAGTGAAGAAATACCAGGCTGGAGACATGAGGATCATCGCAGGCCCCCTAAGCTTAGTCTTTACCCCAACAACAGTGGGGAGTCAGTGCTGGAAAGGAAAACCTGGAACAGGAGAGTAGTCATGAGACACCTGTGAGATGAATCCCAGTGGATGCAGGAGTCCAGCTCACAAGTGAGGTCTGAGGTACAGATATAAAAACATGAGTCATGGATGGATTTACAACCTTGGGAACTGACAAGTCACCTAGAAAGAGCTAATTAAACAAGGTCTGGAGAAAGCCCTAAGGAAGCCAGTAGAATAGGAGGACTCAGCAAAGGGGACCGCGAGTCAGTGGTCAGAGGGTAGGAGGAGAACTAGGGGTGTGGTGTCACAAGCACGGGAGGAGAGAAGCCCAGGACTCCACAGTCACAGCAGTCAATCTGGCTGTGCACACCTCTCCGGTGTTCAGCCTCTGGGGCAGCTATGGACAAGAAGGTGGGTGGTTGGATTCATCTGAGCCTGAGATTTTTATCAGGTGAGTATCAGAGAGGGAGGAAAGCGTAAGGGAACTGAGGTGTCTGCATAGGAGTGATTATATTGATAGACAAACGAGAACCCTGAAGAGGCTGAGGAGTAGAAAGAAAGTGGCAGGTTTAATCCACGCGAGTTCCTACAGAGGCAGAATTGTGACAGTGGAGGTACTTGGGCAAGTGAATTGTGAGGATGGACGTGGCATTTATGGAGGGGATGTTTGAAAAGCGGTGCATAGCCCAGGCATGACCAGGGAGCAGGTAGCTGAGGTCGCTGAGGAGAGAGGAAGGGGACTGGAGGAAAGGAGTCTCAGCACTGAGGGGCCAGGGTACCGGGCGGTCTTCCTGGGAAAGAATGAAGTCACTGGGGTGAGACAGAGGCTGGGATGGAGAGGGAGGCTCTGAGCCAGAGCTGAGGTCCCCAGTGATTAGGGAAGAGTGGCCAGGAGGTTGGAGGATGACAGCAGCAAGGGAGAGAGGTGATGTGGCAGGATGTGTGCTCCTTACGGGCCTGGTATTCGACAGGACAGACGGGGAAGTGTCTGGAAGTGACACTGAGGAGTGGGAGAACCATCGCTCACCTGCTGGTTCTGAGGGGGATAAATGTGAGAACAAGAAAGGAAAGAAAATGCCAAAGCATTGAGGCAGCTGTGCCCTGACGTTTCCCTTCATCTTTCTTATGCGACAACTGCTCCCTGAGGCTTCTTCAAAAATATTTCTGGGAGATATGAGGATGTTTATTAAGGAAAACAAGATCATTTTCATCAAAACTTGGAAACAAGCCCAATGTGCCATAATATGGTCTATTTGACCATGCATTAGAATATTATACAGCTGCTGAAATGTTTAGGACAAATTCATAATATCATGAGAAAATGCTTATTTTTGGGTAAAAAAAAAAAAAAGGGAAACAGGACTGCAGTTCAGTGATGACGGCTATGTAAAATTAGTAGGCCTGGCGCAGTGGCTCATGCCTGTAATCTTAGCACTCTGGGAGGCCAAGGCGGGAGGATCACTTGAGGTCAGTTCAAGACCAGCCTGAACAAGAGTGAGACCCTGTCTCTACTAAAAATAGAAAAATTAGCCGGGTGGTATGGCGCGCACCTGTAGTCCCAGCTACTTGGGAGACTGAGGCAGGACAATCACTTGAGCCCAGGAGTTTGAGGTTGCAGTGAACTAAGATGATGCCACTGCACTCTAGCCAGAGTGACAGAGCGAGACTCTGTCTCCAAAAAATAAATAAATAAAAACAATATGCATAGAATTCTTTCTTTTTTAGAATGATAGAATCAATATTGTTAAAATGTCCATTCTACCTACGGTGAGCTACAGAATTAATGCAATCCCTATCAAAATTCCACCATCATTCTTTACAGATTTAGAATGAAATATATCAAATTATGAAGTCTTTTTTTTTTTTTTTTTGGATGGTGAAGCTCCCAGTAGTTTTTTCTCTCCGCATTCTTCCCTCCATTTCTATGATTTTTAACTTTTCTATGTATTATTTCTTTAACAGCATGTATGGCATATTCAGCAGCCTGTGAGAGCCAGCTGGCAGGAGCCAACTGTGCACATCTCTTCCCAACTCCACACTCAGTGATGGCACGTTGTAGCTTGAAACTGAAATTGGCCATGGCAGAAGTACTTACACCACAGAATGCTACAAATCAGGGGTTTTTCTTTCGGGGAGCCAAGTGTTACCAACATACCACTGGCTGTGTACCACCACCAGGAACAGGCAAGGATTTGAGAGACCAAATACCCCATTTTTCTTTACCCAGATGCAGACCTCTATAGAGGAGGGAAACCACTTGTTCACAGCTCAAGCAATAAAAAATAAACAAAATCTGTCTCTTGGATTTAGAGAGTAAATAACAGCTGTCTCAATCTGGGTGTCCCCCAGGCATGGACAGTGATCAAATGCTCACCCCAACAAGGGGCATAAGAAGGGTACCTGAGCCTGGCCCAGCCTCTCATAGTAATGACTCTTGTGTCAATGATCTGTCATTGTCATTACTTCTAACATGTTGAGCTCCATGGTTTTTGTAATTTATTTTTAAAGATTCAGGTTGGCTCTAATTCTGAATGTGCTATTTATTAGGTGAGAGCATGTTTAGGTCAAGTCTCCAGATACTCACATACTTCACAAAACAGAAATAGTTTCATCACCTAAAGTAGAAAGAACAAAAATGAATGAAGCAGTGACAATGCTGAAAACCCAGAGTGAGGAAGGATCAAAGAAAAGTTATGAGTTATTTCATCTGGTTTACTAGTTGGAAAGCATTTTTTAATATTGCATACCTACTCAGAACAAAAGACTCTGAAAAACCACCTTCCTATCTTTATTTGCTCATATTCATCACACTCATGAAAAATCAGTTGGCTGTTTAATTGTGGTAAGAAGGCATCTACTTCCATTCTTCTCATCCAAATGAGCAGGGAAGTAGAGAACTTGGGCTATTTGTTCAGAAATGTATGTAGTAAGGAGAAGAAGAGAAAAATAACATTTAACCTTATGAGGCAGTATGCTAAGATAATGTCATTTTCTAGGATACAAGAGACTTAAACACATTATCTGACCGAGAGGACAAAGTACGGAAAGATATAAGGCAGGTAGGGTGCCAGGTGTGGTGGCACACACCTGCAGTCCCAGCTACTTGGGAGGATCACTTGAGGCCAGGAGTTCATGGCTGCAGAGAGCTATGATCATGCCACTGCACTGCCTGGGCAACGGAGAGAGACTCTGTCTCTAAAAGGAGAGAGAGAGAAAGAGAGGGAAGTTGATCAACAGAGAAAAGTCCCGAAGGAAGTGTAATAGAATGGGGTTGTGAGCCCAAGTGGGGGGTTTGACCCTGGAGCAGAGCAGGGTCCCATCTTTCTCTAAAGCAGGAGAGAAGGAAGAGAGAATGTGCAAAGGTATGAAGAGAAGTTGAGACACCCATGTGGGAAGCTGTTGATATTCTCAGTGAAGTGAGAGGCAAGGTCATCCACCGAAGGAAGTAAGAAAGTTCTGGAATGTGCACCATAGGCAATGTGAGAGGGAGCAGTGAGGCTCCACCTGAAACAGTTTTGCAGCTATGCATACATGATAACAAACAAACCCCACATATTTGCAAAGTCCTGAATAAGTACAAACCATCCTTCACACATTGTCCAGAATGAATCTATCCAACAGCCCTTCCATGCCTCCACTTCTGCAAAACTGATCCACTCACACCAGTGCTTAAACCTCAGTCCCTGCTTTCTTCCTTCCTGAAACACCCTCCCTCCCTGCTGATCCAACTCCACCCTTCTTCAAGAGTCAGATCAAATATCACCTCTTCCAGGAGGTTATCCCAGACTCCCCATCCTTCAGTGAGTTCCCTCCTCTAACGGGGGCTGGGGGAAGGGAGCAGTGCAGCTGTCATCCCCAATGGATTAGCTGGAGCCTGGGCAAATTGTGGACTGAGTTACAGCGTGGAAAGCACACATGCTTGGGGATGGCCAAGGGACAGGAAGAAGGTGAAATCCAGCCACATGTTCAGCTGCTCATCCGCGGTGACTCGAAAGAGTTAAACAGACCCCAGACATTTTCAGAGAGCCTACCACGTACTGGGCACTGTCCCAGACTCTACAGAAAAGCCAAGGAACACAAGAGGCCACCCTTCCCTCCTGGAGCTGTTCATTCATTGCACACTGACTCTCCCTGATCCCCACTCCCAGTCAGCCATCAAATTCTGTTGATCCACAAATGACTCTTTTTTTTTTTTTTTTTTTGAGACAGAGTCTCACTTTGTTGCCCGGGCTAGAGTGAGTGCCGTGGCGTCAGCCTAGCTCACAGCAACCTCAAACTCCTGGGCTCAAGCGATCCTACTGCCTCAGCCTCCCCAGTAGCTGGGACTACAGGCATGCGCCACCATGCCCAGCTAATTTTTTCTATATATATTTTTAGTTGTCCAGATAATTTATTTCTATTTTTAGTAGAGACGGGGTCTCGCTCAGGCTGGTCTCAAACTCCTGACCTCGAGCGATCCACCCACCTTGGCCTCCCAGAGGGCTAGGATTACACACAAATGACTCTTGTATCTACTCTCATTTCTCTATGCTACAGGTTACTGCTGTGGGCAAATTTCTCATCATTTTTCATTTGAACGATTCTAGTTATCTTCTAGCTGTTCTCTTTGCCATCCTGGGCAACCATTGGTTCAAAATTCCTGTTCTATGCCGGTTAAGTGAGTTTCCTGAAGGCAGCAGACACTTGGTTTGTGTTTTTTTATCCATTGGCCCAGTCTATGTCTCTTGAGTGGGGAATTCAGGCCATTGACATTTAGTGAGAGAACTGATAATTGGGATAGATTTCTGTTTATCTTATTGGGTAGAACTTCATTGCTATGTTTTCTCTCTTGAGCCATTGTGGTGGCTAGAATTTGATCTTTAGCTCTTGGGTGGTTTTACATTCGTGGGTCTTTGTTGTGATGATCCATGTGTAACTCTCTTTTGAGTACTTCTTGGAGGGGTGGCCTTGTCTTGGTGAATTCCCTCAGTCCTTGTTTATCCGAGAATGTCTTAATTTCTCCTTCATATAGAAAGCTTAGCTTAGCTGGGTACAAGATTCTAGGCTGGGCATTATTCTGTTTCAGAAGAGTGAGAATGGGGCCCCAACTTCTTCTTGCTTGTAAAGTTTCAGTTGAGAAATCTGGCGTAATTCTAATGGGCCTCCCTTTGTATGTTACTTGTTTCTTTCTCCTTACAGCTCGAAGAAGGGTCTCTTTAGTGGATATTTTGGTCAGTCTGACGACTACGTGGCGTGGTGTTTTCCTATTTGCTATGAATCTACCAGGGGTTCTTTGAGCTTCTTGAACCTGTATATCTAAAGTTTTAGCAAGGCCTGGGAAATTTTCTTCTATTATGTCTTCAAATAGTTTATCCAGCCCTTGCTTATTATCTTCTTCACCTTCAGGGATGCCTATAACTCTCACGTTAGGTTTCTTCACATAATCCCACATTTCTTGAAGACTCTGGTCTTTTTTCTTATTTCTTTGCTCTATCTCTGTGACTGCCTTCAGGAAACTCACTTAACCGGCAAAGATGCATTTAGACTGAAAATAAAAGGATGGAACCTGATATTTCAAGCAAATGGTAGCCAAAAGAAAGCTGGTGTGGCAGTTTTAATTTCCAATAACTTAGTCTTCAAACCAACAAAAGTAATAAAAGACAAAGACGGTTACTACATACTGGTGAAAGGCACAATTCAACAAGAAGACATAACCATACTTAATATATATGCACCCAATCTAGGTGCACCCAGATTCATAAAGCAAATCCTACTCGATCTAAACCAAATCATAGGCAACAACACTTTAATAGTTGGAGATTTTAATACCCCACTGACAGCACAGGACAGATCCTCCAAGCAGAAAATAAGCAAAGACATAGTAGACTTAAACAGAATGCTAGAACAAATGGGCCTGACTGACATCTACAGGACATTCTACCCGAAAACCACTGAATATACATTCTTCTCATCAGCTCACGGGACATTCTCTAAGATTGACCATATCCTAGGACATAAAGCAAGTCTTAAAAAAATTAAAAAAATAGAAATCATACCCTGCATCTTCTCAGATCACAATGGAATAAAAATAATAATGAACCTTAACAGGAACTCTCATTCCTACTCAAAGTCATGGAAGCTAAACAACCTTCTCCTGAATAACAATTTTGTAAAGGAAGAAATTAAGTCAGAAATCAAAACATTCTTTGAATTAAATGACAAAGGTGACACAACTTATCAAAATCTATGGGATGCAGCTAAAGCAGTCCTGAGAGGAAAATTCATTTCCATAAATGCCTATTTCAAAAAGACAGACAATTTACAACTAGACAACTTAATGAATAGACTCAAAGAGCTGGAGAAAGAAGAACAGACTGACCCCAAACCCAGCAGAAGGCGAGAAATTATTAAGATCAAATCAGAATTAAATGAAAAAGACAACAAAAATACTATAAGGGAAATTAATAAAACAAAAAGTTGGTTCTTTGAAAAGATAAATAAAATAGACACACCACTGGCTAGACTAACCAAGAGCAGAAAAGAAAAATCTTTAATAACTTCCATCAGGAACATGAAAGGAGAAATCACAACCGAAGCCACAGAGATACGTGACATTATCTATGAATATTACAAAAATCTTTATGCACACAAATTGGAGAATGAGGAGGAAATGGACAAATTTTTAGAATCACACAGCCTTCCCAAGCTCAATCAGGAAGAAATAGAATTCCTGAATAGACCAATATCAACAACTGAAATTGAAACAGCAATAAAAAACCTTCCCAAAAAGAAAAGCCCTGGTCCAGATGGGTTCACACCTGAATTTTACCATACATACAAAGATGAACTGGTGCCCATCCTACATAAACTATTCTTCAATATTGAGAAGGATGGAATTCTCCCCAACACATTCTACCAAGCCAATATAACATTAATACCAAAACCAGGAAAGGATGCAACAAAAAAAGAAAACTACAGACCAATTTCTCTCATGAACGTAGACGCAAAAATTCTCAATAAAATCCTAGCAAATCGTATCCAAGTGCTGATTAAAAAAATAATTCATCATGACCAAGTAGGCTTCATCCCAGAGATGCAGGGGTGGTTTAACATACGAAAATCTATAAATGTAATTAACCACGTAAATAGAAGCAAAAATAAAGACCATATGATCCTCTCAATAGATGCAGAAAAAGCATTTGACAAAATTCAACACCGTTTTATGATAAAAACACTTAACAACATAGGCATAAATGGGACCTACCTAAAAATAATACAAGCCATATATGACAAACCCACAGCCAACATCATACTGAATGGGGAAAAACTGAAAGCATTCCCACTGCAAACTGGAACCAGACAAGGCTGCCCACTGTCCCCATTACTTTTCAACATAGTATTGGAAGTCCTTGCGAGAGCTATCAGACAAGAGAGCAGAATCAAAGGTGTCCAAATAGGGACAGAAGAGATCAAACTCTCACTCTTTGCTGATGACATGATGTTGTATCTGGAAAACCCCAAGGACTCAACCAAGAGACTCCTGGAATTAATTAACGAATTCAGTAATGTCTCAGGTTACAAAGTCAATACACACAAATCAGAGGCATTCATATATGCCAATACCATTCAATCGGAGAACCAAATTAAGGACTCAATACCTTTCAAAATAGCAACAAAGAAAATAAAATATCTAGGAATATATTTAACTAAAGAGGTAAAGGACCTCTATAAAGAGAACTATGAAACGCTAAGGAAGGAAATTGCAGAACACGTAAATAAGTGGAAATCCATACCATGCTCATGGATTGGAAGAATTAACATCGTTAAAATGTCTATCCTACCCAAAGTAATCTATAGATTCAATGCAATTCCTATTAAAATACCAACATCATTTTTCACAGATTTAGAAAAAATAATTATACACTTTGTATGGAATCAGAGAAGACCCCGTATAGCAAAAGCAATCTTAAGCAATAAAAACAAAATGGGAGGTATTGATTTGCCAGACTTCAAACTATACTACAAAGCTGTGGTTCTTAAAACTGCTTGGTATTGGCACAAGGGCAGGGACACAGACCAGTGGAACAGAACAGAAAACCCAAATATAAAATCATCCTCATATAACTATCTAATCTTTGACAAAATAGACAAAAACATACTCTGGGGACAAGAGTCCCTATTCAATAAATGGTGCTGGGAAAACTGGATAGCCACATGTAGAAGACTGAAACAGGACCCACAGATTTCACCTCTCACAAAAATCAAATCACGGTGGATAACAGATTTAAACCTTAAATGGGAAACAATTAGAATTCTAGAAGAAAATGTAGGAAAGACTCTTACAGACATTGGTCTAGGCAAAGAATTTATGAAGAAAACCCCTAAGGCAATCGCAGCAACAACAAAAATAAACGACTGGGACCTGATTAAATTAAAAAGCTTCTGCACAGCCAAAGAAATAGTCATGAAAATAAACAGACAGCCTACAGAATGGGAAAAAATTTTCGCATACTACACATCAGATAAAAGACTGATAACAAGAATCTATTTAGAACTCAGGAAAATCAGCAGGAAAAAATCAAACAATCCTATCAAAAAATGGGCAAAGGACATGAATAGAAATTTTTCAAAAGAAGACATAAGAATGGCCAAAAAACATATAAAAAAATGCTCAACATCCCTAATCATCAGGGAAATGCAAATCAAAACCACAATGAGATACCACTTAACTCCGGTGAGAATGGCCTTTATCAAAAAATCCCAAAACAACACATGTTGGCGTGGATGCAGAGAGACAGGAACACTCATACACTGCTGGTGGGAATGCAAACTAGTGCAACCCCTATGGAAAGCAATATGGAGATACCTTAAACAGATTCAAGTAGACCTACCATTTGATCCAGCAATCCCATTATTGGGCATATACCCAGAAGAACAAAAGTCATTCTTTAACAAAGACACCTGTACCCGAATGTTTATAGCAGCACAATTTACAATCGCAAGGATGTGGAAACAACCCAAGTGCCCATCAATCCACGAATGGATTAGTAAACTGTGGTATATGTATACCATGGAGTACTACTCAGCTATAAGAAATAACAATGATACGACATCTCTTTGGTTCTCCTGGAGAGAGCTGGAACCCATTATACTAAGTGAAGTATCCAAAGAATGGAAAAACAAGCATCACATGTACTCACCAGAAAACTGGTTTCCCTGATCATCACCTAAATGTACATCAGGGAAGGATACCAATTGGATATCAGACTGGGATGGGGGGTGGGGGGGAGGGGATGGGTGTATGCCTACATGATGAGTGCGTTGCACACCCTCTGGGGAATGGTCATGCTTGAAGGTGCAGACCCGGGGAGGTGGGGGGGGGGAGGGGATGGAGGTATGACTACATGATGAGTGCCAGGTGCACTGTCTGGAGAATGAGAACGGACGCGCTTGGGACTCTGACTCGGGGGGATGGGTGGGACATGGAAAATGTATATAACCTAAACTTATGTACCCCCATGATGAGCTGAAATAAAAAAATATATATATTAAAAAAAAAAAAAAAAAAAAAAAAAAAAAAAAAAAATTCCTGTTCTAGCATCCAAGGTTTCACCAGGTGGCTGTAGTGCACCTGTCTGGGCTTACCTTTCCCACTCCTACCGCATGCCAGTCACTGCACATTCCAGCCAGTCAGAGAAACTTACCCCACCTAAGCTGCTTCCTCAGCTTGGAATTTCCCTTCCCCAAAACTTTGCCTGTTGAAATTCCTACCTATCCTTGAAAGCTGAGTGCAAATGGCACAACCTTTGTCACTGCCACCACCATCACCACCACTGTCACCACCACCAACACAACCAGCACTGTTGTCACCACCAGCACCAGCACCTCAGCTCAGTGTCTTGGAGAGGCCTCACCACAGAAGGGTTTAGAAGTCACAGACTGTGTAGACTTGACACACCACAAGTGTTGTTTACTTTAAGAGCCCAGCCCCCACCCAGGGAGACTTGAGATCACTGTGGTCCCTGGACTGCAGCGAATACCCCTCCTGGTGATGGGCAATTTCATACCTAAAAGAAAAATGAAAGAAATAAGCCTTTGGTTCAGTTTTCTTAATATTTCATTCAACTAAATTCCATAGCCTACTTCTCTCTATTTTAACTTAGAAGAGTGCATATGGAGTACTTAATTTGCACCTGGAACCATGCTTTAACTCCCTTGTTTATTCAACTTTATCTCTTCCACTTAGAAAACTGTAGGGGTTGGCTGGGTGTGGTGGCTCACGCCTGTAATCCTAGCCCTCTGGGAGGCCGAGGCAGATGGATCGCTTGAGGTCAGGAGGTCGAGACCAGCCTGAGCAAGAGCGAGACCCCGTCTCTACTAAAAATAGAAATAAATTATCTGGACAACTAAAAATATATATAGAAAAAAATTAGCCGGGCATGGTGGCGCATGCCTGTAGTCCCAGCTACTTGGGAGGCTGAGGCAGTAGGATCGCTTGAGCCCAGGAGTTTGAGGTTGCTGTGAGCTAGGCTGACGCCACGGCACTCACTCTAGCCCGGGCAACAAAGTGAGACTCTGTCTCAAAACAAAAAAAAAAGAAAACTGTAGGGGTTTCCCCCATATTATCCCATAATTAAATCCGCACCCACAGCACTGTCATCATCAATCACAAATTGTTTTAAGGAGATATTTGCATGTGATGCTATCTGCACATGGTACGGGAGTGTTTTAAACAAAACCATGAAAACACGGTGTCAGAAGACAGCACTATTGCTAAGAGTTAGAAGACTTGACTTCTAATCCTGGCTTTGCCTCTAACATACTTCATAACCTGGGTAAGTCTCTGCTTCCCTATGGGCCTATTTCCTCGCCTGTAGAAAGAGAGAGCCTCTTAAACTAGATCACTTCTAGTGTCTCAGGATTCTAAGGCAAAAATTCTCAGGTTTTGTCTTCTTATCCCACAGGTACACCCAGATATCAAAGAGGGCAGCCATTCTTGCTCTTATTCAGGTTGGTCTCAAACTCTTGGCCTCTAGCAATCCTCCCACCTTGGACTTCCAGAGTGCTAGGATTACAGGTGTGAGCCACTGGGCAAATTCTCCCAGCAAATTTTATAGTTTTCAGTGCCTATCTCTTGTCCATTCATTGTAAGATTTATGTCAGAATTTCATAGTTTGATTCAGTTTTGCAAGGTATTTTTCGAATTTTAACTTTCAATGGTCTGTTGCAAGTATATAGACATACAATTGGTTTCTAGTATAATGATCTTGTATCCCAATAAACTCAATTATTAGCTCTACTTGCTCTTCTATAGATTCCGTGAAATTTTCTAAATAAAAAATTAATAACAAAAAAAAGAGGACAGCCATGAAACTTTTCTAATTAAAATGCCAAACAACATTGATTTTTTATGTTTAATAATAATAATATAAATATTGTTTTTATTTATAAATCACTATCTACCAAACAGCCTATATGATTGGTTGCTGAGGTTGGTTGTTATAAATCAGACAGTGCCAGTCCTCACCCCACAAAGACTTAGAAGTACCACGCAGCCATGTATGAGGCAGAGCCAGACTCCGCAGCATGCCACAGATGGACGGGCTCAGTGGCTGCAGATTCCTGTCTTTACTTCACAGATGTTAAGGCCTTTGGTGCCCAATGCCCAGCGCATAACCCTTCATCAATGTCTCTAACAAGCACAGTCTCAAGTTCCTTGAGAATTCCACAGGGGGATTAACAGCAGATCCAATTCATTCTGCTCCAAATTTACCGATGGAAAAAATCTCACTGAGAGAGCAAGGCTTACAGCTGTCACTGACAAGCCTTCTGGTTCTTTTCATCATCCAACCTCTAGTTCCTGAGATCTGTGAGATCTCTGCTGCATAGATACTGTGCAAAGATGGAAAATTAAAATCTTTAGTGTTCAGCTAAATCTTTTTCCTGTGCAATGTCAGGCAGGAGAATTAATTTGTGAAGAAGAATAAAATCAGGATTAAATATCCCTAGGTTGCTGTAAACTATAAAAATGACACTGCAACATATCTTCATCCCCTCTCCCGTCTCCTTCTCCCTTGCACTCTTAAAGGGCCCCACCCTCAGATACACAGTCTCTTGCCTCCCATTGGTGGACGATTAATAACTCACTAAGATATTGAAAATGAAGTTAGTTTACCACACAGAAAATAACTTTGCCTGTAGATGACAAGGAATAGTTGAAAACTTCTTATTTTTGGTAGCTTTAATTCCATTTCTCCATTTCTTTGCAACTCCAGATTGCTTCCATGCCTGCCCCTCTTCCAGATAAATTTGATTTCCACTGAATTCTTGCAAGGAACCCTTCAAATAAAAGTAATCACCTGGCACAGTAGATTCAGGCAGATGGTCTGTGATAGGCAGTGTTAATCAGTGAGACTGGTCTCATGAACCAGATCACAGAGGACGCTGTGCATCAGCCCCAGGAGTAGGGTTCTGATCCTCTAGGTGAGGCAAGTCTAAGTGGTCTTTGGAGACCCCCTCAGGCCCCTCCCAGGAGCTGCCACAAGTGGGCTGGCTATGAGAATTCAGTGGGGCTCTGAAGCTTCAGTCTACTCTCACCTGGTGTAGAGGGGGGGAGCTTTGGCAGCTGGATACGGTCAGTTTGATAACTCCAAGCACAGGAGCCCCAGTTCCAGAGCTACTTTATCCAGCACTAGATTCTCTTGATCCATCTATAGCTCTCTCGAAAATTTGATTAAAATGCCCCATCTCCCATTTCCTAGCATCTCTCTTTCTGCATTATTCTTCTAAGTTACCATCAGAAGTTTTTGATGATGAAGATGACAATGATAATGTGCAAGGGAGAAATAAGCTTTATTATTTATAACTCCAGTAACTGCCCAAAGAGAGTGAGTCCTGTTAACTGGCAGGGACTTTGTTTTCCGAACACCATGATGAGTTAGAGGACATGAATTTGGAAATTAAAGCTGGTGCCATTGCATTCTATAGAGCCAAGTGGGGAGGTTTGTAAAGTTGGGGAAGGGCTGGGAGGTGGGAAGCAGAGAAGCTTAGCATCATGTGGGGAAAGCAACTCACAACGTGAGTACGGAGTTGTTTGCTACAGTGTGTGTGACGTAAACCCTCTCTCTGTCACTCTCTAAGATCGCCAGAGAGGCCTTTGCTGATCGCTAATGTGTGTGTGTACGTGCACACGTGCATGTTTACTTTTGAGAGAACTGGAAAGTACACTGAGTTCTGCATCCAGGTTGGTTTGGAACAAGAATAAACAATACACACTGATGTTACGTTCATTCCCTTGTATAAATTTCTCCTAACAATCATAGGAGGTAGGTGTTATTGTCCTTATTTAATGGATGAAAATAGTTTATAAACTGAGGCTTATAGGATTTACAGAGCCTGTCCACAGTCGTAGGTTAGTGAGTGAAGAACTACTTCCTCCCCATGCAGCCAGCCTCAAGGAGCCCCCAGAGGGTACGGCCCAGCCCACACAGCAGACAAGTCTCAGAGCCAAGCAAGAAGAGAATGGATCCCTCTTCTTGAAGGGAATTCAAAGTTCACTTCAGATCATTTGAGGTGCATAAGTCTTTCATTTATGGCCAAGAGTGATCAAAACCATATATATAAGACATGAGACAGTTCAGAAGGGGGAAAGGGGCACAGGATTTGAAGTTGGACAGACTCATGGTAGAATCCCAGCCTGTCTCACTAACAGAGTCACATAAGCAAGTTGAGCTTTTTCACAATTCTGAATATTCATTTTCTTCATCTGTAAAATAAGTATTATAGAACCTCCTTTATAGGATTATTGGGAAGGTTGGAAATGACATAGTTGAAGGGTCTGGCAGACACTCATGAATGGGGGCTATCATTGCTATTATTGGACATGATTCATGCTATCAAACTGCATATGATCTCTTAGAATGTGAAATCTAGGGAGGACTGGAATATTATATAATTCAACTTTTTATCTGTAAAATGTAGAGAAACCGATCCAGAGTGGTTAAGTAATTTCCAAAGGTCACCATGGGTTATGACAAAGGCAGGAGTGGAAGTTCAGTGGGAAATTTCTTTGTACCTCCAAGTACATAAGAAATAGAGGATTACAGGAAGGCATTCTATAAAGCACCAAAAGACGTAGGATTAAAAAAAATTGACTTCATGAGCAATCAGGAAGAGGTAAAATCAGTGAAAACCAGAGCCAAGAGTGAAGGTTATGATTTGACTGGAACTTAAAGGGAAGAGGAGAATGCTAATGGAGAGAGAAGATAGTGACAGCTTTTTTCAAATAAGGTAAGCAGTGCTGGAGGCTTAGCTATGTGGCCCCATTTCTGTGATGTGCAGACCAGTCTGGGAGATCATTTAGAGTAAGCACAAGTTACTTGGGCACACTTCTGAACCTGGACCACACATTCCACTTTTCTAGAAGAATGGCTTTGGGATTATGAAGGATGTATTCTTGATGGCACCATGAGTCTGATGGAATGGTCACCACCCTTCCTTAGGAAATTTTTGTCCTAATCCCCAAAATTTTTAAGATAGTATAGAAATTAAGAGTGGTCACTGGGGATGTGATAACAACTACTAGGTGGCATTTGTTGTTTGATTAGTGCTTCACATATAGTAACTCTTTAAATCCTTGCATGAACACCATGAGCTAGGTACTGTTACTATCCCTCTTTTGAACATGATTAAACTGAGACCAGGGAGATTAAGTACAGACAAAAGTCATTTCATTACACATCACAGATACTGCATTTTTTTATAAATTGAAGGTTTATGGTGACCCTGTGTAGAACAAGCCTATCAGTGCCATTTTTTCCAACAGCCTGTGTTCACTTCATGTCTCAGTGTCACACTTTGGTAATTCTTACAATATTTCAAATTTTTTCATTATTATTATATCTGTTATGGTGATCTGTGATCAGTGGTCTTTGGTGTTACTATTATAATTTGGGGGGAGGAGGGTGGTGCCACAAACTGTGCCCATACAAGACATTGAACTTAATCAATAAATGTGTATTTTCTGACTGCTGCACTCATTGGCTGTTCCCCTATCTCTCTCCCTCTCCTCAGGCCTCCCTATTCCCTGAGACACAACAAATTGAAATTAGGCCAGTTAATAACCCTACAGTGGCCTCTAAGTGTTCAAGTGAAAGGAAGAGTAATAAGTCTTTCACTTTTAATCAAGCTAGAAACAATTATTCTTAGTGAGGAAAGCATGCTGAAAGCCAAGACAGGCCTCTTGCTCCAAACAGTTAGCCAAATTGTGAATGCAAAGGAAAAGTTCTTGAAGAAAATTGAAAGTGATATTCCAGTGAACACACAATGATAAGAAAGCAAAAATGCCTTATTGCTGATATGGAGAAAGTTTTAGTGGTCTGGATAGAAGATCAAACCAGACACAACATTTCCTTAAATCAAAGCCTAATCAAGAGCAAGGCCCTAACTCTTCAATTCTGTGAAGGCTGAAAGAGGTGAGAAAGCTGCAGAAGAAAAGTTTGAAGCTAGCAGAGATTGGTTCATGAGGTTTAAGGAAGGAAGGTGTCTCCATAACATAAAAGCTCAAGGTGAGGCAGCAAGTGCTGAGACAGAAGCTGCAGCACGTTATCCAGAAAATCTAGCTGAGATCATTGATGAAGCTGGCTACACTAAGAAACAGATTTTCAGTGTAGATAAAAGAGCTTTCAATTGGAAGAAGATGCCATCTAGGACTTTCAAAACAAGAGAGGACAACTCAATGCCTGGCTTCAAATCTTTAAAGGACAGGTTGACTCTCTTGTTGGGGCTAATGCAGCCGGTGACTTTCAGTTCAAGCCAATGCTCATTTACCATTCTGAAAATCTTAGGACCCTTACAAATTATGCTAAATCTCCTCTGTCTGTGCTCTGTGAATGGAACAACAAAGCCTGGATGACAGTACACCTGTTTATAGCATGGTTTACTGAATTTTTAACCCCACTATTGGGACCTACTGCTCAGAAAAAAAAGATACCTTTCAAAATATATTGTTGCTCATTGGCAATGCACTTAGACACTCAAGAGCTCTGATGGAGATGTACAAAGAGATGAATGTTGTTTTCATACCTGCTAATACAACATCCATTCTATAGCCCATGGGTCAAGGAGTAACTTCAACTTTCAAGTCTTACTATTTAAGAAATACATTTCATAGGGCTATAGCGGCCATAGATAGTGATTCTTCTGATGGATCTGGGCGTGGGGAATTGAAAATCTCTTGCAAAGGACTCGCCATTCTAAACACTATTAAAGAACATTCGTGAACCGTGGGAGGAGATCAAAATATCAGCATTAACAGGAGTTTGGGAGAAGTGGATTCCAACCTTCAAGGATGACTTTGAAGGGTTCAAGACTTCAGTGGAGGAAGTCACTGCAGATGTGATGAAATAGCAAGAGAACTAGGATTACAAGTGGAGCTGAAGATGTGACTGAATTGTTGCAATCTCATGATAAAACTTGAATAGATGAGGAGTTGCTTCTTAAGGGTAAGCACAGAAAGTGGTTTTTGAGATGGAATCTACTCCTAGTGAAGATGCCATGAACACTGTTGAAATGACAACAAGGGATTTAGAATATTACATAAACTTAATTGGTAAAACAGTAGCTGAGTTTAAGAGGATTAACTTCAATTTTGAAAGAAGTGCTACTGTGGATATAAAGCTACCAAACAGCAACTCATGCTACAGAGAAATCTTTTGTGAAAGGAAGAGTCAATTGATGTGGCAAACTTCATTGTTGTCTTATTTTAAGAAATTGCCACCGCCAGCCCAACCTTCAGCAACCACCACCCTGATCAGTCAGCAGCCATCAATATTAAGGCAAGACCCTCCATCAGCAAAAACATTATGACTCACTGAAGGCTCAGATAATTGCTAGCATATTTTAGCAATAAAGTATTTTTAATTAGGGTATGTACATTGTTTTCTTAGACATAATGCCCTTGTACACTTAAAAGATTACAGTATAGTGTAAACATAACTTTTATATGCACTGGGAAACCAAAAAATGACTCACTTTATTGTGATATTTACTTTATTGCAGTGGTCTGGAACCAAATCCGCAATATCTCTGAGGTATGCCTGTAACTTGCTCATAGCCACATAGCTAGTTAGGGGTGGTATCTGGCACTAGAGCCCACTCTCTGAAATAATAGTCACTTTGGAACCAGGTCTGGGTTCAAATCCCAGCTCAGCCATTTTCAAATGATGTATTTGCTCACTGTGTGCCTAACAATATGTTCATATGGCTATATGGTTTTTTCCTAAGGTTTGCGAAAGTAATGCTATTCTATTCTTTTTATTAAACAGAATTTCCCAAAACTGTGTAAATTTTTTCTTATAAAACCCAAGCCCTCACCTATTGACCTCATCCTTTAGGTGCTGAGAAAAGTTTAAGCCTTAGAATAGAATGAACTGTCTTGCAAATTTAAGGTTTTATCCTGATTGCAGAGTGGCAGATGGATGGGATGAAGGCAGACGAGAAATAGGAAGGCAAATTGAAAGAACATTGCAATCATCTAAGTGAGAGATGGGCCAGGAAAGGAAGGCATCATGGAGAGCGGCAGGAGGGACAGAAATAAGATATGACTAAATCTGCAAGATCTAGGCACCAACTGAGTGGAGGGGTTAGGGAGTGCAGAACGTTCTTGGATAACTCTGGAGGGTGGAGCTCAAATAGAAAGGTTGGCTGACTAAATGCAAGACAAAGAAATAATAATATAGTATTATTTATTTGCCTTTTTGTGCCCGGCACTCTTCTAGGTCACCATCTGGTCCATACTGCACTTGCACTCAAGCCAAAGGAGAAAAAAGATAAACAACAGATAAGCAATAAATAAGACAATTATATCATGTGTTAGAAGGTGAAAAGTGCTATGAATAAAAGAAAAAGCAGAGCAGGATAGGAGGATGGGCATTCTGGGGAGGAGAAGGAAGGCCCTGCACTTTTCGGCAGGATGACCATGCCATTGAGAAGTGACCTCTGGGCAGACCTGAAGGCGGTGGGGAGTTTATTTGTTTTAGCAAATGCATGCGGTAAGTCCTAACACTTTCCTTATGGACAAAACAAGGAATTATAGTAATTAGATACATTGGTGATGATGGTTTTGATGAAGATCAGGGTGGTAAAGAGCCATCGTATTTGGTACATTTACTTCAGTCCAGAGAGTGCTTTCCAGAAATTTATTTCTTTTAATATTTATAAAACCCTTGTAACGTACCATAGTTTGGGTAGGGAGACTGGACATAGGGTGGTGGTGGTGACAAAGCCAAGACTTCCAATGTCTACACTGAGAATTTAACCTCTCTTGGCCTCACTGTCCTCCCCTGTCAACTAAGGCAGTGATGGCCTCTGCCACCAGCACACCATGGGCCCAGCCAGGTGCCCACATGGTCAGACATTTCATCCCTCTAAAACTTCTAGAAGTGAGATCTTCTACATGTGACTTCATTTAATGAAACAGCTCCATTTTTTTTTTAAGTTTGAAACCGTTTCCCTGGTAGCTACGGTCTCTTATAAGTCATCAGGTAACTTCAAGCAAGAGTGATGATTTTCTAAAGCGAATATTTTTTATTTCAAAATGTTAAGGGGGTACATGTTTTTCTTACATGGATACCTTTTATAAGGCTAAGGTAGGAGTTTTTAGTGTGCCCATCACTCAAATAGTGTTCATTGTACACAACAGGTAGGTTTATACCCCTCCCCTCCTCCCACCTCCCCCTTCTTGGTTTCCAATGACAAAAGGGCATTCTTAACCTGCCCATGTTTAACAATAATTTCAATGGTGTGCCTTTTGAGTAAAACCAGGGGGAGCCAAACAAAATCTAGAGGAAAGATGCTGAGTCCACACATTTGTCAGATCACATGTGAGCAGCTGCCTGGAGGCGGGGAGGGTGAGCCACGTGCACACCTGAAGGAATGATATCCCAGACAGAGGAAACAGCAGGTGCAAAGTGCAGAGGCAGGAACATTCTTGGCACAACTGAGGAACTAGAAGGAGTTCCACCAGAGTGAAAAGAAGCAGCCCAGGCCAGGGAAATAAGGGAGGGAGGAGTGGTTCAGCATTCAGGGCTGAAGAGATGCTACTACTCATACATTTTGCATGTGCCTGAGCTGGCCTGACTTGTGACTGACCCCAACCCACCATCACCCCAGTGTTGCTGGAGTGGAATGAACAAGAGGAGGGTACTAAGAACCAAGGCTGAAGAGGCCAATTGCACGAACTTCAGCTTCACTCTGAGTAATCCTTGGAGGATCCTAAGCAGAGGAATGATGGGGCTGAATTACATTTCAACAAGACCGCTCGAAATGCAGTGTTGAAATTGGGAAGCAAAGACAAAAGCAGGGAGACTGTGGCAATAATTCTGGAGAAAGATGGCAGTGGCTTGGGCCAAGGTGCTGCCAGTGGGGGTGGCGAGAAGTGGTCTGAGTCTTGGTAGATCTTCGAAGGGAGGACTAGCAGATATTACTGATGAAAAAAATTGCATTTATGCAGAAGGCGAGTCATGCAGTACCTGCTACGTAAGATCAAAACAGCTGTGGTCTTTAGGGGCTGAAGAATTCTCTAACCAGTAACCTCTCCTAGAGCTCTGCACCTGGCCCCCAGCTCTGTGTTCTAGGCAAAAGGGAGGAGCGTATGGTGAGCCTCCGTGATATCTAATTGAACATGTGCGACTCAGTTAGGGCATGTTAAAACTAGAAACCTCTATAATCAGATGGAAAAGCGCCTCCACGCATCTCAAAAGAGCTTGATGCTCTCCATAGTAAACTGCCAGACTAGCAGCAGAGTGGGAGCAGATGTGGAAAGGGAGGGGAGGGAGCCACAAGCAGACAAGCCATGGGGAACAGGGAAAAGATTTGAAATCCAGGGAGAAGGAAATTTCAGGGAGTAAGGAGAGGCAGCCCAGACCAGGAAAATAAGGGAAGGAGGAGTGGTTCAGTGTTCAGGGCTGAAGAGATGCTACAACTCATACCTTTTGCGTGTGCCTGAGCTGGCCTGACTTGTGACTGACCCCAACCCACCATCACCCTACTCATGGTAACTATGGTCTAAAGCACAGGGGTCTCCTCCACCTGCTGGAAGAGGAGGAGACGGGAGTTTCCCCATCATCACCACTGCATGGACAGTGCACCTACCAGAGCAGTCTGGGCAGTCTGTAGTAGGAGCAGAACAAACACATTTATCCATTCATTCAGCAAATATTTATTGAATCTCTAGCCCTGGGGATACAGCAGTGAACAAAATAAGCATTAGCCCCACCCTCTATCTGCTTAAAATCAAGTGGCAAAGACAAACCTCAAATAATGATACGACCAGGTAAACCATATATTATTTGCTGTGATGAGCACCTGGACAGAAAAGCCAGGCCACAGTGAGAGCAAATCAAAAGGCTGGAGGTTTTGAGAAAGATGCCCTGAAGAGCTAAGTTTTGAAGAGGAGTTAGCTTCATGGGAAGGTAGGGAACGGGCATGTATTCCAGACAGAGAGCTCTGCAGGGCAAGGCCATGAGGCTGCAGGCAGGAGGACCTGATTGAGGATAAGAACCAGGACCAGCCTGGGTGGCTGGAACAGGGTGCAGGGGAGAGTGGTCTGAGATGTGGCCACAGAAAGGAGCAGGGGCAGGTCAGGCAAAGCATCTCTGGCCACATGGATGGTTTGGGTCTTTAACCATCCATCTGTCGCAAAAGGGGTAGGCTGGAGCTTCCAGCTGCAGGACCAAACCCCAAGGCAGTGATCAGCTAGGGAAACAAGAATCCAGGCACGGTGGGACTACGGAGGTGGGAAGTTCATGCCACCATAGAGGACAGCTTCCCTTAGATGGATTCCAAAACCATTCCCTGAATGTCTGCCACAGGAGGCTAAATTCCTCATCTGTGAGTAGTTCTCTATGTCATGCTATGTAGCACTTTGCCAGATACCACAAATAGCAACCAGGCAATTAGATTCCTGAACCTGCTACAGCTGTGACAGATATTTAAGTAACAGTATCAATAGTGTTTTTCAATTTCTCCAAAGTGGATAGACTAGTTATGTTTAAAGGACTTTTCCTCAGTAGGGGAAAAGTGATTAAGAATGACAAGGAGATGAACTGAAGTCCAATTATTTACTGTTTAAAATGGCAAGGAGTGGGGAGAGTCAGTGACAACCTGGAGATACAGCTGGGGAAGTGTTGACTAGCACAAAAGGGAATTTAATCACAGATTTCTGCTTGATGTTGTTTGGGACTGATGGGGCTTTGTTAGGCGAGGGTTTTAATTAGTTTCGATTTGAATTTACACTTCTACAGCTTTTCTCAGCAGTAAGCCCTGTCAAATGTGTGTGGTGAATGATAATCATTCTTTGCAACCATCTATTAACGGTGTCTTCCAAACACTCCAGAGAGATAAACATTGTTTTGCAGAGAGAAGTTTGCAGAAGCTTGTCCCTGTTCGTCCTGGGGGAAGAGCCACTGGGACCTCTTTTCCTGGTTCCGTGACTAGGTTGTGTTATTTCATCAGTCTAGATCAGCATAGCCTGAGAGGAATATAATGCAAACTATAAATGTAAGACATAAATGGAATGTTAAATTTTCTAGTAGATACATTTTTTAAAAAAGTAAAAAGAAATAAGTGAAGTTAACTTTAATAGGATGCATTGTTGAACCTATATATCCATAGTAGTATCATTTCAACATGTAATCAACATAAAAAGTATTAAAGAGATATTTTATATTCTTTGGGGGAAAGGTGTGGGTGTGGCTATGTACTGTCTTCAAAATTCAGTATGTATTTTACATTTACAGCACAACTCAATTGGATTGGCCACATTTCAAGGCTCATTTGCCACATGTGGCTACCATATTGGATGGCATGGGTCTAGACAGTGAGGGTTTCTTCTACCCAATTATGGATTTCACCTTTTGTATCTTGCATTGACAATGACTCTGAAATCCCCCTCTGCCTGGGAAAGATGACCCAAGAGTTCCTGAATCTGCCACTGCCATCACTCAAAGGCCAGTGTTGAATTAACCATCCTCTCCCTTTTGAAACTTCTCCATTTCTGATTATCATCCTTTTTGGCCTCAGTACTCAGTCATTTAGTCCCCATTATTGTTTCTTCGAGGTATCACTGATATCCATTCTTCACCTACACTGCCAATACCTTGACCAGGCCCTCCTCTCACACATGGACCATTGAAATAATGTCCTGTTATTCAAACTCAGGCATGCTTCCTCCTGGAACTGTAGTGCAAGGGGCTAAGTATATCAGACTCCCTAACCTGGTGCATTCATTTATTCATTCAGTAAATATTTACTGTGTGTCCACTATGTGCCAAGACTGTGCTTGCCCCTGAGAATAATTCATACTTTATTAAACTGGCATGATAAATCTTCCAAAAGAGTTAGTTTTACTCTGTGATAAATAATTTAAAATTTTATTTTAACAGGCAAAAAATGTTTCATGGAGTAGAATATAAAATCTGCATGAAGTTTTAAGATAAAACAAGAGATTTCACATAAATGTCTAGACTTCACATGAACAGACTTGACATAGCCGTAGGCTATGCTCTCGGTTTCCCCAGATGATACGTGCTCCCCATTCCTCTGCTGTAAGAAATAACTTTGATGGAAAAGTCTGAGAAAGAACAATAATTTCTCCTCCTCCGCTATTTTCTCTCTCCTCAACCCAAACAACACAGAACTGTCAGATGGCCTTGTCACGTCCCGCCTTCATAGTCACTCTGTGTTTAACTGAGGGGCTCTTGCTCTGCAAGAGTGTCTACTTTTAAGGAAACCAAACTAACATCCCAGCAATGTTTCACAATTAAATTCTAAACTAGGTAGTACCGACTAATAATGCCCAGGTACAGTAGGTTCTCTGAAAGTGCTTGTGCATACTGATGGTGTGGATAATGAATTCCAGGGGTGGTCAGAAAAACAAGGTAAGTTTATGGAATGAAGAAACCTGAGAAGGCCCCATCCAGTAAGTGGAGCTTCAGTAAAATGTGAAAACAGAGTAATCACAGCAGGGAGTAGAAAGAGTGGTTGGGGCTGAAAGGAATCAGCAATGTCTGACTTGAGCCTGGTCACCATCATAACTTCCAGGACCTTGCTCAGTTAGTTATTCTCATGCCTGGGAATTCTTCCCCAACCTCGACAGACAGTTCAAGGCAAAAGTCAGATCCACCTCCTGGAGGAACTCCCCCCTGATGCTTGCAGTTAACTTCAGCAAGAATTAACTTCTTCCCAATCTTAGTATTTTGAAGTGTAAGTAATAGACATGCAACACCTTTTGGAAAACTGGAGAGGAACTCCTGCCTGCAGTGCTGTGATCTGTGGGCAGATTAGCTTAATTACTCTAAAATCAGCTTCTCTTAGTCTTGTGATACAGCAATCTGCCCGAGGTAATGCATCTGCTTGGGAAATGTTGGCTCTTCCTTCTCCAAAGTACTGCAGCACTAAGGCCTGCCACTAACGTGTGCAGGCCAAAAACAGGAGTACAGCCAGTACATTATGTCTAAATATTTAAAAGTTATAAATCAAACTAAAAAAAAAAACATTAATGAAAATATCTATTTTCTTGCCTTGAAAAATATACCTTAATACTGACCTGAAGCCTCGGTTTGAACCCTTGGAGTTCTTTGTGGGAACTCGGCCTTGCAGGACAATGCAGCCCTTATCTCTCAACCTGGCCCATTTTCCTTCCCACCCTCCCTGACTATGCCCCCTACCCAGAGGGGCCTCACAAACGTGATACCCCACTTTCTGAATCCAAGCTATTTTCACATACCATCCCCATAAGCAGCTGTCCCTTGGCCATCCCTCAGGCATCGTGAGCAGCATAGTCTCCCCTAGGGGAGACTGGCCCAAAGGAAGAGGCTCGCAGAGGCCCTGGATGAGGCTTTAGGGAATTTCTGTGTCTCAATACAACAGCATGATAAGGGTGCAGGGGTCACCTATGAGTATGTCTTTTTGGCCCCGTAGACTTCTCATCCTATGGGAGTGGCCTGTTATAGGACAGCCAGGTTCATTTGCCCACTGGGCAGTAACAGGCCAATACACTGAAACAGCAGGCATGTAGCCGAGAAAGAATTTAGTAATTACTGGGCAGCTGGATGAGGAGACAGGAGGAAGCCCTCAAATCCAACTCCCCAAAGAGTTATGGGTTGGGGTTTTTAAGGGAATTTTGTTAGGCAGGGTCTAGGGAATTGGGAAACTGATTGGCTGGGTGGGGGGAGATGAAATTATAGGATCTAAAAACTGTATTCTTGCGCTGAGTCAGTTCCTCAGCAGGGGTCACAGGTGTCAGTGCACCCACTGGAATTCAGGGTCTGGAAAGTATCTTAGAAAATGTCTTAGGATTAACACTGAACATGTTATCTATAGAAGCAATTAAGCAAAGTTATAGGACGTTGTGGCAAAAGGCTACGTGACTCTTAAGCAATAAACACATTTAAAAGAGTGGGCTATAGGGCAAAAGCTGGTTAATGTTTATCTGTGTGTGTGTGTGTGTGTGTGTGTGTGTGTGTGTGTGTATTAAGGCCTATGCCTTTGTTAAAATCTGAGCAATTTGGTTTTAATTCATTTTATAAGGATGAGTGTAGGCCTGGCCATGAGAGAGCCTCAGTGGGGCCCCTATACCACAGAACCGAGGACAGGACTCCTCCTGCCTGAATATAAGGGTCGGGCTAGCAGCACTAATACACTTTCTCTTTACACAATTTATTATACAGTCTTATTCTGTGTCCTGATTTACAGCATGTTTCTCTATTCAATTGTAATTTCCCCCAGGGCAGGCCTGGCTCTTCTTCTGCATTCCTCCTAGCACCTGTGGTGGGATAGATTGAGAGTTGGTGCATTGATTGACATGCCCATTGTTTTCTCAAGCAATTTGCCATATGGCCTGGAATTATGGCAATTTCCCAGTTGGTTTCGTAAAGATGAGCCTTCCCTGACTCCTTAATTCATCCATTCTCACTCCATCTTCCCCTATTTCCTTATCTTGTCCCCGCCCATGCCTTCCTTCCTTCTAACTTTCCCCAGGTATTGTGGTTTAGGAAAAGGTGTTTCTTCTGTGTATGCTAATCCATTAGCTAACAGGATAATAAGTAACAATCACATCAATACAATAATACTTGAGTGCATTGTTCTTTTTAATTTTTCTAAGTACTTTCATACCAGTTAATTTTACATATCCTCATAACAGCCCTGGGAGGTGGGTAATACATCTCTTAATCCTGTCTGGAAGAATGAAAGGATAAAACATTTACTCACGCTCACAGGGTTGGTGAATAGAAGAGCTAGAATCGAAACTCTGGTCTTCAGTCTCCTAGAGTTAAGTGTTTTTCCCCTAAATCAAGCAATGGCTCTAGACACTACATCAGCTTCCTGAGCCAACTAGCAATACTCTTGTATGGTGAGCAATTCAATGTTTCCAAGGTTCCAAGTTAGAAAGTCTATAAAATTTGACGATAACTGGCCTAACGGGCCAGTGATTGTGTGAATATTAGGAATCCAGATGAATAGCTATTTCTGAGCATACCAATGAGAATAGGTGCTCAAAGGAAGAGATGGTGGGTGTGGGGGAGGGGCAGTGTGGTTTCATGCATGTGCTCTGTGTGTGTTCAGCCTTCTGAAGGTCCAGCATTTTCCCAGGATAGAGTGACTGAGTACTGCATTTCTCTTCCTTAGCACATTTCAAAAAGACTTTTAACATTCCGGCCATTTGGAATTATACATTATACTCTTATAAATATTTATACCAACTTAATTAGAAAGTTTTAATTGCATTTAGCTTTCTAATTTCAGTAAGAATTAATTTCATTCTAATCATAATATCTTGAACTGTAAGTAATAGATATGTGACAACCTTTTGCAAGATGGAAGAGTAACTGATTCCTCCAGTGGGCAGAGCAATTTAATTATTTTAAACTGTGGGCAGTGATCTGTGGGCAGAGAAGTTTAATTATTTTGAAATCCACTTTCTCCAACCTTCCCTGTATCTTGTGATGCAGCGACCTGCCCAAGGTGACACGGTTGCTTAGGAACTATTGTGGTTGCTCCACCCACAGTCTTTCTCCCCTCCAGATAACCTGAAAGACCACCATGGGACCAATCAATCTTCCAGAAGGTTGCCGCAGTTGGGTTATCCCCCTGAAAAATAATCTCTCAGAGGATAGATGGAAATGACTCACTCCAGAGTGAGACAAAAAGGCATCAGGTCTAGCAGCACAGTTCAGACTTTCCCCAAGATACAAATGAATCCCATGTGAACACAGAGGGTGAAGTAGAGGAACCTTCCAGAGAAAGAATATATATGAAGAAAGTGAAATCAATAACACAGAAAATCACAAGGTATTTTTGGCATCAAATTGTCCACAGTGCCTGCAGATAGCACTGAGCACCACTGGCCGAGGGGCACAGCGAGAGAGGAGACGGGAAAGGTAGGCGGGGCAGGGCCAGCACTGGAGAGTGGGGAGGACACCATAGGTGACAGCACTGGCCCAAGTGCCAAATTTAACATTTGAGCTTTACCCAATAGAAATTAACCAGGTTTGGGGAAGAGAAATCTGGCAAGAATGGTGAAGATTGGAAGGGAGAGAATAGACACAGAGAGACATGACTTATAATAGCCCGTTCAAATATGATAACAATGCTACAGCAGTGGCCATGTATTGAGACACAAAGGGATGTACATGACAGAGGGAGAAAAAAGTTGTCACATAGAAGAGGTGCGGGACTTATTTTGGGCTGCTCCAGAGAGTGAAATGAGGGCAACTGAATGAAAGTGACATGAATGCCTGTCTTGTGGCTTCCATGTGAAGACAAGTGCAGGAGCAATTACTCCCGGGCAGTAGTGGCGCAGGCTGCCTGGTGAGGTGGTGGGCTCCCCTACACTGGTAGGGCCTCAAGCACAGAATGAACTTTGATGTTTTGATGTTTGTCAGAGAGCTAGTATGTGTGTGTTTACAACTTGAGAATTATTTTGTCACATTTTCTCTTGAAAATACTGAGAACCTTCAGGACTAAATAGAGGGTGGGCAGAGGACAGAGAGCTAAAGGAACGAAGAGCTCACTTTACCCGGAACCTATGAAAGGTGAGCCATGGTGCTAAGCATTTTGCACACAGCATGATTTTCAGAAAGGGAACAAATGAAACCAAAAATATTCATGGTTTGGAAACTGCTTAGAATTACTATTTGCTTTTCTGACGTCCAAAGAAGATGCTTAGTTCCCTTAAATACACTCCTGCCAGGCCACAGTTTCACCTCTGTGCTACCCTCATGATGTTGGAAGTGGCACAGATGGTGTAATTGGGGGGGGGGGTAGAGCTTAGGGAAGCAAACCAAGATGGCATTGGACATCCTGGATAGAAGAAGAGTAACTTAACAGAAAGCAGAAATAATAAAATGAAGATAAGGGACTAACAGAAATTAAACTCTTATTATTTTAAATAATTTTAAGTTTTTATCAAGCTCTTATTATGAGCCAGCTACTATGGTAGGGACTTTAAATGACTGATCCCTTTGATCTTCACAACCTCCTTTGAGGAGGGTTACAACATAATCTCTACAGATACCTAAACTGAGATTCAGAGAGTTTGGAGGCCAGGCATGGTGGCTCACGTCTGTAGTCCTAGCACTCTGGGAGGCCGAGGAGGGAGGATCGCTCGAGGTCAGGAGTTCGAGACCAGCCTGAGCAAGAGTGAGACCCTGTCTCTACTAAAAATAAAAAGAAATGATTTGGACAGCTAAAAATATACATAGAAAAAAGTAGCCAGGCATGGTGGCACATGCCTGTAGTCCCAGCTACTTGGGAGGCTGAGGCAGAAGGATCGCTTTAGCCCAGGAGTTTGACGTTGGTGTGAGTGAGGCTGATGCCACGGCACTCTAGCCAGGGCAAAAGAGCGAGACTCTGTCTCAAAAAAAAAAAAAAAAAAGAAACAGAGTTTGGAAAATCACTCTAGGTCATGCAATTTGAAAATTCATGGAAATCCATTACTCCAAGCTCAAATGAGACAACAGCCAAGAACTCAAATAAAATCTGGACAAGGACACTTAATTTAGCACTGGGCTCAAGTTGTAAAGTATTATATTCAAGATCGTCACACTTGACAGCTCTTTCAGATAGCTCTGTGCTATTTTAGTCCTTCTCTCCATGGTGGTGGTAGGAGGGTGATCTAGGGGAGCCCCCCTCACCCCTGACCTGAAATATTGCCCTGCTCCAATAATAGTAGTCACACCAGTAGAGAAGTAGTTTGTTTGATATCAGGAGTCCCAGGTTAAAAGGCAGGTTCTCCAGAAGGGATAACCAATAGGTGTAAATGAGCCTTCCAAGTTGAGTTAGCTGGTCTGAGTTTGCTTATGGGGAGAGAGAGATGAGCACAGAGCTGAGACTGAGTAAAACAGGGAGATGGGGGGAGAAAGGGAAGAGAAGATCATTAATTTGTTGTATTCCTGGGAGCCTTCCCTGACACCTCTTGTCTGGGCAGGAGCCCAGCTCCATGCTCCCAATTCTCAGAAGACTCGAGCTCCAAGAGAGAAGGGACTAGGTCAGTTCATCACTGAGGCCAGCACCTCAGGCCTGAGCAACAGTTAACACTCAGGCAATATTTGCTAAATGGATGCAGGAATGAACGGATGCAGACACTGAGCTGTGGCCTGCAGGGCTCTGACTCAGGGTAGCCTGCTAAGCATTTCTTGCCAGGATGTTATGTATTTATGTTGTTCCCATGTCAATTATCATCAGATAATGTGGATTTTACCAACAACCTCTCCTTCCCTCCAACCCCTTCGGGAAGAGTCCCACCTTACAGGAACAAAAATTCACAGCAGATCCATTTAAACTCTTCATGAAGATGTCCTAGCCACTGGAGTAGGTTGGTTGTAGTGGAAAAAGCACAGTCTTTGGTGTCAAAAGACCTGAATTTGAATCCTGTTGACACTGTTGTCCAAAGTATTCCCTCTCTGAGCCTCAGTTCTCATAAGTAGAATTAAAATAATAATAAATGTGGTGCGAATTATATAAAATTACTTGTATAAAGCATCTGGAAACTTGTAGGCACCTGGTAAATGTTAGTTCACTTCCCGCTTCCTACTGAATAAAAGAGTCATTCAGCAAAAGAGTTATCTTGCCACAATTTAGAGTTCTCAGTCTCTACCAGAGCTGGGAAGTCCCAGAGGTTACAACCCAGCACCATTACTTTAGAGATGAGGAAGAGATGCAGGGACAGGCAGTGTGCTGCCCACGGTTGCACCAGCGACTGCCCAGGCCGGAAAACCAGCCCCAGGCTCTTATCGCCACACCAGCACTACCCGTTTAGGCTTTTCATGCTGCATTTGGAATCGCCACTTGGAGAAGCTGCACTCCTGTCTTTCACAGCTGGCCCCTTCCATGTTTCCAGGCGCAGGTGTCCTGTATTAATGCCGACCAGTGGAGTCATCCCAGACTGAATTCCTCAATCTCACCTCCTAATTGATTTCAAGAGGCAAACCAGACATGCAGCTCCAAGAAGCTGGGTCTTTGGGCTGTGCTTTCACTCTGTCAGCCCTTCAGCTGACCAAGAGGTTTAAAAGCTTCTGTGTGTGTAAGGCTGCCTGGGATAGGTAGTGGGGATTTGATAGTGGACATTGTCAGGAAAAACAGCAGGTGATGGATTCTCCTGGGATGTGCTGAGTAAAGAGCACCAGCTGCCACTGGTTTCAGAAGCATCCATCATGTGACAAAGCCTTTTTCCAGACACTGCCTAGCATGAGAGTGTGGGTATTTCTTGGAATCCTCACTCATCTGGTCCGATTCCTTCTTTTCAGGCATGAGAAACTGAGGTCTAACAAAAGGAAGAGACCTGCTTAAGGTCACATGGAAAATTAGGAAAGATAGACTAACAAAGGCAGATCCAAGCACAAACCCTTATCTGCCATTCACTTGCTGTGTTAAAAATCTCCCACCATGGTTGTGAATTTGTCAATTTCTCCTAGTAATTCTGTTGGGTTTTGCTTTACACATAGTGAAGCTATGTTATATAGATTCAAACAAATTATAGCTTTATGGTGATTTTGTAGAGACTCTCTTGATTCCTAATGTTGCATATTAGGATATTACATATTCCTGATTTTTGCCCTAATGTCAATTTTCTGATGTTAACATAGTACTTTTTGCTTAGAATATTTTCTTCTGTCCTTTTACTTTCAATCTTTCTGTGTCTTTGTTTTATATGTGTCTCGAATAAACAGCATTTAGCTGAATTTTGTTGTTGTTATTGTTTTTGTTTAAATATAAATGATCTTACCATCCATTTCTTTTAACCAGTGAATTTAGTTTTTTTACATTTATTGTGAATATTGACATATTTTGATTTATTTCTACCTTCTTATTTTCCTAAAATCATTATTATATATTTTTATGTTTGCAAATGAATGTAACATATATGTAAGTAATGGGGTATAATAATAATTCAAAAGGTGTTCCTAACACCCACCTTGTGAACTAGAGCATTATGAAGCCATAGAAACCCTCTCTGCTTCCTTCCTACAGGTGATTTTCATGTACTCCTAAGCAATGAATTGTTTAGTTTTGCTTGATTTTGACCTTTATAGAAATGGTTGGCACTGCATAAAGTTTTCCATGATTTGCTTACGTTTTTTGCACAACATTTTGTTTCTAAGATTCATCAATGTTATTGTAGATAGCTGTAGTTCATTTGTTTTAACTTTTGTATATTGTCCCATGTGTAAATACACCGTAATTTATTCACCCACTCTTTTGCTTGTCATCACTTAGGTGGTTTCCAACTTATTGCTGCTATGAACATTCTTGCATGTGAGTCCTGAGACCTAAGTACAAGAGTTTCTCTAGGGCATATATCTTAAAGTAAAATTAATTTAGGTTTATACATGTTCAACTTTTTTCCAAAGTGGGTGTACCAATTTGCACACCCACCAGCAGTAAATAAGTGTTCCCATTGTTCTGTGTCCTTGTCGACACTTGGTATTATCAGACTTCTTTATTTTTCCCCTAGCTAGCAAATGTGAAAAAGGCTATCCTGTTGTGGTCCTAATTGGTGTTTCCCTGAGGAAAGAGTTCTTTCAAGCAAGAGGGAACGATCAGCTGTGTAGAAAGCTGCTTCCCAGCTGTAGTGGTTTAAAGGGTCACCCTTCTGAAGGGTGCCTACATTCTAACATGGAACAATTCCTTGACTCAGAGGACTGGATCTGGAATAGTGGATGATCATCCCTGTCACATGCCAGTGAGGAAGGAAGGCTGAAAATGGGAGTAGGCTCCCAGCACCCCCACAATGACAGTGAACAGCCACCCTGGTTTGCCTGGAACTGAGGGGTTTCCCTGGATGTGGGGCTTTTAGTTTTGAAACTGGGAAAAATCCCAGGCAAACCAAGATGAATTGGTCACCTACCAACACTACACATGTAGTGGCAGGGCACCTGCTCCCTGGCCCAGTTCATACTAAAATGCTCTATTCCATGAAGGAGCCTAATCCTCACACACCCCAAACAGGACTGACCTCTCTTGGGCAGATGGCAGCCTACAGACTACAGTCTGAAGCCACCTTCTCACGTTAAAAAAAAAAAAAAAAAAAAAAAACCTGCCCTCAGGAGCCATTCCTTAATGACTAAGGTAAGTGAAAGAATTGTATTAAATATTTCTCACTTGAAAAGAAAAATCTGGGTCACATTACTTTTTATGACAGTGCATTCCTCAGTAGCTGTTTTTACAAAAGTTCCCATTTCTCCAGGCTGGGGAAATGTAACATCTTAACAAGACATCTGAAAACCGACACAGGCTCTAAGGCCAGTCTGCCTGGGAGAATCAGTCACAAGCTGTAGAGCCACATTCTGCAGACATGAAGTCTGAGCTCTGCCTCCCCCGCAAGGCCTGGGCAGTCCCAGGAGCTCCCGACAGATGCCTGAGTCTAAAAGCAAGTTTAACAGGGCTCTTGCTAGAGGCTGAAGTTTCGGGGAACTAAGATATGGCAGGAACTCCCATTGTCAATTTATCTCCTTTGCAATAAGTGACAACAGCGCCAGCCAACACTTGTGTTGATGGTTTCTCATTCTGCAGATAAGCTGGGTGCGCCTCGTGAGCAGGGCAGGCACTCAGCAGGAGCACACGGGTTCACCAGTTGTGAAAATATTTTGATACTTTCTGTCCATTTGGTAAATAGTATTATGTGATAAGTGGCTTTAAAAGACTAATTAGTAATATAAATTCTAGTATGTTTGGTTTATCTCAGACACTGTACATACCATGTAATTCCAAGACATGTTTTTGGTTTGGGCAGAGTGCAGAATTGTAGGGGGAGAAGGACCACTGAGGATTTGCTTCAGGGGTTGACGAGTTGCCTTCAGGTCCAAAGCCTTTGGGTAGCTGAGCCAAGGAGAACATCCTCTGTAAACGCCTAAAAGAAATGCCTCACCCTGCCCAGCAGAAACAGTGCTGGTGAGTTTGGGGAGCCTGGCTTTATTTGGCCATGTGGCCCTTGGTGAGAAGTGGCCGCTTCTGTGTGAGGCTGTGGAGAAAGAATCTGCCCAGGGCCCCATCACATGGCCAGAAAAGTGAGTGAGTGTCCAAGCAAATGAAGAATTCCCTTCTCTGTGGCTGATCTCCAGACGGAGAAGCCACGTGTCAGCTCCACCCTCCCTTCTCCCAGACCAACCCCATGGCTGCCCACCTGACTCCAGGCAGGGAAAGCCCCAGAGCACACCCTCGCCTGTGAGCAGACACCATCTCCTCATCCCTTATTCCCTCTGGTTTCCTCTCCCTCTGTGGCCTTGGTCCCACTTAGTAACAGGGCTCACACCAGTTGCTGCCTTACCTTACCAGCAAATGCCAACCTCGTGTATGGTCCCTTTGTCACACACACTCACTACCTCGGAGGGGAAATCAGACCAAAAATACTAGCTCCAGCCCCGATGCTGCTACCCCTCCCTTCTTCTCTTGGAAATAAGTTACCCTCTGAGAATCCCGCTGGAAGTGTCCCCACACAGAAGATATGGGCGCTGTCTTCAAAGACAGAGCTGGTCTATAAAGTGACACTGCCAAGCTTGGGAACCCCTGAGGCCCCAGTCAGTGTGATCTGGGGGTTGGGGCAGGACGATGATTGTGAGTAGAAGGAAATGAATTCAGCTGTGCTGTGGCTCATCGGGAAGGTGACTACAGGGAGCTCCAAACACCCAGTCCATATACCTGTGAGTAGTGAGGTTTTTCTCTTAATGTATTAAGACTTCTTCACGTAAAGATCTGCCGTTAATGCCAAGATTATCCCTGTACTTTCTTTCTGGTGTTGAAATATTCTAATGAATGTAGTGATGATGACGACAGTCGATTGCTTACTTTAGTTTAGTTTAGCTTAGCTTGGGATTTTAATGTCTTCACTTGGCATCCTGAGAGACTGAAAAAATAAAAGCCTACATCAATCCTCAGATTTTGTTTAAAAATTTTCCATATAGTGCAGAAATCTGGGAGCCACAGACCTTGAGAATTAGGGCAAAAAAGTGCTGAAGTTGGCCTCACCCACTAAGCCATCTCCAGGACACCAGCTGTGTGCTGGGCTCTGTGTAAGGGCGGCTGAGCTATGTCCCTCTGGTGGCAAGCACGTGCACCCTCCTGCCACACACATCCTCACTGTGGAGTGGGCTGCACATGCCTTTCAGGCTATCAGAGCCTGATGCCACAAAGCCCTGGAATCAGGACACGAACCCTCCCTGGGCCGAAAGCGCTTATGTGACCTGCAGCCTACTGATGTAGCCAACACCAATGCACAGTTTGCTTAGCAGTCCTGTTTCTCCCTCAAAATGATTCACAAGTCAGATGCTTGGGAGCATGGTTACCATGCCCATGCCTCAGAGGCTGTGCATAATGACAAACCAAGTTTCTGGGACTTAAAGACTGGGCCCAGCCCCTCGACTGGCGAGAACTTAACAAAGTAAGTGCACTTTGGGGAGATCTCTTGGCAGCTAACCAGCCAGCCTTCCTGGGAAGCACCTTTGTGTGCCACAGACACCCATTTTCTTTCAAACTGCAATGGAAGTCACTAGTGAATCTGTCTCTAAAAAGGAATTTGTAAGACTGCCCTAAACTAGACACCAATAGGACTTAAACTATTTGAAGGTGGAGAATTTAGGTTTCTTCTTAGAGCACTGTTTTCTTCATGTGAGTGGGGGCCACCTGCCTCACAACCCCCAGGCACTGCGTATGTGCCCGGCCCTAACTCACGTTCCCAGACCCTACTTCTGAATGGGGTAGGGCCCAGGAATGGGGTTTAAAAGCACGCCTGTGGTGATTTTTTACACATTGTGTTTGAGAACAAATTCCACGGAATGGAAGATAGAAAATGGGTTTACATATGATGGAAAAATCTCGTTTTTCTCCTTCCAGACCCAGGAAGCTACTTTCTTTCTTACCTTTAAAAACTTTGTTATTATTGTCAAAATGGCATCAAAATGCGTTTCTATCAGAGTATCGTACTCAGATACATTCAGAAAGTCTGGAATGAACTGGGATTGTCTTGGTGCAGCAGCAGGGCTGCAGTAACTGAGTACCATAGACTGGGTGGCTTACACAACAAATATTGATTTCTCACAGTTCTGAAGTCTGGAGAGTCCAAGATCAAGGTGCTAGCTGATTCTGTTCCTGGTGAGGGCCCTCTTTCTGGTTTGCAGAGATGACACCTTCTTGCCATGTGCTCATGTGATAGAAAGAACAGAGACAAAACAAGCTCTCTCGTGTCTTTTCTGAAAAGGGCACTACTTGCATCATAACGGTTCCACCCTCATGACCTAATCACCTCCCAAAAGCTCCATCTCCAAATACCATCACATTGGGGATTGGGGTTTCTGCGTTTGAATTTGGGGCAGGGGTGGACACAAACATGCAGGCCATAGCCAGGGTCTTGCTGGAAAGTCATAGCAAAGAACAGAGGGGTCTTGAGGTTGGGCCCTTTCTAGTCCCCTTCCCACTGCTGATTTTCTGTGACTGGACCCAGGACAGAGCAAGGAGTTGCCTGCTCCCTCCATCTGCCTGCTGCTCCCAGGTGGAAACTGGTACCCACAGGACTCTGCGCGTTACACAGAAAAATTCAGCAGAACACAAGCACCACCAGTGTGGTTGGGTGAGCCATGAAGGATCACAGGAATGGTAGCCACCATGAGGTGGGATTGTGATTTGACAGAAATGAGGGCACTAAAAAGTCACTTAATCCTTCAAGTCTTCACTTACTCCCCTAATCTGGGCTGCCCAGGGGCCTCCTGGGACACCATGTTCATGGTATAAAGGCACAATAGCAGGGTGGAAAAGAAATAAAGATCTGGGTTAAAACCCCAGCTCAAACCACATGCTAGTCCTGTGACATCCGCCAAGGAACCTCTTTGAACCTCAAATTCAGTTGAAAAATGGAGGTAATGAAAGCCAACCTTAACAGAATTTGCATGAACATTAAACAAGGTAAAACATGATAAGTTTCTATATCACAGTTGGGCCAATCAAGGTTGGCCCAATAAATGTGTTCGCTGTCACATCATTCCCAATGCTTTCCATGCCCTCATGGTCCAGCCCAACCTCAGCCTTTCTACCTTATGTTTTCCTTATATTTTCTCTCTCTCCCCTGTGTCTCCAAAGCATGCTAGCAAAGACAGGAAACCATGCTAATTGTGGTCATGTTAATTCATGCTACGTGGAGATCTTTCAGCACTTCTCTTCTGAGGCTGTCAGCTGCCTGCCTGTGGCTGGTCTCAGATCTCCAGTCCTGCCCTGCATCCCTTGACTAGGCAGAGGACTTCGTGTCAACCTCACTGAAAGGACAGAGACTGGACCCTTTCTTTCCTCCCCTCCCTTCCCTCTCCCCCATGCCCTCGGTCCCTCCTCCTGCTCCATCTGAGCTATCCCTAACTAACCCCTCTTCATGCTGCCATTGACTCCTGGTTTTTTGCCCACAAATCCACTCTGTGCTACCCCCAGACTAAACACTGGGCTCCTGGCTGCCGCTCCACAACCACCCCCTTCTCAGCACAAACAAACATCTACACTACGCTTGCTGCAGTTAGTTTTTTCATGATGTACTCCTTTAGCTCCTGCGATCTGGCTTTTGTCCCCACCCTGACAATGAAATTGCTCATGAGTGACCTGATAATTGCCAAATCCTGTGGTCTGTTCTCAGCTCCCTCTTCCGGGGTGGCAAGAGCTTGAGAGAAGCAAAGGGAGGGAGAGCAGGAGGGAACATTGGCAGGGTGGCCACTCTGCTCCAAGAACTAAAATCAAATAGTAAGAATTAAGAATTAAGATTAAAGATTATATTGTGGAGATCTTTTAACGTCATACTAGAGTTTGTGCTTAATTTGGTTAATCAATTATCAGAGTTGGGTTTTGGAAAACTTAATTCGTGGTTGATAATGTAGGGCATGGAGAAGAAAGATACCCAAGGTCTCTACTTTCAAGGAGCTTGCAGAGCACTTGCAAGATAAAGCTGATGTGCATGAAATGAAGAACTGCACAAGGCATCGGGTAATCACAAACTAAGTATTAATAGATATTAAGTGCTCTGGGAGTTTGGAGGAGTGGGAGGGATTATGAAGGCTAGACTGGTACAGAGAATCTCCCAGCAGCACAAGATGAACCTTGAAGAAGGGGAGTATTTGGGTGATATTAGAGGAGGCAGAGAGTCTCAGTAGCAAAAATGAGGCCAGTACCAGCGCAGTGCTGGCGAGAGCTGGCCCAGCCTTGCTGCTTTCCTCTGTATTGCTGGCAACTCAGCCCCACCCCTTTGCAGATGGTGACTTCAGATTCACTTCTAGAACAGGGGTCAACAAGTTTTTCTTTAAGAGGCCAGGTCATAAATATCTTAGGCTTTGCAGGTCCTAGAGTCTCTGTCACAGTTACTCCGCCATCAGCCTGAACACAGCCACAGACCGTCCTTACATGGGGGAACATGGCTGTGTACCAAGGAAATTTTTTTTAGGGACACTGAAATTTGAATTTCATACATAATTTTTACATGCTGTGAAGTAATGTTCTTCTTTTCGTCTTTATTTTCCCCCAAATATTTTAAAAAGTAAAAATCATTCTTAACCGTCAAACCATATAAAAACAGGGAGTGGGCTGCTTTGGCCCATGGCAGCCCCTGCCACAGAGGACTCAAGCATGGAGCCTGTGGAGCTGGAGGACCAGGGTCCACCTCTGACCTCCACGCACCAGGTGTGCTCTACACATAGTCTGTTTACCTCTCTGTGCCTCAGCTCCCTCACCTGCAATGTGGAGATGAGGATGGAGCTGCACCTGTCTTCTCTGGTTGTTGTGGGGATTAAATGAGCAGGAAGTCTTGAACCCATGAAATTTACCCAGAGACATGGAGAAGCGGCAGAGTGCAGAAAATAAAAGTATGGTAGGAAGACACTTGAGGCTTGTTGCCATGAGCCTTAGGGGCCAGTTAGAGGTCTGCTGCATGACCTTTGGGGGCCAGTTCCTTAATTTCCTCTTATGTAAAGGAGGAATGATTTTATTCACTTTAAAGGGTAGGTGTGAGAACAAATGGCATAATATATATGATTGCACTTGGAAAAGTTAATGAGGCTCTGTGTCACCCAGCATCCAGATGGGGGTTTCTAACACCATTCTCCAATAAAAGGAACCAGGGCCCATTCTAGGGCTAAGGCAGTGAACCTACAACATGATCTTGGAGCACCTTGTATTTCCAGAAGGTAAGAAAGTGCTCCAAACACACACACACACACAAAATGTTGGGTATATGTCAAAGGAATACAGGAGGCAATTGAAAGAACTCCAAATGGACAAAGTTTGAGCAATTAGAGCAAAATAAATAAAGTAGTATTGTATCATAACCCAAAGTGTATGATAAATGTCCATGAGTCCAAAATGTATAAATAAAAATGTCCATAAGCAAAGTATTGAATAAATAAATAAATGAGAGAGAATAGGCAAATCTGCTATGCAGAATAATTCCAAAAAATCAGCACAGTTTGTCTTCAAGGAGGGGAGCTCATCTCCTACTCCTTAAGTGCAGACTGCACATAATGACTTCATCCCAAAGATCACAGTGTAGAAAGGAGGAAACAAAAGTATCCTCACAGTGGAGAAACCCGACAACATTATCTCAGTCTGGAGATCAAGATCAACAGCAACAGGGATGATGACAGCATGTACCCTTGAAATGATGTGATGAGAGTGTCACTTCTGATGGTTAATTTTATGGGTCAACCAGGCTTGGCTACTAGTCAAACAGTAATCTAGATGTTTCTGTGAAGGTATTTTTTGTAAGTGTGATTAACATCTACTCTAAATAAAGCAGATTACCCTCCATAGTGTGGGTGATTCTTATCTAATCAGCAGAAAGCCTTAAAAGCAAATGCTGAGACTTTCCAGACGGGAAGGAATTCTGCCTCAAGACCACAGCGTCAACTCTTACCTGCATTTCCAGCCTGGCAGCCTGCCCTGCAGATTTCAGACTTGCCAACTCCCACAGCTGTATAAGCCAGCTCCTTCAAATAAATCAATCTCTCCCTATAGACAGATACATACAGACACACAAACATACATACACACAGACACAGACGCAGACATCTCCTATTGCTTCTGTTTCTCTGACCCATGCAGCCTTCTAGTCCCAGCCTTCCTCGTGTCTTGTCCAGATGGAAGTGCAGCGTCTCACCTAGGCCCAGGCTTGCATGTCTAACCACCCCCAAATAAAAGCTGGACACATTCCATCCTGCTTAACTCCTTCAGTGACTTTCCTTGGCACCTTGAGTGAGGGCCCAGCTCCCGAGAGCACGGCCTACAGGACCCTAGAGGCTGTGGCCCCTGCCACATCTCATGGCCCTCACCCCCTCACCCCTGCACTCCAGCCACAGAGGCCTTCTCTTGGCTTCTCAAATGTACCCAGCTCATTGGGACCTCAGGGCCTTTGTGCCTGCTCTTATCTCTGCATGGGACACCCACCCCTGCACCCTACCTTATCAGAGTCCTTTGAGAGTGAACCCCTGGTATTCTCTACCATTCCCCGCAATCAGTGCTTTTATGCATTTAGCACATTTGTGATTTTATATTTATTTCCGGATATATATGTTTATTCTCTATGTTCCCCATTATACTTTAAGCTTCTCAAAGGCAGAGACCATGTCCTTTTCATTCACCACTACATCCTCAGCGCCTAGGACGAAATAGGGGATTCGTGAACAGTTGGGTGGCTGAATGAATGGGCCTGGCAGCAGTTGTGCAGCCTCTTCTCTCCAGGCTCCTCACCCATAAGCGAAGGTGCTGCCTCAACACAGGGCTGGCCCCAAACCTGAACAGGTGACTTTTCTAACAATATATGTGCAACTTTTATAAAGTCTAAATATGCACGATTCAGAATCTAAGCACAGTCAAGTTGAGGAAGCCTGGTTTAATAGGAAAATGTGATAAAATAGGAATTCCATTAAAAAGTACCCAAAACAATTATCCACAGCAATACCTACAAAAAGTCCCTGTCTTTGCTGACCTCCTACTCTCCTATCCCACGTTGTTCCCCTCAAACCCTCCCCCACCAAAGCCTCCTCTTCCACATCCAATCTAGATAGACTTTCCGTCTCTATTGCGTAGATCAGCTTAGCTTTTCTTTCAGCTATAAAGACCCCTTTTTTGTAAGAGGAGGAGATTGCATTGAAAGATGGTCCAGAAATGATTAAATTTTCTTTGGTTGACTTGGGGAGGGAGGAAAATCTATCTATGCTCCCACATTAAAAATGTTTGTCCTCTCACATACAACACACAACAGACTTCACATTGATTAATGTAGTCCTCTTGATAATTTCTTGTGAGACACATAAATTGCATCGCTCAATTTGTTAATGGAAACTATAGATTGACAGCTTATGTGGCTCATGGCATAATGGTCCATTGTCTACGCTGAGAACTTTTGGCTGAGGAACAGAAAGTAGGATGTTTGTCTTTCCCACATATTTCAGTCAACTGAGAGTCTCTCTGGGCTCAGAGTTCAAGACAGGAACAGGCTGTGGAAATACAAGAATGAATCCAGACACAAAATGGAATCCAAGACTTGGCCACCTTCCAAGTCACTCATCTAGATACATTTCACTTCTTGGTCTGATCTCTTAAGCTATGCTATTTTTCAACATATTATTTATCTGCCACTATTAAATGTTGCAAACAATTTTTGTGCTTGACATATTTGTGCATTCTTGAAAAACTGTAGTTTCCCTGCATTGAGTGACATTTCTTCATTCTTCTGAGCTCATCTGAGCTGAAAGAGAAAGAAATGTGAAGGGTTGAAATGAGAAAAGGACAAATATGTTTTCTATTCCCATTTCAACCCTGAGTGACTTGAACAAAACAAACCCTCCCTATGCCTTAATTTTTCAATTTAAAATGGGGTTAGCGATACCTGTCTCTTTCCGAATTCCCAGAGGTAATGAGATGAAGTCGAATCCACTTTCCAGAAACACCTTTACAATGAAACTACTACACATAGAAAATGTGAAATTTCTACATCTCCTACAAGCCAATGGCTAGTTAGCCTGTATCACACTTAAAAATAGCTTTCATCAGAAGAAAAAGTTTCTGGTCCTTTGTTAATGGTGGTTGTGCTAAGATTTGTCTTGTGGACAAATCTTTTCAGGGGAAGCAAGGAGGAGAGGCACTTAGCATGAGAGCTATGAGTCTGGGCACTTAGTCCAGACGTGGGGACATGGACGGTTATTAGTCACAGGCTATTGTGATTAGAACTGTTTTGATTATTTTAAGTGTTTCTTAGACCCCAGGGACTAGAGGAAGTGTAAAATACCAACCAACACCCACACTTATGGTGTAACTTACCTATTATCAGGAAATGTTTACTCATATAATTGGCACCAATTGAAGCAGTTTCTAAACAATGCCCCCCTCTCCCTAATAACCTTATTGTAAGTGCTAGACAGAATAGTAATGTACAAGCTTACTCCTACTGCACGTATCCGAGCCCCCACCCCCAGCTCAGCGCTCGCACAGCGGCAGCAGCCGAGACAGCAGCTCGCGCCAGATCCCAGCACGGAGATGCCACTGCGGTGGTAATCCGCTCAGGCAGAGCACAACACAACAGGGTATAGACCTGTCTACAGGGGTTGAGGGTGGGCCAGTTATATCAGCAAAACATGTATCAGTGCCCACGGATACTCAGAGCAAACATGTCTCAGATAAAATGCAGTCTGGTCCTCAGTGGGCTTGTAGTATTCCAGTGAGGTTTGCAAAGCTCATGCTGCACTGGTAAAAACAAAAACAGGAACCACTCATGCTACACAAGGCACGTACTGGAAAACAGCACCACGACATGGTAAGGGATATGATGGTTAAGAGGTGGGCAGTGCGTGGTGTACAATGAATTCAAGCGCATAAAATGCGTGTGTCTTTATTGCTAGGTTACCGAAATGCCGGTAACCTAAGTGGAATACAGATCGGCCCGGGGGCGGGGTGCAGTTTGCCGCCACCTGGTGGCAGTTGTCAGCCTCTGATTATCTGGGCCCCGTGACTGTCTGGGGACTTGCAGAACATGCTTAGGAATGATTTGGTATCATCTGCCAGACTGCGAAGATTGACCAGAGAGCATAATGCAGATTTAGGGACACCCTCGCTGGCTCCCTCTCCACCACATCGCCTTCCCCACCAAAAGTAAGAACCTTAAGTTACCACTAGGAGCTCTGTGGTCTTCACCATCCCTGGCCAGCCCACTCAGCTCCTCTCTGGAAAACAGTCCTCCTCCTTCATTTCCTCAAAGCCCCACTAACATGGAATTGTTGGGTGAGGCATATTTTACTGAAGATTTGGGGATTGGAATCAGGGAATTACAGCAAAATTGTGTTTTCTTGAATTTACACTCAGATACCACTGTTCTTTACAATGCATTGAGCAATCATCACTGCAGGAAATTTCTTGCTGCCTGTGTCACTTTGCAAGTCCCACTTCCAACCAACCATGGCACTCAGATGCACTCCCGGCATGCGCATGTACTCCCCCCACCCTTTGTCTCTCATGCTTAATATCTTCTCTTTCTTTCTTGTCACCTGTACTCTTGACATTTTTCCCTCACAGATTAACTTAGCATTTTCACTCAACCCCAAATTAGGTTTCTGGCCCATTTTTTCCTATCCCCAAATCCCTAAACACAATAAGGTCCTTGGTCAAACCAAGAGCCATCTGGTTTGTTCTCCTCTGTCAGCAATACAAAACCTGCAGAAGCTTTATAATTCAGTGAGGGTGTGCACCCAATCAAAATTTCAGGCAGGACTATTAGCCACCTGCCTCCACACACAGCCATCACCAGGCTCCCCATCCCATGCCTAAGTAGACTAGAGAGAAGAGAGGTGCACATAAGAGAGCTTAGCTTCCTTCTGCTGGAGTCTGTATTGCAATACCTCTTGTTAGAACATTCCCAAACTCTGGAGCCACTCCTGGCAACACACCCTCTTCAGGACCTTTCTATTTGCCTGAGAGAACTGTCCAAGAAAGAGTCAGAGATGGAGCCATGAGTTCCTGGGTAGACCAACAGCATCCATACTGCACTTCATTGTGAATGCCATGCCTGGAAGGGCCAGGGAATTCACAACCCAATATATCTTCTGAGAAGCTGCAAACCTGGCTGCAGATAACTGAAACCATCCTCCAACCTTCTTCTTAAGAAATGTGCAGATCTGCAAGGGAACAGAACTGAGAACCCAGATATAAAACCATCCTCATATAGCCATCTAATCTTTGACAAAGCAGACAAAAACATACACTGGGGGAAAGAATCCTTATTCAACAATTGGTGCTGGGAAAATTGGATAGCCACATGTAGAAGACTGAAACAGGATCTGCACCTTTCACTTCTCACAAAAATCAGATCACTGTGGATAACAGGCTTGAACCTAAGGCATGAGACTGTAAGAATTCTGGAAGAAAATTTTGGAAAAACTCTTATAGAGATTGGCCTAGGCAAAGAATTTATGAAGAAGACCCCAAAGGCAATCACAGCAACAACAAAAATAAATAAATGAGACCTGATCAAATTAAAAAGCTTCTGAACAGCCAAAGAAACTATCATGAGAGCAAACAGACAACCCACAGAATGGGAGAAAATATTTACATGTTACACATCCGATAAAGGGCTGATAACTAGAATCTATATAGAACTCAGGAAAATCAGCAAGAAAAAATCAAACAACCCTATTAAAAAGTGGGCAAAGGACATGAACAGAAACTTTTCAAAAGAAGATAGACTAATGGCCAACACACATATGAAAAAATGCTCAATCTCTAATGATGTCTAATCATCAGGGAAATGCAAATCAAAACCACAATGAGATATCACTTAATTCCAGTGAGAATGACCTTTATCAGAAAGTCCCAAAACAATATTGGCATGGATGCGGAGAGATAGGAACACTCATACACTGCTGGTGGGACTGAAAACTAGTACAACCTCTGTGGAAAGTAATATGGAAATACCTCAAAGAGCTACAAGTAGAACTGCCATTTGATCCAGCAATCCCATTACTGGGCATCTACCCAAAAGAACAAAAGACATGCCATAAAAAAGACATCTGCACTAGAATGTTTATAACAGCACAATTCACAATTGCAAAGATGTGGAAACAACCTAAGTGCCCATCAATACATGAGTGGATTAATAAAATGTGGTATATGTATACCATGGAGTTCTATTCAGCCACAAAAAACAATGGTGATCTAGCACCTCTTGTATTACCCTGGATAGAGCTGGAACCCATTCTACTAAGTGAAGTATCCCAAGAATGAAAAAACAAGCACTACATGTACTCACCATCAAATTGGTTTTCACTGATCAATACTTCAGTGCACATATAGTAATAACATTCATGAGGTGTTGGGCATATGGGAGGGGGAAGAGGGGATGGGTATATACACACCTAATAGGTGCGGTGCCCACATCTGGAGGATGGACACACTTGCAGCTCTGACTCAGATGGGGCAAAGGCAATACACCTAACCTAAACATTTGTACTCCCATAATATGCTGAAATTAAAAAAATGTGCAGGTCTGAAGATACTTTATTTTTTTGAACTAAGTAAAATAGTAAGAGGAGATTGTACTTCCACAGATAAAAGATGTATTACAAAACCACAAAAAATGAGATAATGTGGAGCTGACACCAGTCATAAAGGATAGACCAAAGAAACAGAATAAAAGCCCGGGAACAGAGCCAAGTATATATGTGAGTGGAATATGGTACAAGTGCAATTTCAAATTGATGAAGAAAGCATATAGTATCCAATAAGTGGTGCTGGGAAAATTGTGAAAAATGTTGGAAAAAAATATTTGGAGCTTGTTCTCATAATACTCACCTAAATAAATTTTTAATGGATTGATTAGTTAAATACAAATAATCAAATAAATAAGTATGGGCAAATGTTTTCATGATTTTGGTATGGAAAAGTTCATTCTAAATATTATATGATAGAAGCTAGCATTCTGGGAGGCCGAGGTGGGAGAATCACTTGAGCTCAGGAGTTCAAGAGCAGCCTGAGCAAGAGCAAGACCACATCTGTACTAAAAATAGAAAAAATTAGCCAGGCATTACGGCACGCCTATTGTCCCAGATACCTAGGAGGCTGAGGCAGGAGAATGGCTGGAGCCCAGGAGTTTGAGGTTGCAGTGAGTTACGATGATCCCACTGCACTCTAGCCAGGGCAACAAAGTGAGACTCTGTCTCCAATAAATAAATAAACAAACAAGTAAATATGATATGATAGAAGCCATAAGGAGTTCTCACAAATTAATGACAATATGAATACCATAATATAAAATTGGGTAAATTATACAAGCAGTCAATTCACAAAAGAGGAAATGAAAATGATTAAAAAGCATAATTATAAAACTCCAGCTTACAGTGAATTAAGAATTAACATTAAACCATGTATAAACCATCATGTTGGCAAAGACTACAACACATGATAATGCCCGGGGCAGCAGTGCAGAGGAAAGGGCAATCTCCTAAGCTGGTATAGGTTGGCATGTATTTTCTGGCAAGTAGCAATATGTGTCAAGCCCTTAAAACCCTTTAACTTAATTTTGGCTAATTTAACCTTAGAAAAGAAGAATGGGTGCAAAGACATATTTGAAAATGTTAATTACAATATCAATTAAATATCAAAACATTGTAAATAACTCAAATGTCTAAAATAGAAGACTAGCTAAATACTATGGTGCCTCGATAAAATAGAATATCATTGCAGTTATTAGAAATTTTATTATAGAAATACATTTATTGACATAAACAGATGATTGTAACATAGTGTTGTTTTTAAAATAATCTAACAATATGCTTATGTGTGTACAAAATGAGTATGTGTATGTGTGCATATGGATATAGGATGATATCAATTTATTTTATCAGAATTGATTTCTAGGTGATGTGATTATAGGAACCTTTGAACCTTTTATCTAATGCTTGTCTATATCTTCAAACCTGCAATGAGTATATAGTACTTGCAGTGAGAAAACTATTGATTCAAAAAGGAAGAAGTAAGGAATGCTCAGGCCTCTTCTCTCTCTCGGCCTGAAAGCCCTGCAATGACGCAAACGCTGGGCCGACTTCCGTGGAGGGTGCTGTCAGGAGGGCTTCTTGCTGGGGACAACAGGGGATGAACAGGAGAGAATTCTAATGTCCTTTGAAGCCTGAGATGTTATTTTTCTATGAAGCATTTTCTTGGTGCCAGTTTTGTGATGAGAATTAAGAGGAGCTCCACATGAGCTCTGCCTGCAAGAAGTATATGATCTACTCAAGCAGATTAAAAAAAAAAAAAAAAAAGCACACATTAAAAAAAAAAAGCAACCTGGAGAACAACACTGTAAAATTCTAACTTGTGCAGCTTGGGCAGTGACTGCAGTAAGAATTTGCTTCATATCCTGTCTTGTTCATTGGGTAGCGATGGATGTCAGGGTGGCCTTCTGTGCCAAGCACCCCAACCCTCCCCACCGCCCCACACCCCTCAGAACTGAGGAGCTCCCACCAGGAGTCAGCACCATTCAAGCACGGCGATCTCATGAATCCAATATTTTCCCTGGATGAAATGGGTGCACTTGAGCATCTGCCTTGATTGCTCACCCCATCCTAAGAGAGGCCAGCTCTGGGGGCATTTCTGCCCAGAGTTTATAGCTGGATGCAGTCAATGGAGGTTTGGCCCTGGCCTGTCTCTGAAAAACAGGGAGATGGTAGGCTGGCTGAGGTGCCAGAGAGGTACGGAGGGCTTCCTGTCCCCTATCCTTTCAACCTAACACACAGGCGTCTTCCTTTGGCCCTTGGCCCCATTTAGCTTCTGCCCTCTCCTCCCTCTTGTGGCCAAGTGTATTGGAGTCTACACCCACTGCCTGCATGTATCCACTGCCTCCTCTCTTCCCTCCACTCACCCCACCTGGTCTGACCATGCCAGTAATATTGAACCTGCCCTGACCTCTGATTTCCAAAAGCAGAGAGCAAGTTCCCACTCTCAGTCCCCCCACCTTGGAGGCAGGCTCCATCTGCCCAGGCATCTCCCTCCCCCCGCCCTCCTCCCAGCCTCTCACCCTGGGCTCCTCCCGCCCCAGATATGGGCTTCCTCTCCCCTCATGACCACCCTGCATCCCCTCACCTTCTCGTGTTTTGGGACCCACAAGGACTCCCAAATCTGATGCCAGCCCAGATCTTTTCTCCCAGCTCCAGATCCAGACATCTAACTGCCTGCCCTCCGGGTCCGCAGGTCCAAAAGGTGATCCACCCAGCAAAGCAGAGTTATTTCATTAGACTGAATGTGGAGAACCCAGAGCTATACCCTCTTGCCCTCCTTCTTCCCCCACCCCAAGACACCTAGAGTCTCTACCAAGTACATTATGAAGACACTTAGATATTACTTAATATACCTATTGATCTTGATTTCAAATGCTGAGGATTAGTTCAGAAACTGAAACTGTTGATGCTTTGAACAATGAGGTTACTCCAGCTAGGGAGACAGTACCTGGATTAGTGAGCATTAAGATATTATGACATTAAGGACACAGGGATCTGCAGGATTTGGGGCTACATGGTCTTTCCTCAGCAAGTTTATCCTGCAAAATACGCCAAGCCACATTTACTGCTTAGAGGAGTGAACTAGAGGGAACAAAGGCATGAAGTAGTCGCACAAGCCTTCTTTCTGAATGTTCTGATAAGTCTATCAGTGGGATTTAATGATCAAAATCACTGTGCTAGGTTCCCTCATGTCAATACCAATCCAGCATATATCTCACCATGTGGGGACCAGGCATCCCTTCTGTCGCTGCCTGCTGTTGCCACGCCTGGTTCTGTCTCTGGTTTGCTCCTGGCACATCCTTGACCCCAGATCTCTTTCCCCAAGACAGGTATTAATTCTGAGAGTTGATAAAATCCTGCCTGGCAGGAATTTCGGCAATATCAGAATGAGAACCAAACAAGCATGGCACTGCACAAAACAAGGTTACACTGGTTCATTGACCAGCTCTCTGAAATAATCTCCACTTAACTACAGGATATGGTAAAAATTTCTCCCAAAAGGTATCAAGGTGAAAGAAATGTATTTATTTTCATATTTTCTAATGATGGAATTTCATTCATTGGACCTGAATTCATTTAGAATTTTTGATAACTTGGACATGGTTTGGAGTAAGCATTTCCAATTTCTGGGCAAAGGTAAAGGGTGTTTATCTGAGCAATACTTAGAAGGATGTGTTTAACCTTTGATCCCAACCAAACCTGCCTCTTTTTTTAGGGTGGGAGTGGTTGTCAAGGAGTGCCATGCCACCCGGGAAAGCCTTTCTTGGGGTTTCTCAGGAGGGAATGGGTGAGGCAGGGTGAGCAGGTTTAGTATTAACTAGTTTGAATAATTTCAGTAGGCTCCAGGGTGTAGGAGCTGCCCCTGGTAGTTTGATGCCTGGCTTGGGGTGATTAGGGCAGAAGAATAGTGTCCCCCAGTGTAAGAACGCTATAAAGCAGGCCAGTGGCCGGTATGGGCTTTGGATTAGTTTGCATATGAAAGGCACCCTAGATGAGAGTCATTCGTTCTCCTAGGAATTAGCTGGGCCTGAAAGGGACAGTCCCTCCCTGATCAGCAAGGCTCCAGACACCAAAGGGCAGATACAGAAACCAGAAAACGTGATTAATACACACTTCAATAGAGTCATTAAATCACAAACAACAACGGGGTCCCAACAGGCTTACGGACCTAGGGTCTGAAGCAGTGGTTCTCAATGCTAGCCATCTATTAGAATAACTGGGGGAATTTTCTAAAATATAGTTTCCTGCTCCCACACCCAGGCCAATTGAATGAATATATCTGGGCACTGATCATTTTAAAAGCTTCCCAGTGATTCTCATGTGCACTTGGGGTTGAGAAATGTTGCCCTAAGATAATGTTTCTCAGAGTCTGAATCAGGAACAGCAGCGTCAGTATCTCCTGGGAACTTAGAAATGCAGATTCCCAGGCCTACCCTAGACCGGCTGAGTCAGAAACTCTGGGTGGGGCCAGGCCTCTGTGATTGTACAAGCCCACCAGGCGATTCTGAAGCCCGCTGAAGTTTGAGGACCTCTGGTAAGGAGCACTGGCGACTTGACTGCAGTGTCCTCCCATCACATCCCTGACCCCAACAATCAGTGCTCAGCGCTCTGAGGCAATGCCCTGGCAAAGTCCACTAACGTATGTGGGTCACTAACCACGTGTCAGCCTGCATGAGGAGGGGCTGTTCTTACAAGTAGGAGAAGTCGGTGCAACTTGGAGGTTCTCAGGTTCTCCCTGCCCCTGTTAGTCTCCGAACGCTTGGCTTACAAGCACTGTCAGTCTAGCAACCAGGAGATCAGGTAGGAAATACAACACGCAGCCACTGCTGTGGTGGCTGGAGAACCCAGGGGCTCCCAGAGGAGGTGACAATTTGGGCCTTTGAAAGCAATGTGAGACCAGAGCAGGCTGCGTGCACAGAACAAATGCACTTGGCTCCCTGCTTGGCTGAATCTGTGGTTTGTTACTTGAGAGTTCTTCAAGCATCTTCAAATTGCAAATTTTAATATTCAGAGGGGGCTGAGTAAGTGGCAAAACTGTGGGGTGTTACAAAGAAAAGATTGAAAGCAAACAGTGTATCCACAAGGAGAAATTGAATGAATAAGTGGGTTTTCCCTACTGGAAGAAAATGACTGGATAGGATAAGCATAGACTGTAAAGAGAGTAGAAGAAAAAAATCACTGGGTGGGTTTTCTTTCTCCAGTGACAAGAAGCTGGTTCTGGGGGTCACACACCTGCATTATAATCCCAGTGCCTCCCTTTACCAGCTGTGAATTTGAGCAAATTAATTAAATTCTAAACTTTGGTTTCATCATGTACAAATGGGATTATGATGGGATCTACCCAATATTTGCTTTGAGGATTAAATAAAATAATGTTAGTAAAATGTTTGCCTTGTGCTTTTTATAACCCTCAATAAAATTTGACTACTATTTCACTATTAATACTATCATTAATACTATTATTGGCACAGTGACCTAGAGTAAGTTCCCCCAGATATTAGCTGTTCTCATTATGATGATGATGATGATGATTGTTATGAATTCTGAGCCTTTCCCTTATACTCATACCTAGGAAAAGAGCTATAACAAGCCAAGGACCCCCTAAGAAAAATATCCTTTCTCAAAATTCAAAAACCGTATTTGACTCTCCTACTTATTTAAGTCTCTTGCTTTAAACAGAGTAGAGTAAGTTTTGCTATGTAACGAATCTCAAAATCTCAGTGGCTTAACACAGCAAAGGTTTGTTTCTTGCTCATTGCTCTGGTCAATTGTGAGTCAGTGGCATCTGTCCTCCAAGTGATGACTCAGAGACCCAGGCAGTTTCTATCTGAAGATATATTAAGTCCAAGATTAGAAATGGTTTACACTATGTGGCTTTCACCCACGGATCCTAGTTCTAGGATTAGTCTTATCGCTCTCCTCCAAGCTAATTATTCTCATATCCACAAATCCATTTGTTATCTAGCATAAATTGGGGCTTATTAACTATCATGGTAGTTCTCATTTGAATGTACTACTTGGTCTACATCCCTGCACTAAAATTGAGCATAAGTGTTTTCTGACAGATGTGAATTGAGTGGTATCATCCCCTCCTTCATTCTAGAGAATATACTTCTATTAATGCAGCCTACATTTGCATTCTTTTGGAGAGAGGGGTGTAAGTGATATTGAACTTAACATCAACTAAAATTGCCATAGATATACAACAAATTCAGTTCCCTTTCATCAATGGGTTTTTTTTTTCTTTCCAACTTGAACAGGAATCTCCATTATGGAAAAAGTCCACAAGAAAAACATAAATTGAAGAGATTTGCTTTCTCTAGTTTATCCGTGAATATCACCCATCCACCCTGTGCAGGTGGCAAGTCTCCCTGAGGTGTGCCTTACAGCCCGAGCTTATTAATGGCAAATGCTGAGAAGGACAGCTGCCACACCTTGACCACCCCTGGAATAACAATAAAAAAAACAAATCTAACTTAAGAAATACCTTAGACTGACCCGTCCGTTCACCTCCTTGCAGGTACCACATCTGCGTGACTGTGCTGATCTACTTCCTCCCCCTGCTGGTCATCGGCTACGCGTACACCGTGGTGGGAATCACGCTGTGGGCCAGCGAGATCCCTGGAGACTCCTCGGACCGGTACCACGAGCAAGTCTCTGCCAAGCGTAAGGTGAGCAAGGGGCACAGGCAGCACCCAACCCACCTGGCACAGGCTGCAGGCTGGCAAGCAGGGCTGGCAAGCTGGGGAGCCCCAGAGGCGGCCGCCACAAAACGTCCCTGTGTCTGGGGAACAGCGGAGAGGATGGGAGGCACCTTTCCTCGGCGTCTTTTTAATCTAGATCTGCTGCACGGGCGCGAGCCAGCTTGCTTGCTCCTTAAAAGTGACCGCAACCGGTCCATCTATTACAGCGCATGCGCGCACACCCTTCAACTACAAAAGCACTGAAGAGTTGTTTGGTCCTCTTTTTATTATTTATTTAAAGTCTGACAATACATTCACATGGTCAAACATCAAAAAGTGTTCAAAGGAAAGAAACAAAATTATAGTGATGAAGAATAGACCGGGGTTGCCCAGGGTTAGTGTTTGGGGGTGGGGGAGTGGCCGATAAAGGGAGAGAGTCAGTGAGTTTCTTTCTGGTGATGGGACAGTTCTGTATTCTGACTGGGGTGCTGTTTTCACTTATCTATACATGTGATGACATTATATAGACCTGCTCACCAAAAAAATAAAATAAAAAAGAGAGAGCGTGCATGTAAGAACTGGCAAAAAGCCAAACAGCCTGTAGCTTGGTAAACAGTTTCCTGGTTTTGATAAATTAGTATGGTTACCTAAGATGGTATCATTGGAGGAAGCTGGGTGAAGAGTACCCGGGAACTCTTTGCACTACTTTTGCAGCTTCTTGAAGACCTTAATCAGTTCAAAATTAAATGTTGAAAAAATATTTTAAAGGTCTTACCACAAAAATGTTCCCTCCCTTCTACGCCCTCCATCTACCCGTGTGCACACAGACATGCACACAATGGTAACAGCTGTTTGTTCTTTCTTGTTAACACTTCTAGATCTTGGTATTTATAAGCCGAATAAATATACATTATTTTCTCTTATTTTTATACAAATAATAAATACATACTTTTCTTTTCTTACTTTTGTTCACTTAAAATCCATAAGATCTTTGAAAATCAATATACAAAATGTTTTCTCATTTTTTTCTTCTGGTACTTCTTTACATAGTATTTCATTGTATGAATGCTATGTAGTTCTTTGCTGAAGACTTTTTGGGCATAAAAAGAATAGGGTTACATCACCCAATGTCTTAGTCTATTCAGGCTGCTATAACAAAATATCTTTGACTGGGAACTTATTTCTCACAGCTTTGGAGGCTGGGAAGTCCAAGATCAAGGTGCTGACAGATTTAATGTCTGGCGAGGGCCACTTCCTGGTTCATGCATGGTGCCTTCTCACTATGTCTTCATGTGACAGAAGGGGTGAGGGATCTCTCTCAGTCCTCTTTAATAAGGACACTAATCCTATTCATGAGGGCTCTACCCTTAAGACCTAATCACTTCCCAAAGGCCCCACGTCATAATACCACCATCTTGGGGGGTAGAATTTCAACATATGAATTTGGGCTGACACAACATTCAGACCATAGCACCCAGCATTCATAAGGCCTTCTTTTAAATCCCTGTCAAACGTCTGGCACTCCCTTGCTGCAGCTATCCAGATCTCTTCCCTTCTCCTTCCCCTCCCACATTGGTCTCCAACCCAAGAAGCCTGCCCTGGCTCATTGCCTCCCCTTTCCTACCCTTCTGCTGCTCCCCCCACCAGAACTTTCTCTCCTGAATACCCTTTAACCTTTGCTCATTAAAGTGGTCTCCCTTGGCTTCTCCAGTCATTGCCCAGAAGGATAATATAACCTAGCAGTCCCCAAAAATGAATGCATCATCTGAAGGGTTTTTCAAACATAGAATTTGGGGACCCATCCTTAGAGTAAGTCTAGGGTAGGATCCAAGAATTTGCATTTCTAACAAGTTCCCAGGTGATGGTGATGGTGCTAGTCCTGGGACCATACTCTGAGAACTGGCTGACCTAACCCAAGTCCTTTAGCACCACATATTAAAGATCTTTCTTCTCCTCAAAAGGGTTTATTTTAAACACTTCCCCCCCATCCCACACTGTGCACAGTGAGAGGGTGGGAGGAGAGAGAAAGAAGCAGCCGTGAGAGAAGGAGGATGTACTGGTGGTCTCACCTGTCTCGCCCTCTTGCCAGGTGGTCAAAATGATGATCGTCGTGGTTTGCACCTTTGCCATCTGCTGGCTGCCCTTCCACATCTTCTTCCTGCTTCCCTACATCAATCCGGATCTCTACCTAAAGAAGTTTATCCAGCAGGTCTACCTGGCCATCATGTGGCTGGCCATGAGCTCCACCATGTACAACCCCATCATCTACTGCTGCCTCAATGACAGGTGAGAACCCCATCCCCCCATACTCCTTGCAGGGCCCACAGACCATCTGTCCACACAGCAGCCAAGCAGCCACCCTGGATGGGCAAAGCCAGCTGTGAGACAAGAGGGAGAGGTGGGGACTGCTGCAAACTAAGCACCACACTACTCAGCCCCTGCTGATTGTCACCAGGCAGGAATGCGAGCCCAGGGTGAACTGATTTTTTTTTTTCTTTTCCAAGTGGAACCAGAAATCTCAGGGGAGCAGGGAATTAAAAACCTCTGTGATTGGTGCATAGAAAGCAGGCCTGCAAGCTGGATCCAGTCTCTAGTCCATGTCCTGTAAGTTTGCTCTCTCTGCTCTGTGGATCCAGTGGAGAGAGAGAAAGAGAGGTAGCACTAGATACCATCCCCAAAGAGCACATTCTCCCTACTTCTGTCTCTCACTTTCCTCTTCCCATCCCATCTTATGATCTGGGCAGCTTTACCCAGTTTCTTCCAGCAGGACAGGGTAAGCAGAAAGTTTTGATTCCTGCCCTCACCTGGTAGGATGGGTTGGGGAGAGCCATCCTGCAGCAGAAGCCAACCTCAGACAAGTAAGAGAAGGAGGAGCCCGCCTGGAATGGTGGTCAGCATTTGGGAGTCCAGGAAGGGCAGAGACACAAGGCCACAGCACAGTCTGTGATCCAGAGCACCACCCCAGCCTCCAGGTGGGGAAGGAGGCAGCAGAGGAAGAGGACGAACAGGTGCTTCCCAGCATTTGTACCCATCAGTCCTCAGCCTGTAAAGTGGCTTCTGTGAATGAGACACTCAGGCACTATGAGTTTGGGGAAAGACATTTTCTTGAACTTGTCCAAATAGTCTGTTAGTCTGACTCACAGATTCATCCTTCTCCTAAGAATTTGACAACCTGCCTAAACTTCTATAGGTTAAATCTCCCAGCATGTCTTTGAATAAAGGCTGACTCTCCCTGTTTTACAAATAGGGAAACTGAGGCAAACTGCAGGAACATGACTGGCAGGAAGTCCTCTTTCAGTCAAAGGGCTCCTACTGAGTAAGAGGACTGAATCCTGAGATGTGTTTTTACCACCCAGTGACTAGCACGGTACCATGTACATGGTAAACACTTGCTGCATGTGTTTTGTGGAGTTGAATTGACTCCAAGCCTGGCTGACCTCACACCAGAGAAGGCAGCATAGTTCAGCGGCTGCACTCAGTAAAGACGTGCATCTCACATGAACCTGAGTTCTAGTCTCGAATTTTTTTTTCTGGTCTTGAATTTAACCTTTACAATTGACCCTTAAATCTTTTTGGCCTCAACATCTCCAACTGTCAGTTAATTTAAAAAATAATAACAGAGCTACACTTGGGTGTGTCCATGTGTGAAAGAGCTGAATGCCCTCTGAGCAGGAGTCCCCAGGAGTCACCTCTTCATCTGCCCTCTCTCCAGGTTCCGCGTGGGCTTCAAGCACGCCTTCCGGTGCTGCCCCTTCGTCAGCGCCGGCGACTATGAGGGGCTGGAGATGAAGTCCACCCGGTACCTCCAGACCCAGGGCAGTGTGTATAAGGCCAGCCGTCTGGAGACCACCATCTCCACAGTGGCAGGGGCCCACGAGGAGGAGCCGGAGGATGGCCCCAAGGCCACACCCTCATCCCTGGACCTGGCCTCCAATGGCTCCTCGCGCAGCGACTCCAAGACCATGACAGAGAGCTTCAGCTTCTCCTCCAACGTGCTGTCCTAGGCCACAGGGCCTTCAGCAGGTGCAGCTCCCCCATCTTTGTCCTGCTTCACCTCATGAATAGATGCTTCCTCAATATGGAGACCATCAGAAACACCCTAACATTCAGGCTGTGGAAACGGTCAGAATGGTGTAGAGAAAACATTTCATCCTAGAGCCTAAAAATCTGGATTCCTCCCTGTCTTTACCACCTCCATGCTGTGTATCTCAAAGCAAATCATTGAGCTTTGCTGAGCCTATAAAATAAGAAAGGTTGGACTAGATTTTCCCTAAAGCCCATTCCATGACTCTAGAAGTGACTTTGGCTGCATGGGGATGCTCCTTTTAGGATGGGTTCTGCAGCACAGCCACAGACCCAGTGGACCCATTTGCCTGGAGCCCTGTCTGACTTCAGTTGCATTGTTCTCAGTCACACTCAGATGAGCTCCCCAGAGCTGGTGGCTCACATCACACCAGCCTTCACCTGACAGCGTAAACAAAAGAAGGCTGCACAGAAGATGTGAACGAGAGATTTAACCCTGACTTCTGAGCATCTGTGAAAAGAAGACATTAGTTTGTCTGATGCTCTTTGACATCTCAGTATTTCAATGTACTTAAACATCATGGCATTGAGAGCCCAGGTTCTTTGGCAGTATGTCCCCGGTGACTGTCCTGAGCAACCAATGCAGGCAGAACATGTCCACTGGTACCTGCTAATGTCTGTTACAGATGGAAAATCAGGAGACTTGCACCACACTTAATTTGTCTGAGCTTCTTTCCTTATCTGTAAACAATGAGGCTGAACTAGATAATCAAAGCATCCCTTGGAATATTAACTTACCGTGGTTCAATGATTGCATGAGTTTTTTGTTTATTTGTTTCTTCCACCAAAAAGATGGTGGTCTCAGAAAGAATAGGAGCAGTAAGTCTTATGACTTATCCCCAGCTCCTGGAGATGTAGCCACTGCAAAGACCATGTGTAATTACCCATCTCAGACGTTATCTGGTTTATCCTAAAACCCTGAGTACCTTCCTTCTCCTGGAAGGTTTTGGCCTTTGACAGAGCAGAGGGCTTCGTGCCAAAGCCTGCATCTCTCCAGCAGGCTTCAGCTGGCTGATTTATACAGCTGGAGAATACTGCCAAGGAAGACGAGCATGTGAGCTTCCTGCTCTGGCCTTTTGGGTATTTTAGGGCAGGGACCCTAACCCAGATTCTTAACTTTACACTAGCATAAGTCATGTGCTCAGACACAAAATGAGCAAGGATGCCCCACCCTGCAGCTGCACGTCTGGGAAGAGGGCACGTTGCATCTTCCCTTTCAGATGCTCTGAATCTCCCCTTCCTGCCCCATGGCTTCGCTGGCCTCCTGTCTATAAGATAGAATGACCCACAAACCCTAAAGGACAGTCAGTCTGATGAGAGCCATGAACTGAATGCTTTATGACCTAAAACAGCTTTGGAGTTTCTAGAAGGTGAGCATGCAGTTTCCTTCTGTCTCTCAGATCTGTGCTTTGTCTGGACGTGCGGAAGCAGAAGCTCTGTGTAACATCTGTCAGTGTCCTCCTCATAGTTTGAATAATGGGTGCACATGTGCTTGTCCATAGCATTAAGGGGAGAACAATGCTACCTGCAGGGTTTACAGACTTTACCAGCCCTGCTGGCTCTAATTCTACCAGGCCTGGGAGAAGAAGCAATAGTATAAGCCAGAAAACCCCAAGAACAATATTCTGCAAAGTAGCAGTACCGAAAGTATTAAATAAATTAAGTAAATCCAGCTCAATGCAGATATATGAATGGAAGACAAAATTTAGGGCAACAAAAGTCCATGGTCAAAGCATTAGTCATACTTCCAATAGAGAATCATGCCATGTATGGGCTATTCACTTCAGAAGGGTGTGAAGAACTGACATGATTATGAGAAGCACCTGAGAAGAAAGTGTCAAGGAGTTGGGAACATCCCACCTATGGAAGAGAAGTTTAGGGTTGAATTCAACAAGGATTTCTTGGGCACCCACTCTGGACTCTGCCCTGAGCTGGGGACATAGCTCCTTTGGCTCTGAGGAGCCTGCCATGTTTGCTGTTGCTAACTCACCAGTCCTAGTGGGTCTGGGCTGCCCAGAAAACATGGAGGCATATAAGGAACAGATTCTCTACAGGATTCTAGAAACCCACACTCAACACAGGTAATCAAGCCAAAGGCTGGGACCTTTGGAGAGCCTTTTTAATGAGAGTCCTCTGAGATCATTCCAAAGGGAGCCACCCGTCAGTCCCAGGGAGCTGAAGGGATGTGGCTGGACAGCATCATCACTGTGCCTAATAAGAGGGAATGTGGGATGGCCTTCAGCAGTTTCCAGTAAGGCAAAACAGCCCCTCAGAGAGTGCCAGCAAGCCTTCCTCTGACTCACTCTCCAACATCCATTTGACTTATAAAAATGTCATCAGCTCCCATGTGTGAGGAACACCATGATTTGCACTGTGCATGAGTCTCATTCTTATTATAGAAATGTGTCACCCTGTGTTTATCTCCTACGTGTGTTTCCTTGGTGTACTGTCCAGTAGTAAAACAATATAAGACACCAGGGGGTAATCTTTGTTATGTTACTTCCAAAATGTGGGATCCAATTGCTGTCACTGTGAGATTTGTGTTGTGCCTGTCTCCTCCTCCTCCTCCTCATTCTTTCTCAGGGAGGAACTCTGATGTACATCATGGACTCACCATCCATGGACCACAGTAACTGAGGGATGGAGAGGGGGACCTTTATGGGAGGAACTGGAGAATGAGGGTCCTTATCCTCCTTACCCCTTTCCCCGCAGAATGCTGAGACATAAGGACTGAGTGGAACCCTGGGGAAAGGGGAATCAGGCGCTGATCTCACTGGCCTGATTTCCGCAGAGACGGGTATAAGTGGAGAGGGGTCATTCCTAAAGTTTCCATGTTTTCCAGCCTGGGATTCTGGAAAGAATCTCTGTACAGAAATAAAGTATGTGTTTGACTGTCTCATGCCTCTGTCTCTTCTCTAGGGAACCTGAATACCCTATAGGAGGCTTAATGGGATGGTACTAGAAACCCTAATATCTTGCATAGCTAGAAGGATGAACCCAACATTCAGCAGACTCCTAACTCTGTGATGAAATGGGTTGGCAAGATGTGGGAACTGTTTCCAGGTTGAGATCTGGGGAGGTAAGGAGGGATTGTGTGATGTGACCAACTATGTCACCTGTGAATAGAATGTGTCAGTTCAAGCCATCTAGGATGCAGACACCAAGACAGAGTTACAAGTGCAAAAACTTTATTGGGGCAGGGGAAACACCTGGGAAAGATAAAGGGATAGAGGGGAGAGGAAGCGGAAGTAGCCAGGGAAAGGCTTCAGGCCTCTATGCACATGTGGCACCTGTGAATAAAGAGGCTGGGGAACGTGCAGAAAGAGCCTCATTCTGCAATGCAGCTCCCGGCTGGCCCAACAGCGTGCAGAGGTTGCCCAGAGAGAGGTCTCCCATTGGCAGAAATGGCCAGGCCTGGTACCCGACACGCTCAGCCACTGGCTGGAGCTCTCTGGAGAGTGTGGTCTGTGCTTGAATGCCATGGGGGGTCCTAAAGCCCCGCAGCTGGAGGCTGTCAGCTGACTGCACACCCCACCACTCTCTCTCGAAGGGAGATCTGAGCCATGTGCAGCGACCACCATCAGAGCTTTGGTCCAGCCCCTTATGTTTGAAAGCACATGTCACAAAACCCTGGGGCGGGGGGGGGGGGGGGGGGGGTGAAATGACAGTGATAATCACTATAGGCCCTAGAAACCTATCTATTTAAATTGAGGCATCTTCAGCAGGGGGACATGGATAAGCTTCAAGGAATCCGCAAGTCCTCTTCGAGATCCCCTCAAATCATATGTAAAACATTGTGTGTGTGTGTGTGTGTGTGTGTGTGTGTGTGTGTGTGTGTTTAATAAGAGGTACAATTAAACCTGATTCTCCTCAAAAGAAACCATTCACCCTCTGCTCTCCAGAAGGAGGAGAGAAATTAAATTGTTTATAAAAGAAGGGCAAGGATCCTTGAGACCGTCAGAGTGCAGTGAGAGGCAGACGAGCCCCGGGAGAACCAGAATGGCTGCCGGGAAGCCAGAACCAGCTTTGGAATAAAGTCATAACTCACCTCCTGTACCCAGATGAGATAAAGCTATAGAATGTCATTAAAAATGTTGGTGGCAGTAAAATCACCAAGTTCATGATGAAGGGGTAAGCTCACTCTTCTCTATGGAAAGACAAGGACAAGGATTTGTTAGCTAAGGAAAAACCGTGCCTTAGTTGTAAGTCAATAAATAATACAAGATGTGGAGTACGGACATTCCCATGGAAATGCAAAGACGTTTTCATTTATTCCTGAGCACACGTGGCCTGCACACACACTGAAGATGCTTAGCCTCAGGAGCCACACCTGGCTTTGGTACTACTCTCCCCTTGGTGGCCTCAAATCTTTTACATTAAAATGTAGAGCATGTGTGAGTGGGTGGAGCTCCTCAGCTCTGGGACCCGAGAGCAGGATTTCTGTCATGGCCCCCAGCAGGGGTGGGTGTGGTGAGGACACACCAACAATGCTCCCTCCTTCATCTTCAGAGGTGAAGGGAGCACCTGATTACAGAAATTGCTTCCCTGAACCCCCCAGGCAATGCTCTGAGACACCATGATTTATTTCTACCCAGTTCGGGAAAACAGAGGGAGGGGGATGAGGCCACAGAACATCGTATCTCACACCCAGCAAATTCCGCATAAAAGGGGTGCGCCCTTTGGTCCTGGCTTCTCTCTCAAGGAGGGCTGCTCACTAGAAACAAGTGACTACACGATGTCAGCAATGACCCTGCCACCATCCAATGGCACGTTAGCTGTGCATATTTTACTAGCTTCAGGGATTTTCATGCAGACAGATTCAAGCCCAGGTTCTCTGCATTGGGTGTACATGTCTCTTTTTTTTCTTTATTCTTTTTACGTCCAGTTTCTGTTTGGCCTCCACTTTTAATCCAGCATTGCTCTTGTCCCTGCAAGCTCTATCCTCCTAATGCTCCCCCTGCTGAAATCTCTAGGTTTATCTCCACTGCTCTAGACGCCTTCCTGGTGCACTAATTAATGTGGAGTTTGGTTTGTGTATGGACTACACGTAATGTCCCCTGCCAATTCATATGCTGAAGCCCCCACACCAAACGTGATGGTGTTTGGAGATGAGGCCTTTGGGATGTGATTAGACCATGGAGGGCCCCTCATGATGGATCAGTGCCCTTATAAGACAAGGCATGAGAGAGCTTGCTTCTCTCTGCTCTCTGCCATGGGAAGGACAAGATAAGAAGGCAGACATATGCAAACCAGCAAGAGGGCCCTGATCAGAAACCAACCATGCTGGCACACTGATCTTGTGCTTCCATCCTCTAGAACTGTGAGAAATAAATGTCTATTGTTTCAGCCACCCAGTCTGCGGCATTCTGCTACAGCAGCCCAAACTGACTACGACAGTATGGTAATGAGAACTCACCCACCCCTACTCACAAATCCCTTTACCCATCTCTCCAAATCTCCCCTGCCCATGCCATGTCTCCACCCACCCACACTTTCCCTTCATCTCCTAACCCCCATCTTTCACCCGCTTTCCTGAATTTAGATGGCTCTCAGAGCAGGGCTCCCAAGTTAGTCCCAACACTACAAAGCTGCAGCTGCACAGAAGACATGGGTGTTATATACCAGCAAGCAGGGGGCTCAGAGCCCACCCCCAGCTCTCGCCATGGGTGGGTGGCCCTTGCCCTTTCCCATATGTCCCCGTCATGCTTGAGGCCTCTTTGGCACTGGGCATTCATTCTCCCTGCATTGCACCTGTACATTAAATGGGGTGGGAGAAGGGACACAATGCAAGGTCCCCAAGGTCCCTGCTTGATAGAGGAAAGGAGCATGTGAGTGGAAGTAGAAATGTGTGATGCAGAAAAGTCTGAAGCCCCAAAAAGTGGAAGAGAAAAACTGCTTCCTCCCCTTTCCCCGCCACAAATGCTATAATAATAAGGGCCATGATAACAATGATGGCAAGGATTACTTTCTGGATTGTTTGTGCCAAATACTGGGTGTGCATTGTGGTATGAATCCTCACACACCATGAAATCAGTATTATTGTCCTTAATTTAATTTGAGAACAATGGGGCATAGTTGAATCACCTTGTCTGTGATCCCATGGCCAGAATTGAATCCCAGTGATGCCCAATTCCGGCACCCACAGCCTTAAGCAACACTCTCTGCTGTTTTCTATTTGCCATACCCCTGGACCTCTGTCCTTCCCTCAAAGGACCCGCAGCCAGGGCTGGCATGACCCCCCGAACACATTGCCAGGAGGCTAGTTCATGAAGTGGTGTTTCCAGGAGCAGCAAACATCCACAGCCCCATTAGATCAGCAGAAAAATATTTCAAAATGTAAATTGTCCTCATAGTCTCTGTAGTTATTCTTCCAAATAGGCAGGATATGTAGCCACTTCCTAGCTACAAACAGCAGAGTGCTCCTCAAGGACTTCCAGCTGAAATTAATCTTAGCACACTCAGTCTTGAGTACGTAAAATTCCCTAGATAGGTACTTCTTTGGAGGATAAAAGCTTCTTTTAGAAAGACAAATGTGTCAGGCATGGTGGCTGACGCCTGTAATCCTAGTAGCTCAGGAGACTGAGGTGGGAGGATCACTCAGAGACCAGGAGTTTGAGACTAGCTTGGGCAATAGTGAGACCCCATCTCTAAAAATATAATTAATATTAATTAAAAATAAAAAAACATATATCACTGGGTAAGATAATATCTTATGTTTGCAAATAGCAACTTGTGTATCTGTGTTCTGCCTATAAGGCTAGCCTCACCCAGATATAGGAAGCAGAGGTGCAGGGGCACTGCTTCATTGCCTGTGAGAATGGTGCACAAGGGAAGGTATTATAAGTCCAAGATGAACCAGAATATTACCCCAAAGATTGTCCACAGAATTGCTAAGTCAGGAAAGAAAGGTAAGCTAGTATCCAAGCAAAGGAGCTGAGAAGTTGAAAACTAGAGGGAGCAAGTCAATTATTTTCAAACCCTAATAGGCATAATTTACCTAGGGGATTTGCCAAGATCTGGATTCCTGGCCTCATTCCCAGACATCCTGATTTAATAGACCACTGGCTAGACCAAGGAACCTGCATTTTAACAAGCAGAGCACTGATTATAGTGCAGATGGCCCATGGAACCAGCACAGTAGGCAAAACAGAAATAGAAAACACATTGAAAAGTCAATGAGAAGGCCTTTGACAGGAAAGAATGAATTACCAGCAGGTGAATGGAAAGGTTTCCTAACACACAGGCTTACCTCACTCGGCCAGGGTAGATTCTCAAGGGTCTGGGCATGAGATGTTGGTTGGCAGTGAGGCCTTAGGGTCAGCGCCATGCGAGGGAAGAGGGACAGTGGGAGGAGGATTGGGGAGGGGAAGTTACAACCCAATCTACTTCTCAACTTTGCTCCGTCTGGGCCCCATTCCCAGCATTTTCTTCCAACATTTCAATATACTATCCCTCTAAAGCAAACATGCTCACTATCCCCTGCCTACATACCCTGCCCCTGCTTTAGTCTTCCTTCATGAAAGTTTGCAAAATCAGAACTAAAATCTAAAAATTTCACTTTCCAGATTTCCAGACATAAGCCAGTAGCTGCTGATTTCTGGGAGGCCTCAGTCTTGGACTGTGTCCAACTCAGGATGAAATTGTTTGTTTTCCCTCAATTCTAAAACAATTCCCAGAGAATTTTTTAGGAAATACTTTATTTTTATACAATCCTAACACTCAACCCAATTTTATGACTTTTTCAATTATTTACAACTTTCCCCTTATATTCAACTCAGATTCATATCTGAGCAGGGACAGAAGTCTACATAACAGAGCAATGTTGTTCATGTAGGATGGGGGGGAAGGTTGAAAAATTACTAAGACAAAAACAGAAGTCAGAAGTCAGAAGTCAGAATATGAGCCATTTCCATGGAAGCAGGGCAATGATGGTGTTTTGATACACTAGAAATAATCTCCAATGGTCCCTGTGACAAAGATTATGATGCTTCCTTCAATTCCTAAATGTTCTCTTTATAACAAGTAAAATAAAAAGACATGAATCACAACTCTCCCCAATTTTATCTCTTATTAGACAACAGTACTGGGTTCCATGACATATCACGATGACAGGGACGGCAACCAGAGTGTGGTTGGGAGCTGGAGTATACGATCCCCCCATGCTGTTTCTTGGCCACATAATGACAACAGGCCTCATTGTGAGATTCCCCAAAACTCACTCTTTCAACAAATAATCACTGAATCCCTAGAAATGTTCCTTCATAGAATATGAGCCATTTCCATGGAAGCAGGGCAATGACGGTGTTTTGATACACTAGAAATAATCTCCAATGGTCCCTGTGACAAGGATTATGATGCTTCCTTCAATTCAGGGCACCTAGCCCTTCGTTCTTCCACTCTGTGATCTCCTACCATGCACCAGGCCCTGTGCTGGGCGTCAGGACACAGCAGGAGTAAAGACGTGGTTCCCACTCACAAGCAGCGTTCAGGCTAAGGGAAAGGTATGCAAATCAAACAATCTCAGAAGACAGAGTATAATTAATAACTGAGATAAGGACTTAAAGGAAGAAAGGCTCTTTTATGAAAGCCTGTAACAATGGAACTAGACCTAGGATTTGAGATCAGGGAAGTCTTCTCAGAAAAAGACCCTGGGGAAGCGTGCAAGTTGACCAGACAGAGAAGGGAAAGAGCCTTCCAAGCACAGGGAATGGCAGGGGGAGAGGCCTGTGAGGGACTATGGCATTTTTGAGGTACTGAATAAGCCAGGACACCAATGTACCTGTATGGAAGAGGGAGGAGAGTTTGGTGGGAAATGAATCTGGAAGAGAGGGAGGCAGAGGATGTTGGAGACCCTTGTAGGCCATAATAAGGATTTGGATCTTAGTCTTAAAGGAAAGGAAGTCACCAAAAGATTTAGGAAGTGATAGTATCAAACTTCTTTTGGAAAAGATCACTCCAGCTGCAGGAAAACCAATTAGGAGACAATTGCTATTGTCCAAGGAAGAGGAGGTGGGATCTGGGACTAAATTGGGAGGTGTGGGTAGGGGGAAAAGCAGATGGATTTGAAACGTGTTTAGGAGCTATATGAGAAATTTTTTTGGTGATGGGTTGCACTGGTTATGAGGAAAGGGGAGGTTTGAAGGGTGAATTTGATTTCTTATGTAACTAATTAAATGATGCTGTCATTTATTGAAACAAAGAACACTGAGATACCAAGCTTAGGGCACGGGAGAGGCAGAAATATTATGAGTTTGATCTTAAACATGCTGTGTGGATAACTTTCAGACATCAAAGAAGATACTAAGTTGTAAGCAGATGGATTTGCAGATCTGGAGCTCAGGGAGCAGTCTGGGCTGAGGATATCAATTTGCAAGTCAATTATAGATGGCACTTATGCTATGGGCATGAATAAACTAGCCAAGTATGATAGTATTGGCTAATCAGCTGCAACTTTTAATAGCTGAGAAGTCAGACTCTGCCTAGAAAGAAAGAGAATGTTTCAAGGAAAGATTTCTGTGATGTTACATACTGAGAGTTAGTGGAGAAAGACAGGAAGTAGAAATTGCTCAGTAGGTTTAGTGATGAAAAGATCAGTGGTGCCCTTAGCAAGAACAGTTTGAATGGAGTCATGAGATAAAAGCAGATCACAGTGAGCTGAGGGATGATTGCTTGGTGAGGAAATAGAAATTCTCACCTACAGAATTTCAAAAAGGCTGGTAGAGAAGGAGAAGACAGACCAAGGGAGGTATTTTTAATTTGCATTTGTTGTTCAATAGAAGAGATTTGAACGTGCTTCCCTACCTACAGGAATAATCCTTTTGAGAAGTTACAGTTGAAAATATAGGAGGGAAAAGAGATAATTGTCCGCAATTTCTGAGAAAGCAGAATGGTAGTATGCGGAGCACAGCTAGAAGATGGAAGACAAAGGGTGAAGGCAGGTTAGATTTGATAGCAGGATATCACAGAAATTCCTCTAAATGATGGTTTCGATTTTCTCTGAAAAGCAGACAGCAAGGCCATCTACTAGGAATGCAGCAGGAGGTTGTGGAACAGGGCTATGAGCATATAGAAGATTTCAAATAATCATTGCAGATTTCCTAGAAACTGTGATTCAGTAGTTCTGGGGCAGTGCCTCCAAATCTACATTTTTAACAAACAACAGAGCAGAGTCTGATACAGGGACCAGACTTTGAGACACACTGGCCGAGTTTTAGGACGTGTTCTCCTTTGTGTCCCCATGTGAAAACCACCAGCAAGAATGGAAGAAAAAGATGTTTCCAAAAAGTTCGCACTGGTGTACATGATAAACTGTGTGATTCCGTGTGTCCAAATAATACCATTCCCACAGGGGGCTGTTTGACCAAGGCAACTCTGGAGCCATTTTTGACCTTATGGGAAATTTAATGCGTCTTAATTCAGTTCTGCGGCAACTCAACGTTAACTCAAGTTAGGCTCTTATTCTGACTTCAGGTTCTAGTCCTAATACTCAGTTGCTATGGACTGAATGTTCGTGTCCCCCCCACAAAATTCATGTGTTGAAACCTAACCATCAATGTGATGGTATTTGGGGGTGGGGCCTTTGGGAAGTGATTATGTCAGGAGGGTGAAGCGCTCATGAATGAGCCCACACCCCTTATAATACAGACTCAGAGAGCTGTTTGATCCTTTCTGCCATGTGTGGACCCAGCAAGAAGACAGCTGTCTATGAACCAGGAAGAGGGCCCTCACCAGACACTGAATCTTCTGAGTGCCTTGATCTTGGGGTTCCCAGCCTCCAGAACTGTAAACAATAAATGTTTATTGTTTAAGGCACCCAGTCTATGGAATTTTTCTTAATATCCCAAATCAGACTAAGACACCAGGATTGTATTTTGTTCATGCTGCACTCAGCTAAATCCTTCCATTCCCAGAATCAGCATGAGTTACAACATTAATCATCTAATTTATCTATGAGAATTCCAAGATAATAGTACATGAGTATGCACAAAAAGATCAAAGTCAACTACACCTAGTTTAATTTTGTAAGAAGAATAATGTTTTGAAAAAGTATTGTAACTGTGCCAAGATTACACATCTTGACATATGATAGCTTCTGTCCATGAATTTGAAGCCTGAGGATAGATCAGCGAACTCTACAAGGCATCTTACTTGGTTTTTTGTCATTTTCTCAATGAACTTCCCTTCACTCTTTGCTTGGCTAACTCCCATTTATCCTTCAAATATCAGATCAAATGTTACTTCCTCAGAAATGTTTCCCCTCACCCTCAGCCCCAATCCCAAATAGATCCCCATTGTTATTCTTTCTCTTCTCAGCCTGTTCTCTTCTTTCCTGGCACTATCACAATTTGTAAAAATACATTATTTGTATGATTTTTTGAGCATGCAATCTCTATTAAACTATAAATCCTATGACAAGCCCATGCCAGTTTTGTTTTACAATGTACACTCCTTCCCTAGCACAGTATCAGGCACAAAGGGCTGATTTTAGATTAGATTAGCTCAAAAAAAAGTCTATTGAATAAATACAGTAAATGAGTGAATACATAATTGAGGTAAAGTTTAATAGGGGTTAATAATATTATAGCTGTATTTGCAATCTATTTGTTTCTCACAGCAAATACTCAATTAAGAGATTCACATCTGAAATATGTCTCTAGAGTGAAGCTAGCAGAGGATTTTATCATTACTTGCCAGGAAATGGCCCTGTAATTAGGAGAAATTAATTGTTTACCCTTTTTGAAGATGGGTAAAACCCATTTTGAGTCTTCAAGGGACACAAGGAGATCATATTGCTTAATATTAGATGGTCCACAGATAGTGATATGCTGGTCAACAACTAGTTCTCTGGAAAAAAAATTTTGTAGCATTTGCTGACTTCCCTGGTATAAATACTACCACCAAGGACAATTTCAAACTACCAATGATTTAACAACCAGCTCACTAAATTTCTGAAAAGTTGACAATTGGCTCCCATACGTTGGTGCAGAGCAGATGCAACACACCATCCTCATAGACGTATTACTGGAGTGCTGAAAGTTTTCTAAGTCACCATCTTCTCTGCCATGTTTAATAATATAAAACCTTGGTGACGGAATCAAGGACTTTGTTCAAGAGTTAGAGATCAAACATCTTTCTGAGAAAGAAAACAGATCTGGCTTTGCTGGAAATTATCTCCATGGCTCATCTCTGTAGGGAGGCAGGCTGACTTTCACCTGGAAATGATACTGGAGAGGGGATTCCAACTTTAATAAACTCGTATCAACTAACTCCAGTCATTTGGAACATCACAGGGTCTACATATACTTTAGGAAGTCAACTCCTACCCCATCCTTGCTGGTTTCCAGAGCAACATGTAGTGATAGCCTTCCAAGCTCTGGTCAGTCTAGCTGAGAGATGTGATATCCAGGGAAGAAAATCTAAGGCAGTGGCTCTCAAATCTTTATGACTGTCACTTAGTCAGAGAAATCTACTCCAATAGACAAGAATTCCATAAGGATAACACACTGGAGCAAACACATTTTAAGAGGATTATACAGACATCAACTTCAGCAATACAGTTGATGCATATATACATCATAATTCATTGTGGGGCTAACCAAACAAACCTCAGAAAAATAAATGTATGCTTTAAAAATAAAGAATAGTTGCCATAGAAAAGCCCAATAAATGTGGGATACTGCTAATGATGAACTGATAACAAGCCACCCCGATCTCTGATCTTTCCAGTGTTATCAAGCACTGTGGAAAACCTAGACTTCTTGGTAGAATGCAGAATTGGGATCTTTGGGACATTCTAGTGTAGTATTAATGTGAGTTTTTTGAGTACCAAATTTTAGTAACCCTCAATAATTCACTTAGTAGCTACTATTAATAATAAACAACTTACTGAAAGTCTATGGAATTGAACATCTTTTCCTATATGAACTTGGATTGTGTTATTAGTTCCCTGCCTGTCTGAAGGATCCTCATAGCTTACTGGGTGGCCAAGAGCTATGTCTGAGATTGGTGGTCTAGGAGTTGTTCAATTCAGCCATTCCTCTAGGTCCCCTCTGTTCTGTCCTTTGATCCAATAAGGACAGACCCATACTTAGAACATATTAGTTGTTGCTCCTGTTGTCCACCATGAGTTGTGTTAATGTCATGTTCTCGGCTAGCGCTGCCTCAAGAAACAACTAAATAAAATCTGCTTTACATTTGCTATAAAACAGTCACTGTGCATATTTTCAGTATTTATTATGTAATTTTTATCTTTTATACAATGATGATGATAGTTAATGTTTATTTGGGTTTACTATGTGCTGATCATAATTTTAAGAACTTAGCATGTTTTGCTTCATTTAATCTTCACATATCTCTAAGGAGGAAGGTCCTATTATTAATCCATTTATCCACAAGGTCACAACACACTCTTTAAATAATCTCTGCATGAGAAGTTCTTTTGGAGTTTACTGCCAGAAAAATTTTTACTCTATTGGGAAATTTGTATACTTCCTCCTTCCTGATGTTGAGTTGAGTAATGTTTGTTCCTCGCCTTTTATCCATGGATTCCAGAAATTGCACAGTAGAATGAGTCTCACGCACAGGCTGGTGCCGTTTTATCAGTATTTTGGTTTCCACTTATTTGTCTTTGTTCTGACTTTCTGTGTTTATTTTTATTTGCTTTGTTGCATATATCCTTGCTACTAATTGCCTCAGGACTTTTTGGAAAGAGGAAAAGTAGAAATAGATTTAATTAAACAAAAAATACACACTTTGAGTTTATCCTAAGAGCACTGTGCCTGAGGAATCAGTGAACAGAGATTGAGAACACCAGCCCCACCACTTGGGATAAGTTTGAAACACTTTGGGAAGCAAAATATCTTTTCCTGGAGCTTCCAGGATATGAGGGCTGTTCATACATTTTAATGAGAATGGAGTTATTGAATCCCATCTGGAGAGAGCCCTGAGATCTATGATACAGCTTTTGACCAGAATATCAGAGGTCTCTAAAGGAAGTGGAAGCATCCTCCTATTATAGAAACCATGCCAGAAGCAGCTATCTTTATACATATTCATCTATTATGTACCTCTTACTGTAATATGAATACATTCTTTAAAGGAAATATTTTATTTATAAAATAATTTGACCTTCAACATGCATGTATTGCTAGGGATTATAGGACAAAGACCTACACAACTATGGCATTCTGTTCCCTCTGGAAAATGAGCACAACTGCCCATAAGACTCACATATGAGAAAATTTAAAAATAATAATAATATATTCAGAATAAACAAGGTATATTACAACCCTTTCCTTTTATTTAAAGGGATTTGGTATTGTCAGGTTGCTTTAAGCAATGGGTCTAGAAATGCCAGGTGCTTCATTTAAGCAGCTATGGTGACCACAGAAATATGGCCATTCTCTCCTTATGACTCTAAAAATCCCTTGGGAGGTATAGTTTAAAGTTTGATGACAAATGGCATTTACTATTCAAATTTCATCAGAAAAAAATTTAAACACAAAGTCACTGCACTTCTTTCTATGTCTCCCATTAGACTTTTCTTAGCCAATTCATGCAGTAGTTCTGTGCAGAACTTCTAGAATTCTGGATGACATCAACTGCATTATCACGCTAATAGCTCTCGCCATTCTCAGCAATGGGTGCTTACAGTCTGAATTTTGATTGCTCAAAATCTTAAGCTTTATTGGCATTCCACAGGAGTTTCGATTCTTTCCTTAAAAGTTCATGCTTCAACCGATCAAGCTGATTTATCATGAATTTGTGATTTTTTTTAACCCTCAATTTGTTAAATTTACTTTCTCTTAAACTTCTGTTCTCAGAATGCTTGATTAGGGTCTGAGAATGTGTAACTGATTTAAAGAACTTCTTATCTAACAAAATACTCCAGATTTTCTTTTTCTTTTCTCCCTGCCCCATTAAAGCAAAGTGCACACCTCTGGACTTTGAGTGAAGAGAAGTAAAAGGTGTCTGCATCCAGAAAGAACTACCAAGGTGCTGTTCATCCCACCTTTTCTCTCTAGACAAGTGCTTCTCAACTTCAACGTGCATATGAACTACCTGGACATTTGGTTAAACTGCAACATCTGATCCAGCAGGTCTGGGGCAGAGCCTGAGATTGGAGTTTCTAAAAGCTCCCAGGTGATGTTAATGGGGCTGGTCGAGAGACTACACTTGAAGGAGCAAGGAGTTACATACAGGATCTAGAGCAATACACCACTCATGTATCTAAATTTTCTAGTAGCCAAACTAAAAAAAAATTTAAAAGAAATGGGTGGGAATAATTTAACAATATATTTATTTCACCCAACATACCAAAATGTCATCATTTCAATGCATAATCAATATAAAAATTATTAATGAGATATTTTACATTTTTTTTCATTCTAGTCTTCACAGTTTGGTGTGGATTTGTCTTAGCCTGTTTTATGTTGCTTCAACAGAATACCACAGACTACCTAATTTACAATAAAGAGAAATTTATTTGGCTCATGGTTCTGGAGGCTGAGAAGTCCAAGAGCATGGTGCCAGCATCTGGCGAGGGCCTTTGCGCTGTGTCATCCTATTAGAGAAGGTGAAAGGCTGAGAGACATCTTGAGACAAGAGAGGGCCAAACTCACTTTCATAACAAACCCACTGCCTCGATAATGACATAATCCTTTCATGAAGGCATGGCCCTCATGATCTAATCAACCTTTTATTAGACCCCACCTCCTGACACTGTTGCATTGGGGATCAAGTTTCCAACACACAAACTTTGTGGGACACATTCAAACTGTAACACTATTTTACATTTACAGCACATCTTAAATTACACCAGACACATTTCAAGTGCTCAGTGGCCACAGACAACTAGTGGCTGCTATATTGAACAGTGTAGGTCTAGAGGGTTTCACTGTTTTCTTCAAGAAATTCTGTGCATTAACTCTTGAGTGTTACAAAAATCTTTGGGTATCAGTCTGTGGTGGTCAGAGTCTTTTGTGTGTAGGGCACAGAGAGGGCCAAAGGCACCATCTCCTTTGCCTTGGCACATCCCGGTTGCAAGTTCAACAAGGCCCATAGGTAAGAGGAGGCACAGAAGGTTTGATACTTGAAAGAAATTCAGAGAGCTGGGTCAAAAGGTGTGAGATGGGGAGTAATATGCCAGAATGTGAGCAGAGACAAGATAGAACAGGATCCAGAAATCCTCACTTAGGAGTTTGAACTTTATCTTAAGGGCAACAGAGAACCATTCAAAGATTTTAAACAGACAAATACAGTATGATCAGGTTTTCATTTTAGAAAGGTCCTTTACCAACAATGGAAATAATTTCTGAATGAAGACAAGACTAAAGGCAAGGAGACCAGTTTAAAAACTTCTTCAGAAATTCAGGTGAAAGTTATAACGGTCTGAGGTAGGACACTAGTTCTGAGATCGGAATATTTATCTTTTGACAAAATTATTTTATTTATAATAAAAAGAGAAAAGAATTTTATTTATACTTTGGTAATAGACTGTAGTTAGAGAAAGATAATGAGAGAATAATCAGGGATGATGCTTAGGCATATGAGGCAGGGCCCTAAGAGGGAACTCAAATTAGGAGAATTTGAGGAGGATTAATAAAGGCATTGCTGACAACAGTGTGGACAGGGTGTAGAGAAGCCACAGAGATCATGCAGTTTCCCAGAGGTGGAGCTGATACCACCCATAGGCCTGAAGGCACAAGAGAAAGGAGCATTTACTGGACCTAGAAGGAGAGGGTTATACAACACGGGCTGACATGACAGGAAGTGATCTCTGGTTGAACAACACAGCCAAACAGGTGAACCAGCAGGGCAAGCCTTGGGGACAAACACCCCATCCTCACTCTCCTCCTCTCCTCTTACTTCTTCCAGGGATCCCCATTGGCCAACCCATACCAGAAGGCAGAGAGCAAGGGAACCCTTTGGTGGGGTCCAGGAGAGGATGGAGACAGAATGAATGGGTCTGGAGAGGTAAAGGAAGGTATCTGCCAAACCAGTTTCCTGGTCTAAGTGTCTGTGTGGAGCCATTCATTGAGCTGGGGAACACTAGAAAGCTGGCGTGGAAAGAAGAAGGCCGTCATGCGTGCTCAGACTCACACCAGTCTCTGGAATCTCTTTCTACCTGGTGCATTCTTACAGCACCCCCATCCTCAAATCTTCCTGTTAAGATGCGCCCCCACCCAAAAAAAGGAGAGATCATCACCATGAATTTGCAAAAGCTGTTCCAGGTCTCCCTGCTTCTTTCCACCTCTACAATCCATTCTCAGCATAGCTCTGCAAATATACATCAGGTCATGTTTTTATTGCCCTGCTTAAAAACCTTCAGTGGTTTCCCACAGCTCTCAGAATAAAACCCAAACTCTTGGCCACACCCACAAGGTGCTGTGGAACCTGCACCCACTCACCCTCCACTCTCTTGTACCCACTCCCCACACATAGGCAGCTCGTTCCCCCTCAGCTCCCCTGTCAGCTCTCCAGGGCGGCCTCCTGGACCCTACCAAAGTAGAAGACCCACATGCCCTGACTTCTCCAGCACTTAATTACTGCTATAATCCTCCCAACTAGAAAAGTTCCTGGCCCATGGCTGGTGTTCAGTAAGTACATGGTACATTGACCACAAGTATGAATGAATACAAAATGCCAGCCCTATGAATGGGTTGTTTCAGAGGAAGTGGGTGAGTCCCCTGGCTCTGACTCTGAGGGCCATGCAGCTAGGACCTGAGCTGGGTGCCGGGCACTGAGCACCGAGACCTCCATGAAGACCCAGGGCCACATATGCGACCTGTCTCTGAACAAAGTCCTGACACATGATCTGCATATGAGGTCTTCATATACATGAACATATGCCTGTGAAAATTTAAAGAAAGGAGAATATGTTAAATTCCCTTTATAACCATCACAAATACCCCATCTCAGAGGTAATACTATTAATAGTTCCCTGTGCAGTCCTCTATACTCTATATTTATTTATTTATTTATTTATTTTATTTATTTATGTATTTTTTTTTCTGAGACAGAGTCTCGCTCTACTGCCCGGGCTAGAGTACCATGGCGTCAGCCTAGCTCACAGCAACCTCAAACTCCTGGGCTCAAGCAATCCTTCTGCCTGAGCCCCCTGAGTAGCTGGGACTGCAGGCGTGCACCACCATGCCTGGCTAATTTTTTTTCTATATATATTTTTAGTTGTCCAGATAATTTCTTTCTATTTTTAGTAGAGACGGGGTCTCACTCTTGCTTAAGCTGGTCTCGAATTCCTGACCTTGAGCAATCCTCCCACCTTGGTCTCCCAGAGACCACAAAGATCCACACAGGACAATGGAGGGAGGCACCTGTCTCCTGTGGGGCCCTAGGCATTGTGGTAAGAGGAAGAAAGAGAAAGGGAAAATTAAGAGATGTGTTCTGATTCTACCTCCCCGAGAGTTAGCCCAGAGGAAGAAGGTATGCCCCATTTATAATAGCACTCACACAAGCTGGATAAAACTAAATGCTAATTTTTTATCTATAGCCTGGGTAGTGAGGGGCTCATGAAGACGGCTTGGTCAAACAGAGGCAAAATAAAGGACCAGAACCACCATTTCCTCTTCCCATTTGATGCTACACTTTTAAAAACTATATTTAAAGAACCATACTATTTATAGTTTTGTATCTTTCTTTTTCATTTAAAATAAAGTAACATTTTTCTGTTGTTATTAAACATTCTGTGATACTTTTTATATTTTCAAAACATTTGTATTTAGAAGCGTCTACTCTAATTTGCTTAGCTGTCACTCTATTTAGGTTTATTTTTTCAATTTTCATTATTATAAATAATGAGGTGATAAGCTCTCTGCACTCCCATTTATTTCCTAGACATGAAAAAGTCAAGATTAATGAATATTTTAGGGTTCTTAGTAAATTCTGCCACATTGTTTTGCATAAATAAAATACTAAAATTAACAATTACAGCAGCAGTGGATGAATGGGCTGATTTCACCGACACTTTATAATCATTTATTCAACAAATATTTATCAAGGGTCTATTAAGAGCTAGTCATTATTTTACATGCAGGAGATACTGTCATAACTGAGACAGAAAACATCCCTTTTCTCAGGGAGCCTCAACAGAGGATATGTCACGCAGTAATAAGTTCCACGAAGGAAAATGAAGCCTGACTAAAGGGATAGAGCAGGGGTCCAGCAGCCCCAGGACCACCTCTTGCCAGCTGCCTGTTTCTGTAAATAAAGTTTTGTTGAAACACAGCCACGGCCATTCATTTATGCATTGGCTGTGACTGCTTTCCCTCTATAAGGGCAGAGTTGAGTAGCTAAAACAGAGTCCATATAGCTCACAAAGCCTTGTGTGTTGACAGTATATAGTCTCTTTCCTAAGGGAGGGAAGGTCCAAAGCCTCCTGGGATGCTGCATTGGCTGTGGTAGGCTAACTGCAGTAACAGATAGACCCCAAAACGTAAGTTGGCACATATGCAATAGAAATTTATTTCTTGTTCGCATAATGGTGGTGGGTATGTAAATAGACTGGCAGGATCCAGTATAGCCAGGTCTTTCAGGGATTGTGAATTGACAAGGCTTTGTTTCTCCGACACTTGGCTTCAGGCCATGCTCAGGTTGCCCTCTATTCCAACCAGCCAGAAAGAACAAAAAACATGGTGTATTTCTGCCTGGGAGATTTTTATGGGCCCAACCCAGAAAAGGCTTGCATCAGTTCCACCAACACTCCACTGGCTAGAACCCAGGCACATGGCAGCAGCTGACTGAGCAGGTTACTGGGAATTGTAGTCCCTGATTGCTCAGCATGTCCCAGCTCTACACCACGGAGCAGTGAGGGCCCAGGCTGGGGAGGGACAGCAGCCTCTCTCTGTCTCAGATAGCATAAAGTGCCCAATTTCCAACAAGAGTTGGCAATTCATTATTGTTTTGTTGTGCATTTCCTTGATTAATACTAAAGTATATATATATTTAATTTTTGTATATTTCTTAGCCATTTATAATTCTGCTCGCTGAATTTCCCATCTTCATGTCCTTTGTTCATTGTTCTAGTGAGGTCTTGGAATTTATTTTATTTTATTTATAATAGGTTTTATTAATTACTGAATAAATACAAAAGAAATGTATAGCATAAGTATAAGAAATGACAATAGAACAAACTCTGAAGTACCCAGCATTAAGAAACATGAAATAGGCACACATTGAAAAAATTAAAATTATTTTTGTAAGGGTAATACATCACATAGTACAAATTCAAAATGTACAAAAAGATATACATTGAAAATTTTGCCTGTCCCCAGTAAGTAAAGCATTTCTTCATCCTTTTTTATAGCTACATAGTATTATATTGTATAAATTTAGCATCATTTATTTAACCAGTCACCTACTGATTTATATTCAGGTTTTTTTCTAATATTTTGCAGTTATAAAAAAAACAATGCTGCAATGACTAACCTTGTATGTAAATAATTTCACACATATACATCTGTAGAATAAATTGCTGTGTCAAAAGACATATATATTTCTATATATGTGAGAGTGCTTGTTTCCCTGTACTTTTACCAATGAAATGTGTCATTAAACTTTATCAATGCTGTAGGTAAAATTGGTATCATGGTGGAGTTTAGATTTACATTTCTCTTATTATTACTGAAGCTGAGCATCTTTTTACAAGTCAACAATCATTTGTGTTTGCTCTTCTGTGAATTGCTTGTTCATCTTCTTCATTTATTTTTATAAGGCTTCTTGGTCATTTTCTTAACTGATTTGTAAACATGATTCATTTAGGGAAATTTGCTCTTTATCTAATATTAATCCTCTTCCCCCACCCAGTTCATTTGTCTTTTTATTTTGTTTAGATGATTCGTGCCATGCAGAAATTCTTTATTATTATGTCATCAAGTGTATCAACCTTTTCTTTTATGGTTTTTGAGTTCTGTAATTTATTTATTCATTATTTCAGAATATTATGAGGGTACAAATGATTTGGTTACATAAATTGCTTTTATACCGTGCTCATCACCCAGATAGTGTGCATTGTACCCGTTAGGTGTGATTTTAACCATAACCTCCATCACTCCACCTGCTTGATTTCTGATGAATGTTATTTCCATATGTGCACATAGGTGTTGATTGATTAGTTCCAATTTAATGGTGAGTACATGTGGTGTTTTTCCATTCTTGTGATACTTCACTTAGAAGAATGGTCTCCAGGTGGTCTTGGAATTTTTCTAAATCATTTTTATCAGTGCTTAAATAATTAAAAATTATTATCACCATTTGTTGTTTTCCTTTTCATGTTTACACAGTATTTGAAGGGTGGAAGATTCTTTAATTTTTTATGATCAAATTTACATGTTTTGACTTTGTAATTCCTTCCATTGTTTTCCACTTGGGAATATCTTACCCATTCAAAGATACACATTCATTTGCTCTCTGTTTTCTTCAAGTTTTTTCAAAGCTCTATATACACTTTTAAGTGAGGTTCTAAGTTTATTACTTTTGAAAATAGCCAATTTCCTTAACATCAGTTATTAAACAATTCACATCTTTCTAATTGATTTGTGATGCCTCATTTACATTTTAAGCTATTTTGTGTTCCAGAATGTGTGTCTATTTTTGTCTTGAGTCAGTACCACGAAATTTTAATTGTTATATTTTTAATAGTCTTTTTATATATTATATTCAAATCTGGTAAGCTAAGTCCTTCCCATATTACTTCTTTTCCAAATATTTATTAACTGTATTTCTCATTTTATTTTTATAGATGTATTTTATCTCATTGCAAAAATAATAAATATGCACTTTTACTTCAAAAAATACAGTATAAAATAGAAAGTTTTTAGTTAGCTTTTATAATAGTTTAATTACATTCCTTTTAAATTTCTGGTATTATCATAATTATCTCTACATTATATCCACATGTTAATTTAGGAAATCAACATCTTCACAACCTAGAAAATGCTCCTCATTTGTTCTTTTATGTTCTTCAGAAACACTTTCTGGCTTTCTTCATATGGATCCAGCACATTTCTTACCAATTTTATTCCTAAGTGTTTTAATGGTATTTAAATATACTATTCTTCCAATTAATTTTAACTGGTTTTTGCTGATATGTTCTAATGCTATTGATTTGTATCTATTTATGTTGCAACTGGTCATATAGGTTTTCAATTGATTTTCTTAAATTTCCTAGAGAAACAATCTTATCAGTTATCAAACAAAAATAATGATCTATTTTTGGAAATAAATTTATCGCTCTTCCATTTTGTGTTTTGTGTGCTTTTCAGTTCTTGCCTCACCGCACTCCCTAATACAATGTTGCCCAACCCACAGTCCACAGAACCCTAGTGTCCCATGAATTTGGAAAATGTTAGGACTTTATCTCTCTCTCTCATAGGTTCTCTACTTAGACTTGAGTATTCACAGCTTTGAAAAGTCATGTGGTAAAGGATTCTAGTTAAGCTTATTTAACCCTGCGTCACTAGTATATTCAGTGTCCTAGCAAAACATCTGTTACTATGCCTCCAGACAATGGTAGTCCTACCTAAAACACCCCATCCCTCAGCATGTGTCCTCTTAACCTTTCCTACCTAGGAACTCTGCAGCCACCACTGCTTGGAAAACCTGTGTTCATGAATTAAAATTGTCCATGATTCTGGACAACTTTCAAAACAATGTTGAAATACGGTTGTGATAAAAAGACACCCTTTGATCCATTAATGGGATATATAGTATTTAGTTAACTTTGTTTATTTGTGTTCTTTTTTCCCCTGAATAGACTTGCCAGAAGTTTGTATAATTTATTGTTTTTTTAAGAATCTGCTCTTTGATTTATCAATTCTATAATTTTTGTGTTTTAATTCAATAATTCTGCTTTTATATTTACTGTGTTTTCCTATTTTCTTGAATGTATTTTGTCGTCATCTTTTCTAATTTGGGGAGCTAGGGGCTTAGTTCATCTATTTTCATATTTTCAACTACGCATCAAAACTTATGGGACTTAGCCAAATGCTACAGTGCTCCCATTATTCGAGAAAAGAAAAGGGGGAAAAGATTAACTCATTAAATTTCAGGCTCATTGCTTCTCTCACAGCACACAACACATTAATTAAACTTTATCTCAAAAAGAGCTAACAGAGATAAGATTAGGGAACTACTGGCTTTTTGAAACAACTTTGAAAAACTAATGAGGAATGGAGGACCCCAAATCCAAATTCCCTTCAGCTCTGGGCAAATCAAAGTCATATGATCAGCATAGAAAGAGCTCAGCCCAAACTAATACACCATCATCAAGGCCCCTTTGGGAAATAAAGGTTGGCCTTATATTCAGTTCAAACTGGTCTTATGGTTTTAGAGTCTGTTTTGATTTGGGTTCCTGCAGAAGCCAATCCTGAGGCAAGGATTTCCAAGCAAGTCATGTATTGGGAGGCAATCCCAGGAGGCACCATTAGGGCAATGGGAACATGAGTTGAGGAAGGAAAAAAACCAATGGAAGGAGTGTTATCAAGCAATTACCACTATCAGCAACTGCAGCTCGATTCTGCTTGGAGCTCTGGGGGCCAGTGTAGAGCACGTGCTTCCCAGTTGCCCCATCCCATGGTGAGGGAGCTGGGGCATTTATATATACATCAACTCCTGTCAGTTGCGTGAAGGCTGCTGGGGCACGTCAGGCCTGCACCTTGCATAGGAAAAGCCCACAGTTTAGGGAATGCACTCACTGGCAGTCAGAAGTCAGCCCAGTGTGCAGGAAGGGATATAGGTGAGGGGATAAGATAACAGTGGAGAGCGAGGCGATGGCAAGTGCCCTGGCAGCTGCCATAGGGGCATTGAATTTCCTTCCCTTCAACCAGCCATGAATACCTCAGCTAGGCTTGAGAGCAGTGCCTGGAGTTATTTATGTGCTAATTTGCCTTCTGAGAGACATCAAACTTTAAAAGGGATTTGTTTCTAGGGTTGCCCCATGACCTACTGCTATACTCTCATCGCCAGAGAAGCAACCTCTGGAAATGCAACAAAAAAGGAGCAAAGGGTGAGTCCATCCGTGGATGCTGTCCAGGGATGATAAAGCACATGGGGGCCAGTGATAAGGACGGTAAAGTGGGAGACACCAGAGGTCCCTGGGGGTGTTGCTAAATGGATTCAGACTTCAGGGCATTGAAATTGTCAGAGGAATAAAAAGGGCAGAGGGGACAAATTGTGCTTTCATGACAATTTTATTGTCTTCATAATTGCTTCGCTCTTCGAGGAAGCCCTTGTGTTACAAGATCCTAAACCATAGTTAAGAAAAATGTCCACTCTCCTTTGTCTAGTTCTGTCTACATGACCTTGAGTCAATTTCTTCACTGCTGAATAGAGAGAAATAAAAACTGCTTCACCCAGAGAGTAGTTGTAACAACTGATTAAATGTAGGGAAAGCCTCTTGATTAATAATTGCTTGCTTATAAAAGTAAATAGTTCTCACAAGAATTTGCTCAGCTTAATTAGTGTGGCAATCTGTTCTCCCAAAGCAGAACACAAATGCCATATAAATAAAAGGGATTCGACCCTATTTTTCATTGCCAATTTCCAAACAGTGGAGAATAATAAAATCGAGGTTCCAGTCAGCTCTTTTACACTGATAAATTTACTCTCCAAAGTGATATTTTGAAAATTAAAATGTGTTTTCATCAATACCATGCCCTTTTAATAAATGTAGTTTTCTTTCATTCATTAGCTGAGTTTTATAAACTGTACAGTCACAGCACAATAGTCCCACACCACCAATAGTACTGGCCTTATTTTGCTGCACGGAACTCTGAGTAGATCTATCAAGAGGCTTTTCAACTGCAGAAAATATGTGACCTAGGTCATCGTCACCTGCCTGCTTTTTTGATGAATGACTTCCTCATCTAAAGCCCTCACATGCCAATTTGCAGTACTGCGTTCCTCTTCTTGTGGTGACAAACAGCTGTGTCCTCACAAAACTCCTTCCCTAATTTCAGCTTAAATTTAGAGCCCACAGGATCATTGTACCTGGCTCAGTTTCTGCACCACTCAGGTCTGTGCACATAACTTGTCATAGCAAAATACAAAATACCACAGACTGGATGGCTTAAACAACAGATACTTATTTTTTCACAGATCTGGAAGCTAGAAGTCCATGATTCAAGTGCTAGCAAATTCGGTTTCTGGTACAGGTGCCCTTCCCAGCTTGTAGTCAGCCACCTTCTCACTGTGTCTTCACATGGCCTTTCCTCTGGTGTCCCCTCTTCTTCTAAGGACCCTATACCTTCTCATAAGAGCCCTACTGAATCAGGGCCCTACTCTTATGACCTTGTTTCACCTTAACTACCCCCTTACAGGCTCAATGTCCAAACACAGTCACAGTGGGTGTTAGGGCTTCAACATACGAACTTGGGGGGATGCCATTCAGTCCATGACAGGCACACACTTCCAGGGTCGAAAGCTGGAGCATGTCATTTCCTGGAAACTTTAACACAAGCTGTGATTTCCTGTCTTTCAAGCTCTCCAGTGCCCTCACTCTCACTGCATCTGCTCCCTGACTTCCCCAGATTCTTCCATTTCTCTTATCTTCACCTCCTCGGCTCCTTACTCTTCTCGCTCTTTCCCTCACTTACCTTGGACCCGTAACTGATGCTCCATGAGCCCCTGGCACAGACATTTCAGGACACCTACTGCATCACCACTTCTGGGCATCCCCAAGAAACGTGTGTTTGAGAATCCTCAGGCCGACTGCATGGCCACATCCCGTCTCCCCAAGTGTTGAAGTGATGCCCAACAAGATGTCACCTATTTCCGAAGGAGGCCTTCTAGGACACACAGAGATGTGTAGCAATCCAGGAGTCCCCTGGGCGCCACCTATAGTCCATCCCTCCATTCTCTGCCAGGACCGCAGCACAAGAAAACAAGCCGAGGAGAGAACTGGCCCTCACCATCTCATGGTGGCCAGTGAACAGAACCGGCTCTCTAGTTCCCAACACTTGTTAATTGTCCTGTTGCTGGGCAAATTTTGAACCACACTAAATGTTTATCTGCCCTCATCACCCATCCCGTTCATCCTCAATCAGCTTCTCTTAGCCTCGTTTTCCTCATATGTAAAAATTCAAAAAGAGACACCATTTAGGAGTCAAAGAGAAATTGGATTAGACAATATATATAAAATAATATCTAGCCCAGTAGCTGAAGCCTAATAGCCCCTTAATGAATGTTAGTTCTTGCCCTGTTTCTTAACCATTTACATTTTATGTGTTTATTTTATATATTATAAGGAATATATAGTAACATTACATTGGGAGGGTATAAAAAGAAAAAATCACCAGTAATTCCATCACCTTAACACAGCTATTTCCCATATATATTTCTTGATTACAATGGTATATATTTTTAGGGCACTGCAGTCAAGAGGGTGCACATAATTTTACATCATTAAGTTCCTATGTTGCTATCATCTCTATAATTAAAATTTTCCCTACTTCATAATATTTCATCAAGGGAATGTAGTATGGTTTAATTAATCATCCTTCTATCATTGAGTAGTTAAGTTGGTTCAAATGTTTTCCTATTATAGAATGGGGCTGTAATAAACTATTTTGTGTTTATTACTTTTTTCCCTTATTTGGGGTTATTTCCACCTGACTTATTCCCAGAAATGGAATCTCTGTGTCAAAAACTATAAATATTTTTAGAGTTCCTGGTGCATTCAGCCGAGTTGCCTACCAGAGCATCTCCAGCAGTGTCCACTGCCACCAGGAGTGACTGAGTGGGAACAGTGGCATTTTTAAAAGGACATTTGTTATTCTCCAGTGCTCCCTGTTTGGTCATCTAATGAATTTAAAACCAGGAGTGGCCCACTCCCTAGGGCTGCTTGCCCTGAAGGGAAGGCAGTGAGCATATAGCTTTATTTTCATGTAGTATTTTCTCTGAAATAATTACTCTCCAGAGATACTAAGCTCTTGCCTCTCTTTATTGCTGAAGCCTCCTTTTCCATGCCCGTCCTGAATTCTCATTATATCCAGGCACTGGCTCTCTCGTCAATCACATAAACACGACAGACGTTATGATAGGCATTATATCAACCGTACTGATGCTCTGGTTACTCATAACACAGGCCCACTTTTGCTGGGCTGAAGTCCAGAGGAAGACAGACATCAGGGGGAGCAGGTGGACAAGGCCGCATCCCTCGATGACACCTTTGGGGTATCCCCAGAGTCTAGGAACAGGTCCTTAACTTTGCAGGTCCCAAAAGTCAGTTTTGCCTGATCTCCAGCCTACGGGAAGGCCATGGCAAAGGTTGATTTGCTCAACCCAAATGCAGGCAAAGTGGTGACTTTTTGTTTAACGACTAGAGCATGGAGATAATGTACCAATTTGAGCAACTGTGTTCCAAAAAGAATCTGAGCAGGGGGAGCAGTTCATAGCTGGTCAGCCAATCTGAAGAAAGAGAAATAGTTCCCCATCTGGTAACCGGGTAAGATGGAGAAACAAGGGAGCTAAAGACTGAGGAGTAGAAACACGAGTAGGTGGAGAAAGGAGGGTAACCTGAGGAGTCTGCATGAGGGGAGGGAATGCTGAGGCGGTGTGGACACCGTTGCTGAGGGTACAGGGACGTGGTGGAACTGGAATGTCAGGGAGAAGGATGTTCAGGCTGGAGACCTAGAGGGAATTTGTGGCAGCAGCAGCCTCCCCCTAGGGCCCAGGTGGCTACACCCTCTGGCAGGTTGTCAGAGGTGGATGTGGATGTGCAGGGTTTGGACCGGAGTCCCACTGAGATTCAAACCACACGTGCAGTTTGAAAACTTAGGGGAACATGGAGGCCAAAGAGCTCCAGCTGCAGCTGGTATGAGTGGGGAGGTGCAGGGCAGGATGTGAAACTGGGGAAGTATGACCCCTTCTAGAACCATCACACCCCCAACACAGGGCTGTGAAAACAAAGGGAGTGTGACCATGCCATTTTAGTAAACTGTTGTTCCAGAAGAGTTCTGGAATATCCATAAATACAGCCATCCCTTGGTTGCCTGAGCCTGGCCTGAACTCGGAGGCAGAGGTCCAAGCAGACAGTGTCCTGAGAGTGTCAGAAGAGGAGCACCACACTCAGTGGCCTGAGGGGCCACACTCTCGTTGGGACCCAGGCTGAGCACATAGGTGCCAGTCTCACTGACCAGCACACAGAACCACCCACTCTGGTCTTAGACAGGCACCTCCTAAAGCCCCCTGGGAGGCCCAGAACCTCCTTGGTTGGTTCTGAGGTCCTTCCTTGTCCATCAAGGTCCTCAATTGTGTAGTTATAAACAGAAGGTTTCTGAGGAATTTCCCAGAGACAAGTTGCTTCTCTGTCTCTTTCTAGGATAGAGCATCTGCCTGTTGGTTCAGCCTGCCTGAAACTCAGCAGATGGCTCACGGTTCCCAGCTGGTGAGCACTCCAGTGGGAATTGGGCAGAGAAAGCTAATCAACTGGGAAGAGGCGGTTGGTGTTTAAGTAGGATAATTTGCTTTGAAGCACCCAAGTCACCCATAATGCAATCATTCCCCTCCTCGTGGTGAAAGTCAAAACAACAGAGATTTTCTCAGCTACTCTCAGTCCTCGGGGGCTTCTTTCTGAAATGGGAGGGGTTCAGCATGGCTGTTTGTAAGGTGGATTTTCTTTATTTTAGGAAATTCTGAGGTTGTGGTGAGGGCATATCTGTCCACTGAAGGATTTATTCATTAGACATCTCCACCACATCCCAGATGCTGTGATAGTATATCAGTTCAAGTGCATTTGGCTAGAAGTAACAAAATCCCTGGCTAATGGTGGCTTAAATGATGAAGACATTTAATTATTTCACAGAACCAGAAGTCTGGACCTAGGCAGTGCCAAGGTTGCTGCAGCAGCTCAACCATGGTGGCAGGAACATGGGATCTTCCCATGTCTCCCCTCTGCTACCCATGGTGAGTCAGCCACGTCTCCATGCATGGGTTCCCAGTGTCTTCCACAGCCCTAAGCATCAGACATTATATGCGACAATCCCCTAAGGAGGGAGGAAAGGGTTAGAGGCAAAGGAAATTTTCACTGGCATGGATTTCTCTTTTCACTAAGGGGGTAGATCTTTCCAGAAGACCAGAACTAGATCCAATCGCCATCTGTACACCAGTGACTGGCACAGGAGAACAGGAGTACCTCGTTGGCTTAGACAGTTGTGGGTGATCCCTTGGAGATGGACACAGAACTGAGGTTCAATCATGAAGGAAGAGGTAGACGTAGCTGGTGGGAAGCTACCCCCACTGTTTGCCACAGCCAGGCATGAGAGACAGAGTCATGAACAAGATAGACTCTCTGCCCTCACAGAGCTTGCAGTTCAGTAAGGGAGACAGGCAAAGAACAACCACTAGTCTATGATCTCAAACTGCACTGATCCCTGTGAATGAAAAGCTGGGTTTTATGAGACAAACTTCATTGAGACTAGAAGGTAAAGTAACCTCCATCACCCACTGCAATGATATTTCATTGTGTGGCAGCAGGGTGGGTTCCCAAGCCACTTGCTTCACACCAAGTCCTCCAGTTTGAATCTGCTGTGGCTGACAGAATAATGCCCCTCCCCACAAGATGTCCTTGCCCTAGTGCCTAAAACCTGTGAAATGTTACCTTACATTGCAAAAGGGACTCTGCAGATTTGATGAAGTTAAGGATGTGGGGATGGGGAGATTATCCCGCATTGTCCAGGTGGGTGCAATATAATTACGAGGGTCCTCATAAGAGGAAGGCAGAGGGTCAAACGGAGAGAAGATGTTATTATATGATAGAAGCAGAGGTCAGAGTGATGCTGCTCCAAGCCAAGGAATGTGGGCAGTGTCTAGAAGCTGCAAAAGGCAAGCAACAGACTCTCCCTTAGGGCTTCCGGAAGGAATGCAGTTCTGCTGACACTTTGATTTTAGCACGACAAGACACATTTCAGACTTGCAATTTACAGAACTGTAAGATAATAAATTGGTATCGTTTTAAGCTAGTGAGTCTGTGGTAATTTGTTACAGCAGCAGTTGGAAGCAGGGTTACACCCAGTAAGCGCCATTTCAAACTCTTCACATGCATGTGCACCTGTACATGCCTGCAGACAAAGGCCAGAAGGAGCATGCTACCTGGGAACTTGGGGGAGGGAGGAATGTCAATTATTTTGAACAACTTCAAAAGTAGGTGACAAAAAATGTATTGCTGCAATATTTTTAGAATCCTTGCTCTTCCTCCCTCTAAAGAGACATAAAGGGAGGCTTAGTGCTTTCCAAGTACTCTCTAAAATATGACCTGAGGAGTCGGTTATATTGGGGTTCTCTCTAAGCTGAACTTCCCACATGCTCACCATCAGCTATATATAAAGAGAACATGACTTAAGATCGTGTGTTTCCTCTTAGAGAAACACAGAAACAGCTAACAATATTTTCCAGCAGTTCTCGAGAGCTGCTGCAGTGCTGGACATAATCTGTCTCCGGAGGAGGATTCTGATGTGCGGCTCACCTGTGACTCACTAATGCAAGTCCATCTTGAGCCCTCCCAGGAGAGCAGACGTGAAGATCAAGAGAGGCTGAGAAGGTCTTTGTAGGACTCAGTAAAAAAAAAGTCAATGAGAAAAAGGCATCCAACCACCATCATTTGGGGGAGAGAAACTATTACTATAATGTGCACCTAAAAGAAGGTAAAATAAGCTAAAAGAGAACATTTAAATAAAAAGAAAAATCTCCTAATATGAAGAAGTACAAAAATCCCAATGAGCAAACACTCCCATAAAGAGCCCAGAAGATCATTTTATGGAACTTAAAGGCCAGCAAAAGCCTTTTATCTCCTCTCCATCCCTTCCTCCTGCAGACGCTGCCTGGGCATGGGCTCCCAGCACCTCTTGCTAGATACGGAAATAGCTTCATCACCTGTCTTTCTCCTGCATCACTTTCCAGTCCATTGTCCACACTGCTGCCAGAGTGGATTTTAAAAACATGAATCTTATCAAATCACTTCCCTGCTAAAAACAATTTGCTGACTCCCACCATCAGGTACCTGAAGGAAATGTATTTTTTACATGGCAAAGATATCCCAGTATGAGCTGGTCCATCTCTCCCCACACACTGCGCCTTACCTTCAGCCTGCAGGTCCACCATGTTGAGCCAGCTGGGCACACCATGCTGTTCTAGGACTCTATACGTGCCCTTCCACCTGTCGGGAATGCCCTTGCATCCACCCCACCCTAAGTCCACCTAGCAAACTCTAACTCACTCTTTGAGACCAAATATAAGCATCTCTTGCTCAGTGGTCTTCTCAGCCCATTGGGAGTTGGTCTTCTCTGGATGTCAGTGCCCACCTCTAGGGTTGCTGTCACCATTCTGCACTACTGGTGTTTTTCATATAGCTGCCTTCTAAACCAGACTCCTGAAGAAAAGACCCTGGCTTATTCATTATATCCCTGGCAACTCACACAGGCAGGTACTCAAATATTTATTGAAAACGTATCAATTAGAGGTTGTGTTTAGCTACTTATAACAGTGACACAAACATAAATTTGTGGGTACTATTTTTCCTCACATACTAAGTCTGGAGGCTGGAAGTCCAAGGCTGCTGCATTCACTCCATGGTGGCATCAATGCCCCAGACACTGTCTATCTTTCTGCTTCTCTTCCCTGAGCTTGAGCATCTCAGGTTCACCCTAAGTCTGCTCTGCATTCCAGCAATAAGAAGGATGTGGCAAGGATAAAAGGAACTCTGCTTACATCATGAAAGCAAAACTTTCTAAAATATCCTCACCAACTTCTAAGTATATCTCATTGGGCAGATCTGTGTCATGTGGCCACTCTTAGCAGCAAGGAAAACTGAGAACCGTAGTTTCTTTGCTGGGTACATTGACATTCTGAACAAAATCAGCATTTTCTTAGAAAGACATAGAGAATGAATACTGGGTATGCAATGAGCACAGAATGTGTGCGTGGGAGCGTGTGTGAGAAATGGAGGCCTAACAAGGCACTTAAGGCAGAAATACCTCCATAAAAGGTATACTCAGAGATAAAGCTTCCAAAGGTGAAGGTGCCCAGTCCATGAACAAGTACAGAGAACACTTACTGTAGTGGTTCTCCTCCTAATTGTGGAGCTTTTAAAAAATGTAGATGCTCAGGCCCAACCCTCGTACCACAGAATCAAAATATTAAAGGTTGGGAATCTAAAATGTAGGTCCACCACTTATAGCTGTGTACAAGTGACACAACTGCATGGCATGGCCCTGCAGACTTGTGAGGCTTTTGAAAACTCTACAAGCTTTTCTACCGCACAGCCATGGTTCAACTTCTGCCTTAGACTCTTCTCCTTTGATTTAAGCTATAAAGTTAAACCTCAGATGAGAAGATGGGCATATAGTGCAGTGGGTAAGCGTGCAGGCCCTAGAGTCAGACTGTTCGGATGCATCCCCTAACTAGAAGTGTAATCTTAAATAGGTTAGTTGACATCTCTGTGTATCATTTTCTCATCCTCGAATGAGAAAATAGTATCTCATAGGGTTAATAACAGGATCAAGTAGATGATACCTATATAGTATAGAATTAGGATTATGATCTGGCACATAGTAAGAATTCAATAGAGGTTCGGTACTGGTATCTGTACCTAACAGATACAGATCTGGTACCCTAGATCTCTGAGCAAAGGGTGAAGAGATTTTATTCAATAGGTTTGTTGAAGATGCCTTTTATCAGGCTGAAAAAGTTCCTTTCTATTTCTAGTTCACTGAGAATCTTTATAACAAATGGGTGTTGAATTGTGTCAAATGCTTTCTCTGTATCTACTGAGATGATCATTTGATTTTTCTCTCTTGTTCTGTTATTGTGACTATTTTATTGATATTTTTTAATGTTAAACCAAATTTGCATTCCCGGAATTAAACCCCACTTGGTCATGTTATTTTATACATTTTTTAGTGTTGTTTGCATTTGATTCGCTAATTGTCAAAAATTTTTATGGCTGTGTTTAGAAGGATATTGATTTGTAGCTTTCTTTTCTTGTAATAGCTGTCTGATTTTTATATCAGAGTAATGCTGGCCTCACAAAATAAGTTGGAAAAAATCCCCTCCTCCTCTAATTTCTGAGAGAGTTTATACATACACAGTTGGTATTCTTTCTTCCTTAAATGTTTGCTAGAAATCACCAATAAAACCATTTGGGTGTGGAGTTTTTGTGGGAATGTTTGTAACTATACATCCAATGTATTGATATATGTAGGGCTAGTAATTTTATTCCATTGGAAACAAAAGTCTCAGCAACTATGAAGATAAGCCACAGTCCTTCCTTTACTATGCCTTATAGCAAAATCTCACAGTCAAGAAAAGACCTCTGGCCAAGGCTTGCCCCATGGAAGAACAAGGCAGACTGCACTACCACTAGCTAGGACACAGGACATCAGCTTAGATTCCAGCTGAGCTAAAGCAAGACTTCTGTCAGGTGTGGGCCCGAATGCAGCTTCCCTACCAGCTTGCTTCATGTGGTGGAAAGAAAAACCAGGATGCTAAAATTAGGTCCACTTGGGCCCCAACAGACACCACAAGTGAGATTGAGCACACTGAATATTGCATGACTCTAGGCAGCCTTGCTTGCATTAGAGATATCATAGTTTGCATATTCGTTACAACAGATTTACAGCAGATGTCAGGGAAGGTTCTCCAGGAAGGTGAGCTGGCCACAACTGATTAGTGAAGACTATGGCGACTTTAAAGAGGATCCTGTGGCTGAGACAGCAGACAGATCCAACCAATTCATTCATTCAGTGGTCCAACAAATATGTGTCAGATAACTGTTCTAGGAGCTGTTGTTTTCTTACTGTACATTGTTGGGAAAATCATTTTATCTCAAGGTAAACACAGATATATATTACCAAGTCAATAGCACAACTGATGTAAACTATTAAGATACAACAAAAAGCCTTCAAAATTGTTATGCTCCTCTAGTCCCAGTCGTAGGCCTCCAGGCCCCCTAGGGGTACACAGCCTTTCTCTGTTTTGTGAGGTCCTTTACCCTAAGAGAACAATTATCCATAACAATATCAAAAGTTTATGGAAGTCAACCACCAAATATAGTATATACATTTTTTCAATTATGCCATTTGCCAAAATTAAAAATACACTGGACCATAAAATAAATCCCAATTTCAAATGTTTGAAAATATACAGAATATATTTTCTAGCAACAGTGGAATTATTTTAGAAAAAAAAATTAATAAAAAAAGAATTAGAAAAATCCCAAATTAAGCAATATATTTCTGAAAAGAAAAAAAACTGCCAGGTCAAAGAAGAAATCACAATGGAAATTAGAAATTATTCTGAACTTAATGATAATTATGATATGACATATCAAAATTTTTAGGTTGCAACTAAAGTAGTACTTAGAGGAAAATGTAGAGTTTTAAGAACTTACATTAGGGAAAAAAAAACTGAAAATCAATTATCTAAGTATATATTTCAAAAATTAGAAAAAAAAACCCAGCAAATTAAAATATATTCAGAGCACTTACTGCCTAGTACATAATAAGTATCATGTAAGTGTTAGCTATTATTACCTAGCTTAGGGAGGAAAAAAATGGGTACATGGTACAACTTACCAGATTCCCTGTATTAGAATTTGGGCTTAATGCCCATATAGTAATAAAATAGCTTATCTAGCTATCTAGCTGTCTATTTATTTATTTATGGTACAAAATGAAGCAAACAGCAATGATTAAGGTGCACAGCTCTAAAGCTAAGCTGCCTGGGTTGGACCCAAGGATCTACCATTGACAAATATATGACTGTTTAAGTTCTCTATCGCAGCATTAAAAACTGTCCCAACACTAGCTTGCTTAAAATAACATTTTATTGTACAGAATTTTGTGGGTTGGGAATTTCGGCAGGGCTCAGCAAGTCTATGCTCAACCTGGTATTAACAGGGCTCAGGTAGCTGCAATCAGCTGTTGACAAGGCTGGTGGGTCAAGATGGCCTCATCACATGAGTAGGCCTTGGGGGTGCTGGCTGTGAGTTGGCACACATTGGTTCTTCCCCACGTGGTCCAGTTACTCATTCTCCAGGGTCCCTATTACCATATGGCCTGTCTCTAAACAGGATAGCTTGGAGTTTACATGGAGAGTGAGGGTACTAAGAGAGTAAAGACAGGATCTACAAGGTCTCTTAAGGGCTAGGCTTGAAAGTTACACCAACTCACTGTACTTGAATTCTATAGGTCAAAGCAAGTCACAGACCAGTCTAGTTCAAGGAGGAGGCAAATAGACTCTACCTTTTGATAGAAGAAGTAACAAAGTCACATTGAAAAAGTAGGATTGCTGCCAGCATCTTTGGAAATAATACACTACAGGGACCTTGAGCAATTTACTCAGACTCTCTGGGCCTCAGATCCTGAAAGGATAACCTTGTTAATAAAGTAGCTAACAGAGAAAAATAAACTATCAAACAGAAAGTAAGAGAAATAAACTCACAACACCTTTGAAGAAAACTGTCCCTTTAAAGAAAAAAACTCATAACACAACTGCCCTTTTGATTGATCAGCCACCTGGGACTCAACTCATTATCTTCAAGAATAAAATTGTTCTATTTGAGAGTTTTGTTTACACAGCCTTGAAGAGCGCTAAGCAGACAGCAGGGATGCGAACTCTCCACTCCAGCTCAGCCAGAACCAGATTCCAAGGACTCTGATAAAGCCAATCTCACAGAGAAAAGGAAAAAAAAAAATGGAAAAACAAACACAGCTGCTCCACAGCCGCTTCTGTTATCAGTCTTCATCAAGGGGAAAAACCCATTTTTACCCTTTAAAAACACTGAGCCACTTTCCTTTAGCTGCCAACCTCGCACTTCCATTTCTTCCTTCGTGAGCCATGGCCACTCCCTTCTCTCTCTCTCTCTCTTTCCAAGAAAGCAAAATAAACTCTTTACATCTTTATATTCCTAATCGTTGTGTGAGAAATCTTTCTTATCCCTCATACAAATTCGCATCCTAACAGTTCCACCATCTTTATGAGGAATAACAATGGTTCCAAGGTTAAGAGTGGTTGTGAAAAATAGATGAAAAAAAAATGTTAAGTATTTAGATGAGTCTAAGACAGTGATTCTCAAACTTGACGTGTATCAGAATCACCTGAAGGGCTTGTTAAAATGAGATTCCTAGGCCCCACCCCCTACAGTTTCTAACTGAGCAGATCTGGGATCAGGCCCCCAAATTTGCATTTTTAATAAATCCACAGGCCATGCTGATGCTGCTGTTCTTCTATCACACTTCAAATAGCACTGGTGTAACAATAATTGTTAGCTATTTTTATTTTAAAAGAAGGGGAGGGGAAGATTACAGGCAGCTTTGCTATTTAGATCCTGAAGGCACAAGGAAGTAAAATTTATTGTTTTTCTCCCCCCAGAAGGAGATAGTTTATATTTATAAAAAAAAAAAAAATGTTGCAAAGCAGCTTCAGAATAAGTGGTAGAGCCTTTAAATGCTGTGGTTCACTGAGGGACAGTCAACCTCCCTGAGGGAGTGGGTTTGGAGCTACACAGCAAAGGATGCATAGAAACAAGACAAGGAAAGGAGAGTGCCTTCCAGGTAGAGGAAATGCATGAATTGATGTTCATCAGTCACGGTCACCTTGAATGTTGTTTAATTTAATGGATTATTTTTTTTAAATCAGGCAATGTGGCAGAACTGTGTAGGAATAGAAGAATATTCATTTCTACCCAATCCCCAGGCCTCAACAGCCCCATTTTTCTCATCTAGAATCAGGATGCCAAGCTTTGTCAGTTCTACAATATCACCAGCAGACTGAGCACTCCAAGTTGTCATGGTAACAGAATACCTTCATCCCTCTTGTTTTTCCTCACAAACTATTCAAAAGAATGAAATACCATGACACTAGGATCTCTCTCATTTTTCAGCTGAATTTCTCTGAAAATTGCATGCTCTTGAGAGCAAATTGGAAGTTCTCAGAGTTGGGCCCTCTTTGGTGGGAAACCCTTGTCAGAAATTCAGCTCTTTGTGTTCTGAAGCAACACATAACCTTTCAGCTCTGGGAGAATTTGACTTTTGCACCCTGGGTCCCCTGTTCCGTGTGACTTTGAACATATCTGTGTTTTCTCAGTGAGAGGGAAGCATGTGCAGTTTTATCACCAAGTTTATTCCAGCCCTATGCCACATCACCCTGTTTTTTTTTAGTAACCCTCTCCCTTAACTATTAATAACTACTTGACCTTTTGAGTTGTTTGCCAGAAATGGTGGATTTTCTGCAAGACAAAGGAGTTGAGAATCAGAAGATCCTTGGCAGACTTCCAGATGCAAAGACACACCATCCCCCACAACCTGCCCCAATGCACATAGCCCCTTGTTAGTTACACCATGACCTGTCCTGAGACATGTGACTCCTCCTTAAAAAGCCCATGATCTCTGTTAGTCAGTAAGATGGATTTAAGGCAGCTTCTCCCATTCTCATTCTCCTGACAAGACATCTTTTGTATTAAAAAACTCCTTTCTTCCTTGGCAATCCTCATTGTCTCAATAATTGGATCTTTGTGCAACAAACAACTGGACCTAAGCCAAAATCCCCTTGTGGTTTCATTAAAACCATTTACCCTACATCCTGATACTGTAAGGATTGCTAAGGGGTGTGGGGGGGGGGAGGGTTTAGAGTCAGTTCTCATGTTTTTATATCATCTATTTTAATTTAAGAGAATCCTCAAAGTTGTGTCATTTAGATCATCTATGCCAGTTGTTCTCACACTTGAGCCAGCATCAGAATCTCCTGGAAGGTTTGTTCAAACACAGACTGCTGGACCCTCCCCCAGCATTTCTGATTCAGCAAGTCTGCAATGGGGTCTGAGCATTTATATTTCTAAGAAGTTCCCAGAAGATGTTGATGCTGCTGGTCTGGGTACCCCACTGATGGTCACAGAGGCTAGTTAATAAGCTACGAATAATCAACAATTGCAAACTCCTGAAATGCAAATCTGATTCGCTGGTGAACAGCCAGAGCCAATAAAAGGCTTTCACGGTAACTGGAGAGAGAAGATATTGGCTCCACATCTACATTCCTGCTCCCTTCCCCTTCTCCCCATCAACCAAATAACTGGGTCACCTTAGATGAGTCATTAAAGTTCTCTAAGCCTCAATTTTATCTGAAAAAAAAAATAATATCACCTTACTTAGCCTTGTAAAGTTATTGTTCCAATTAAATATAAGACAAAGTGTGTGAGGCTTCTTAGTCAGTGGGAACTGCCATGCAAATATAAGGGTATTGCAGCCAAGACTAACGATGTTTATAACTGGTGAAGTGAAATTCTATTCATCCCAAGGGCACCTCAGAGATTACCTCCTCAGGGGTATGGGCCCTGATCCTCACAGACAGAAATGATCCTTTTCTCATCAGAGCTTCCACATTACTTGGTTTATACCTCTCTTCTGACAATTTTGTCAGATATAAAATATCATAAATTATATGCCTATGTCCCCCAAAGAGTCTGAGCTTCTTGAAGACAGGGTACATATCTTTTTTAACCTGTCCGTGTCCCATACCCCATCTTCATTCTTAGCACAGTGTTATGTATCTTTAGGCATTTTATAAATAATTGTTTGAATTAATGAACAAATGAATTAAAAAATTAAGATTATATATCCTTGACTTCCAGGTAAAATGATAACATATACACAGTGTCTACATTCTCCTAAATGACCTCACCATCCAAAAACATATATGTAATATATGCTATATATTAAATGTATCAGATATTTTTGTGTATATACATACACATATTTATATACACATGTATACACACACACACACACACACATCATAAAGAGTGAACTCAAGAAACTAAAAATGATGGGCCACTTGGCTAGCATGAGCTGGGCTTCTAGATCCAGCATGGCTTTCCCAGTTGCCATGGTTCAGGCACTTTCCTGGTAGACTCTGAAAGATAGAAGCAAGCTTGCTAGTGAGAAACTCCTATTCCCAGACTAGATGGTTGACCTCTACTCAAAGCAGTTCCCAAGACAGAACACAGATTGTAGAACTGAGGTCCTCTTGATAATATGGCTCCCAAAGCTGTGCTGTAGGCATTGACCTTGACCATGTAAGCCTCACTGGAGTCAGGGATACCAGGATTAGTGAGGATCTATATAATGTTTTCAGCCACCTTGGTTGCTAGAATTCTGCAGCTGCAGAACCCACCCATCCCCTTTCTTTCTTGAGGATGCTGGTTAGAGAACAGAGGGTAGAAAGTGAAGAACAAACACCAGTAATTTTCATGAAGCCCATCTGGGAATCACTGGACATCTTTGACTAACCAGGAAGCTCCCACACCTTGTCAGCATCTTGGTGGCAGAGAGGGAAAGCCTGATGAGGCCTGTCATGAGCGAGTGTAGATGACCTACCATGGGTCTTGGCCTGAAGCTCAGAAGGAAGCATCCACTCAGCTGCACCTCAAGCCTAGCATACTGCACCTAGCCTAGATCAACTGCACAGTCCTAAACATAATCAGGGTCACTCCTCTCTATACATGTATCTAAAAACATCTTCCCCTAGGCAGGTTGTTTATCTGCAATCCTTGGCATGGGGTACAGAGGGTAGATTCTGATGGGAAACTTTGACAATTCTGGCTATAGAAGTTTGAGATGAAGTAGAAGAGGCAGGTCCTTCAGATGGCCTAGCCACAGACCTCCAGCCAGAGGAAGCCATGGATGGACCAAGGAGTGGGGGACCAAGGGCCACAGCAGCAGGAAACAGACCGCACCTGCTGCTTGCTCATCCTTCTTGCCCACAACCCTGTGCAGGGATGGTCTCCAAGGCACCCCCTCCTGCAGGGTATGGAGTATCCATATGCATAAATCTCCTGTGAATGTGGTTTTTATGAGACTGTCTATGATTTTCTGGCCCACAAAGCAAAAACCCAGCCATGGACTTGATGGATCTCTGGGGCTCTAACCTGAGCACCCAGATTCCTTCCTCCCTCTCACCCCAACTTCTGTCCTCTTGAATGTCAATGTAGAGCAGAAAATATTTAAACAGAACTTTCAAATCCAATTTACATTTTTAAAAAATATTTTAATCAACCCAGGTTTTTGTCATCTGAAGTTGAACACCGCTTTATTGTTGTGTAAAATATTCCCAGAAATACATTTCCTCGTTTAAAATACCACAGGAAATAAAAAACATAGGAGGACTTTCATTTGTAACTGTCAGTCAACCCTTCCAAGTCCAGCAAGATAAATGGGCTACAGAGAATTTTCTTTGTTTATGTTCTGTACCCTCAGCATCTGCTCACCTAAAATAATTCTTGCTTTGTGCTTGTAAACTGGTTATCCTTTAAGGGCATTTCTGGTGATATTCAGAATAAAAATCCCTATAAGAGTCTCCCGGTCCCCCACCCCAAATTTCTTGACTAAAGCCTTTATTGACATTTAAAATCACCCTCAGTACCAGGATTCTTAACACTTGTCTAACTTTGGTGGGTGTGCTCACTGTAATAGACATTCTTCTCATCAGATTCATTACTCTCCCTCATGCCTTACTTAAGGAAATGGCCAACAGGATGCACAAAGATTTGTGGCTTTTCAGAGCCTTGATTTTTTTTTTTTATTCTATCAAGTGATTTTGAAATGGTTTCTTCAAACCAGCTGGAAAGCCAACTATTTCTGAAGGTGACGCAGACAAAAAACGACAACAGGGAAGCCATGAGAAGGAAGCTCATTCAATCCAAGGCATGTTTTGACCAGCTACACCTTTACTTGACCCACAAGAAATAATGAAAGAATCTAAAAAGCAAGAAAGGATGGATAAAAATGAGTGACATTTATTATTGGTCTTCCAACAATAGGCCCATAGGACAGCACATGCTCAGAGGAGGGTAAATGGCTAAAATCTACCTAGTAAACACTGGAGGGACATCCTCCCCTTTTGTAGACAATACAATTTGAATTCAAAGGTCTTTTTGAGAATCCCTGTAATCTTGCTTCCTACCACCCCAATGCTACTCATTCCTTAAAGGTCTGAGAAAGCCAGCTTGTAATACTGATAGGGATAGAGGCTCAACAAGAAGGCTTCCCAAGAAAGATCCTGCCCTAGCAGCCTCTGGACCTGTCCCTGAAACTTGAGCTTACGGGAGGAACTCTCCTGGGTTATGGCTGTGCCAGCCTCAGGACAGGATTTTTTCCTCCCAGAGATTTGTCTTGACTTATCTCAGAATAAGAAAGGATGGTACCAAAGCTCCATGCCCACTTACTGAGAATCTGGGTTTAAGACCACAAATGGGTGTTTGCTAGTGTAGCATCACCCAAGTTTTCATTAAATCCCACGTTTCTTAGACTCTTCTGGCAAGATCTTCACAACTCAACCATCCTTGGGAATATACACATCTGTGCCCCTGGCTGTCCCATATCATTTTATCCCAGGCCAGGAAACCCTTGAGCCCACCAGGTTTAAGCAAATGCCAAGACATCAGAGCCAAAAGTAGTGATTGGTTTGCAACATTACTATGAGGGCTGGAGTCAGAATGAACCAGGAAGGTATGAACCAGGAACCATATATATGATTCAGAAATAGAAGATTCAGGCAAGAAACCAATGCCAGGACAAAAGATGGAACCTGGGGGGAGAAAAAGCCCCAAAACAGAGATAGGTAGTCTGGGTATTAAGAAGGGCATCAAAACGAGGAGCACAGGACAGCCACAGCACTGTGCCTGGGCTCCAGTCTGTCCGGGTGGTCAGCTGCTCACAGTGCCTCTGCTAAATCTGATGGCTACACTGTCCCTCGGCCATAACAGTTGATCACCTCCTGGACCCAATACACATAATCGATGAAGCCAGAAGCTACCTTTGGGCTTTTCTTTGCTCCCCCAATTCCACCACAGCCAGTTCTCTTTCTCATGACCCAACTTTGTCGATTCCCTTCAAGAGCGCACAGCACAAATCCCCAGCCCAGAACTAAATGATGTGGAAGACTCACCTCTCTGGAATATAGCTAAAAATCAAGTCAGAAAGTATGAGCACAAAGTATGAGGCCTCCAAACAAACAAAATAATGGTGTTAAAATTAACACACTCCGCTTATGGAACTAGCCTTCAATCCCTCCTTCAGAATTTATTGATCCTATTTTATACTCATAGTAACAAGTTTAATGATCCAGTTTATCCATCCAAAGCAAATAAGAAGCAAAATAGTAGAAGAGGAGACCAAAAGTTATGAAAAGCAGACATAGATCAACTCACAGAGCACAATTTGAGGCCATTTGAGTCTAACAGTGTTAGACTGTTCCACTTACTAACAGTAGCTTCTGGTAATTAAGGCACAAAATGATTAAACTATGTTCAGTTTTCTCTACTTACACCACAGATTTATAATCCATTATAATTCCAAGGTTACAGATACTCGCTTATGTGCTAAGCTATGTCTCTTATTCTGTTTTATTTTTGGTGTTTTATGTTAACCTTAAAGAAAGGAGAAAGAAACTACTTCCCTCTCTCAATAGCAGGAGGTAGAGGCCCTGACTTTGCATCTGAAGAACTCTTGTCCACAAGAGAGAAGGAAACTCCAAAGAAATCTCCTGGCCTCTACACCTTCTACTGTTACTGGCAGGGGTTGGGGGCTGGGGTTGCTGCTAACAGGGCCAAGCCTCACTTACAATCTCTCAGCACAGCCTACAGAGGTGGAGCCTGCGGAAGAACAAGGCATCTACTGTGTTGTTCTAGGCCACTGGACCTCACCCAAAAGGGAGAAAGAACACCATTCTAACATCTTGTTGCCTGTACATATACCCATGCATAAGCCAAAAAGAGTTCTGGAAGGATTAGGGATAAATTCTAGGGGGGGAACAGGAGGTCTGGGATGAGAGGAAAATTTACTTTTCATTATATACTCTTTTATTTTTTTTAACATCATGTATTACTTTTAAAACTAAACCAAAATCTAGTTAACACATTTTAAGATATGAGGGAGATTTATACACATCAAGATCAAAAGACCTCATTGATAGAATGGTAAGTAAAACACCAAACAGTTACAAAGTGTATTGGAAGAAATGATCTCATTTATGATAACAACCAAAGAGATAAAATGTAAGACATGGGCAAAATCTATAAGAAGTAAACTTTTAAATTCTACTGAGGGACATAAAAAAATAATTGAATAAATGGAAAAGGCATACCCTGTTCTTGAAAGACTCAATAATTTAAACATGTCAATTCTCCCTAAATTAAACTACAAATTTCATATGATCTCAATAAAAATGCCCAAAGATTGGGGAGGGAAGACTAGGCAAGCTGATTATAAAGTTCATATGAAAAAATAAAAATGAAAGATGGGCCAGAAAAACTCTCTTAATCCCACCATAGAGCAGAACACTTTGTAGTGTTCTGGTGATTAAAACCATTTGGGAGACTTCTGGGCAAAGACAATCATTGAAACACCACTAAAAGGACAGTGAAATAATAAACAACAGTGAAAAACAAAACTCCAAAGAGAATGGGAGAGGCAGAGGAAGCCATAAACTGGGCGTTTTATGGACTAGAGGAAGATAGATAGCTATGAGGAGGGAGGTTCCCCTGCAGATCCCAGAAAGCCACAGGACACAGAGGAACCATGTTCTGAGGGAGGCAGGAATGAGGAAAGGGGCTGGTAACCGGGCAGCTGGTTGGAAGTCTATTTACAGGGCAGGTAGAAATCCCTGGTCCCTTGCCCAACCCTGCCAAGGTAAATAACATCCCCTACTGCCCCACTAGATACCATTGATTTATTCTCTGGAGAAGCAAAAATTGAAAACTAAACTGATTTTCAACCTAGCATCTACCCTATACCCAGCCAAACTACTAAGCCAACATGAGGCTAGAGTAAAGAAATTTTCAGACATGTATGACTCCCAGAACACACTTTCCCAGGATGACAACCTTTCCTAGAAGCTACTGAAGAAGTGCCTCGCACACTTTCATGAGCACAGAATCACCTAAGGATTGTATGAGACTGTACATTCAGATTCAGCAGGTCTGAGATTCTGCCTTTCTAAAGATCTCAGATGACACTGACACTGCTGGTTCCTGGGCCATACTTTGAGCAGCAAGACACTACAGAAGCAGTTTTCAAAGTGTTGGCTGGGGCCCTCTGGGGGCCCCAAGATACTTTCAGAGAGAATGAAGTCTTCACTTCTCCAACTACTTATCTGTGTGAGACCATATTTGCTTCATGTACTTCAGCTAAAACAATGGCTCACGGCAGATCTGAGCATCCAGCTGTCTTCTAATAAGCCAGACATTAAAGAGATTTGCAAACATGTAAAACAATTTCTCTTGGTAATTTTTTGTTTTAAAAAATATCTTTGTTTTTCATAAAAAAGTTACTTATGTTAATGTGTAATGTGTTTTATTATTGTTATTTTGAAATTAATAAATATTTTAAAGATCTCCCAGCTCTAACTTCTCCGATGGTAAATATCAATAGAGATATCCACCTCAGCAAAAGTTCTTTGGGTCCTCAATAGTTTTCAAGAGTGTAAAAGGATCCTGAGACCAAAATGTTTGAGAACAGCTGTGCAAAACAGTATGCTACAGGAGGAAGATGAAGGATCTAGAAAATAGGAACTCCAACACCATAAAGGGGAGAGGGAAGCCTGTGCCAATGGCTGTGCTGGCTTACTCTTGCTGATGCAACAAATTACCACAAGCATAATGGCTTAACAACTCAAGTGCGTTACCTCAGTTTCTGGAGGTCAGAAGTCCAGACACAGCATGGCTTAGCTGATTCCTGCTTGCAGTGTCACAAGGCCAAAATCAAGATGTGGGCACGATACATTCCTTTCTGGGGGCGCTGGTGTAACAGTGGAAATCAGGCTTAGCATAACTAGCTCCATTTTGCTTCCGAGCCCCTGCAGTAATATCCTTTAGGTTAAAAGCTTCTGCTGAGTTCTGCATGTAGGCTAGAAGAAAGGTAACAACCATGCCTTTTCCAAAACTAACTCCCAGGGAGATAAGTATACACACAAGGAATAAAGCTATGTTACAGATTTTGGGGAACATCCTGACCTTCATCTTCCAAAGTTAATTGACCAAGAACAAAGAAGTTTTACAACCTCCTCGGACCCTCACTGACACCCAGGTGTCTGTGGTCCTTAGTTGCCTCTTGCAACGCCCACCCCACTTCCCCTTCCCGTAAGATAAAAAAGAGCCTAAAGTTCATACTAACTTAAGACAGTTCTTTGGTACATTAGTCTGCCATCTTCTCAGTTTGTTGGCTCTCAGAATAAAAGTCGCTTTCCTTGTCCCAACACCTTGCCTCTCCACTTATTGGCTGTCTGTTGGAGAGTGCTATTAACTCTAACTCTGTTTCACTGGGGATGAATCTGCTTCCAAGCCCACTCGGGTTGTTGGTGGAATTCAGTTCCATACGGTGGTAAGATAGAGGTCCCTGTCTCCTTGGAGTTGGTCTCCACTTCTAGAGTACACCCCAGTCATCGGCGTGGGCTCCCTTCCTCCATGGTTAAAGCCAGCAACAGCAGGCCAGGATTTCTCAGCTTCAAATCTCTCACCTCACCTCTACCTTGTGTTTCCTGCCACATCTCTATGAATTTCCTGCCTTCTTCTTCTGCTTTTAAGGGCTCCTGTGATTACATTGTACCCACCAGGATAATCTCCCTATTTTAAGGTCAGCTGATAAATAACCACTGTTAATACATCTGCCCAGTCCCCACAGCAGTGCCTAGTGTCTGACTGAAGAACCAGTGGATGGGAATCCTAGGGAACATCTTTAGAATTCCGCCTACCATAAGAGCAAAGGGAAACTTCCTGATAATAGCAGGTAGCCAGGTCTAGGGCCCAACCAATCCAGACTGGAGCAGTCTGACTGAGAATAATAAAATGAAAGGAACAGACAGAACATATGAAAAATATTACTGGTAGACATGGTACAGAGATGTTAAGAGTATTTAGATAAGCTTAGCCAGAAGTTCATTAAAAAGCTAGACAAATGAAGAAACAGTATGTTTATTACTCCAGAATAAATGAGGAATTTAAAAAGAAAGGAGAATTGATCATCATGAACACATTGGCTTGAAAGTGAACAGTCACAATATTGTAAACACTAACTATTGATTTAACAACAACAAAGATGTATCACTATGATGGGAAGGGATGTATCACTATGATGAGTAGAGGAACGGAAAATAGTGGAAGAGGGAAGGAAGTCAATTGATAAATCAAACAATGGCACAGCATAAGTACTGTTCAGAAATATGGAAGGCTCTGTAGAATACCATGGAGAAGAACCAGAATAGCTGAAGGTGCTTGCCTCAGAGGAGCAGGGCTGGGACGGGGGCGGGCAGTGTGTCCCTGCTCTGACACCTGTGAGCACTGTGCCCTGCACTCACTCCCACCATCCCCTTCCCCATCCACTCTGGGCCCTTCTCTGCTCTGCCAGGAGTCCAGGGAGGCTCACCTGACCTCACTGCTCCCCTGCCCCTGGCCCCTGGCTCCTGGCTGAATTCAGCCAATGAAAGGCACTGCAAAGGGTGGAGGACCGAGGGGCCATCTGCGTATTCCCTGTGCTGGGCAGGGCTGCCTTTCTCCTCCAAGCTCCAGCTCTCTCCAGGTTCTTGTCCCACGCCTCCTTCCCTTGTCCCTTCAGGCTTAGGAGTGGAATGAGGGCTTCTGCTGTTGTTCTCCCCTGGGAACCTCACCATCCCTATTGTGTCCTTTAATCCTGCCCATACCTCTAAAAATTGTGCCTTTGCTAAAAAAGTCTCTTTAATGGCCTGAGTGCCTCTGTTTCAGCCAGGACCCCTGACTGGCACAAATAAAACATTGTGCACAGAGCTCCAGGATCAGCTGGACAACTTAGAAAAACACACAGCAGGGAATTGGTATTCTTGAGGCATTTGTCACATTTGTCCAGAAAAGCACCGAGATTGACCTCAGCTATCCAAAGCAACACAGGCATCCCTGAAGAAATACCAACCTGAAAAGAACTCGAAGGAAGAAGAACGCCAGGTACACATGATGTAAAGCTTTCCTTCCCTGCCTGTGAACGAAATGAGAGGTCACACAGCATGAAGTTACCTTCTTTGCAAACCTGAACTTCTAGATAGATCACTGTGGAGTTATAGGCTATGTTCAAGAGCTGAAGCAGGAGAGGAAATCACACTTTCATTTCAATTTTCATTTTTCTGATCATTGATTCTGCCGCCTTTATTGTTCTCAGCCAGCATTTCCCACTGAGTGCTCTCACCTGTTGACCAACCTCTACCTAGGTCTTCACCGATTCTCCCATTCTCACTGTCCTCCTTCCTCCATCTCTTGTATTTTCTCAAAGATGTCAGAAATATGAGGATGATAATATTCATGCAGCTCATGGTCAAATTTCTTGAAGAATTAATGAGTAATGTGTTCTGTCCTCTGCATTGGTGACGTTTTTCGAGCTTGCTGGTGTGCCTTTTTCAATATCTACTTTTAAAAATGTGTATGTCAGCATCATTTTCATAAAACTGCTGTGCTCTGTCAGCCTTTCTGTGATCTCACTCAAAAATCTTTCACTTCATTCAAATTGCTTCCACCAGGTCTCTCCTGGCGGTCCTGCACATCGTGAAAGTATGAACCTCCAAGTCAGGGTTTGAGCCTCATGGAAGCATCTGAGGGTTGCACTAGTGAAGTGCACACAAACAGTCTTTCACATTTCTATGGAGAAGGCAAACCAGGGGTCAGTTGTGGTGACAAATCCAAAGGAAAGTTGTGGCTGTTCATAAAAATAAATAAGTTTCCCAAGCAGCAAAAGGAACTGATTGCTGCAATGAGCTCATGATTCCCAAACCCCACATCGGCTGCTTTTAAGTCTGAAGCGTCGGGTGTGACACCAAAGGATTTCCGCAATCTGCCACCTCAACAGAGAAGGAAAAAGCTACAAGAGACAGTGAGTGAAATAAATTCAAATGGAGAGGGACCGAAGAGATGGCATAACAAAAATGAAGAACATCTACCTAAAGAATTCTCAAATGGGAGACCCAACCAGTTTCAGTCACAAATTAACAATACAGACAAAAATACAGAAAAACCATGACTAGAGGCCCAGAAATTTGAAGTCTGGTTGGCTGAGGTTGAAGCGGCTCCCACCACCAAGTGAATGGGCCTGACAATGGAGCGGAAGGTACAAAACCCAAAGCCCCCAAAGGACTTTGCACAAAACTGGGAGGGCTCAGGTGGCAGGTACACAGAAGAGACAGTCGGGAGGGTGAGGTTAGGAGGGTGAGGCCATGAATTTTGGTAATGAATTTGATGACAAGGAATCCCTTCCTACCATGGGGACTTGGAAAGCCCTCTTACATGTTTGAAGGTCAGAATGAAGGAATCATTTCTGTAGTTGAGGTAGAGACATTGTATCTTGCAGAGGAAAACAAAGGTGATGGGTGAATCTGCATTTGGATAAATGAAGATGAAAACAGTTAAGTCACTCCTTTATTTGTCAAAATTGATTTGGACAAAAATGCCAAAGGTGTTAAGAGGTACATTATCACATTTAAAAAAAAAATGTGGAGTTATTTCTCCCCACAACAGTGACTTACAAGCAGTTCTTCCAAAGACTGGATGGGTGGATAGCATCATATTATAACACAAGCTTTCAGACAGTCACATGGTGCACTTTTAGGCATTGTACACCTGAATTTTCCTTGGCTAGTTTTGACTCTAATTGAGTTTCTCATGCTGAGATGAAGTTTTGCATGAAAAGCTCCCAACTGCTAATTTACAACTGTGTCATTCGAAATGGGATAAATATTTCTTCTTTTTCAGCAGCTATAAATAACAAAAAAGTTGGATTGTAGCTTCTAACCATTCTTTCTGAATCAAAAAGTATGGCATTGTAGGGGTGCAGAAGATTTCAGCTCTCTTATGTATAGTGTCTACCACAAATTGAGGTACATTAGAATATTTTGTAGTTTAATCAATTGAAATATGCTATTAATAGTTTATTAAATTTTAACATTATTCATTTAGAGGAAATCACAAACAAAATAAAAATCTCACCCTTTTTGAGTACAGAAATAAGTAAGTACTTATACTGGTTAAAAAAAGCTTTGTACAAACCCAAGTTATAGTCTAAAAAAAATTAATGGTCTGTTTTTTTAAAAAATGTCAAAATTACAGATAAAAAGTCTGAAGATCTGGTCAAGATTAAAGAAGACAAAAAAGACATAAAAACTCAATAAAAGGAGTGATCCTGGACTGCAACTGAACCAGAAAAAGAATTATTATGAAAATTACTATAAAGGACATTATTGAGACAATTGAAAAAATTTGAATAAGTTCCATAGATTAAATAATAGCATTGTAACAATGATAAACTTCCTGGTTTTAATCATTGTACTGAGGTTATGTAAGTGAATGTCCTTGATCTTAGGAAATAGTTACTGAAGTAGGAGCAAAAGGGCATCATGTCTGCAACTTACTCTGAAATGGTTCTGAATAAAAATTATATTGTTAATACAGTATATGTAATAAAGAGAGTGATACATTAAGCAAATGTGAATCTAGGTGATGGGAATTCTTTGTACAAGTCATGCAACTCAAATTTCAAATTGTTTCAAAATGTAAAGCTTCAAAAAACACATGTAGATTATTTTGATCAAAAAATTAAACAATTTGGTTCTTCCGTGGCTTGGGATTAAAAAGAAAAAAAAATTAAACAATTTGGTACTAGTATGTGAATAGACAGATCAGTGGAACAGAAAAGAGCATCTATAAATACATATATCCAAGCACATTTGGGACTTAATACATTAAAAGGGTGGCATTTCAAAACATTGTATCCTGAGGGTAGCAGTGGGGATGGATTACTTTTAAAATGGTGTATAGAAAACTGAGAAACTCAGAGAAGAAGTAACGTTGGATCCCTATGTCACTCTACAAGCCAAAATAAATCCCAGATGGATCCAAAATTTAAACATTAAAAGAAAAGAATACTAGAAAAAGAAAACCTTGGGAGGAAGGAGACTTAATAGGAGGGAGAGGCCACCTGTGTCCAGGCACCTGTGTGTCAGTCCCTTTGCAACTGGCTGCAGTGTCCTGCCTAGCCCCGGCCCGTCTTCTGACTGGTACTTTGAATCAAGAATTAATGATGCACAAACAAGCGGGGGACGAGGTGGACTACATCATGACCCCAGTGGCAGCATCGGCATTTGCTGGTCAGCCGTAAGCCGTGAGGCTAGAGGTGGTAGGTGTCCCTGGAGTTCAGGGCTGGCAGGGCAGCCACGGAGGCCTCGTGGGGCCTGCCCCGAGGGGGAAGTCAGCTGTGCTGCTGCCGTCCGGCTTCCCATTCTTCTTGCGCATTTTCCAAATCCGCTTCTTTAGTTTCACTGCTGATTCAAAGGGCTACTTTACATTAAATTCCTTTTCTGTTTCAAATCAGCATTGTTCGTTTCTATTGCTTGCAACTTAGAATGTTAACTACACACAGATACATTTATAACCTAAACTGTGTGTGTGTGTCACATACATACCATTATATGGCTTGCTTTTTTCTTTTTCTCCCTTAAAATTATATATACGAATATAAAAATGCATTAAAAAAGTTGGAAGGCTAACACAGCAAACTGGTTAACAGTTACCTATGGGGACAGTAAGATTAATTGTGGAGCTGGACTAAAAAGAATTTTCACTTTTTAATCTATCTTCCATAGTATTTAAATTTTCGAAAGTAATCCTAGACTCACATATTACTTTTTTAAACTAAAAAATACCTTAATGCAATTTCTTGAAAATCAATCTTCTACTTGTCTTACCTCACTGAGACCCTGAGTGGGGGCACCCGGGCTCCAACAGCAAAGCAGACAGAGCCCGTCACTGCCCTGAGGGGCTGGTGGTCTAACGGGAGACTCAGATTGGAGACAAGCAGTGGTTCACCAGTGTGGTGAGCCCTGTGATGGGTAGAGACAGGGATTGGGGAGCCCAAAGCAAGGGCATCCATCTACCCACCTCTACAGGATGGACCGGGATAGTTTCCTGGCCTCAGACTTAAAAACTGAGTAGAAGTTAGGCAGGCAAATGGGGGAGAAGAGGGGACCAAAAAAGTACACCAGGCAGAGGGAACAGCCTCTGCCAAGCTCAGAGACCATGGCTCCCCCGGGAAATCCAAAGAGCGGCTGGAGCATGGAGAGGGAAGGGAGAAATAGGCATAGAGAGGTGGGCAAGGTTTCATCACAAAGACTTAGTAAAGTCTTATTAAGCAATTTGGACTTTATCCTAAAGGCCAATAGGTCGTCATAGAAGGACTTCAATCAGAAAGGGCTGACCCCACTTGCCCTTTAGAATCAGCATTTTCTCCTCCAGATTATATCAGCTGTGAAGCAAGGCATTCTCAGTTTCACAATGGCAAAATTCTCAACTGAAGGAGAACCCTCCATCCATCTGTTCCCAGCTTTTGACTCCTGGTTCTCAGGGCCAAATTGAATACATACTCTCACTAGCCATATACAACTATAAGAATCAAACAACGAGAGAAATCCAGCCATTTCCAGAAGTTTAGTGCCGTGAAATCCCCTTGTCAAATCCTCTGCAGTGTATTCAGCCATTCTAAACCCTGCTGGGCCCCAGGCTACATTAGTATTCACTAGTGCACATCCCCCTCAGAACCACCGGGCGTCCTTGTTAGCACAAGGACTGATTTGCTGGCACATGCCAGCTTGTTCATCCTCCCCTTCCTGTCTCCCAGTGCCACCTCAGCTGAGGGCTTCCTCTTGTCTTGTGCCCAAGCATCTGCTTTTAGGCCACTAAGTCTCTCTCTCTCTCCCTCTCTCTCTCTCTCTCTCTCTCTCTCTCTTTCTCGCTCGCTTGCTCTTAGCTTGAGGTTTTCCCATGATCTCAAGCTTTCTTGGGAATTTTCTCTCCCCAATCCTGTTATGTCTGACATTTTTCTCTACTAGGACACACCTTCCGAATAACAGACCTTCTCACTTTTACAAACTGCTCCATGAATCACTGATTCATGTCACTCGCAAATTCAGAGTGGCATTAGGAGAAGAACTGACTTAGCTTCTTGGTTTTAGCATGCACCATGTAGCAACAGTGGAGAGAGTGGAGAATCAAGAAATTATGCCTAAAATTTCCACCCAGCATTCACCTATTTCGAAGCAAGGAAGGTACAATGTTTCTTTCAGCAAACAAGAAATACTGTCACCCATTGTTTTGAAATACAGTTTCATAGTTGTTTATTCTGAAATGAGGCCTTTCTTTAAAATCCACTGACCGTCAGTGAATTCATTATCTTTACTCGCATAATTTTAAAAGCAAAATGTTGATCTCTGCTTCACGTCACATCCCTAAGCTAAGAACAGATAATTTCTACAACTGTCACTGCCCTGCAGTGCCGCGGTCAGTCTCTGTTTATCTTCTCTAATAAGGTAGAGATGTGCTCATTATCAGCTTGTCAAGAAACACTATGAGCCGACCAGCACAGACATCTTTTTAAAAGCATGTCTTTCTCCATTTGCTATCCTGGACTCTATTAGGGAGTGGGGAATGCAAGAGTCATGTTGTCTGTCTTTGGTTAAAGCTCTCCAGCTGTCTCCCAAGAGGCCTTTCATGGTAACATTAATAATCTCAGAGAATATGTCTCAGGCTAAGAAATCTGGGACTGTCAGCACATCAAAATGAACCTTTTTCTCAGAAATAAACTATCATTAGCCAAGCTCAGTGTTTGATGTTCACGTCTGGTGTTTCCCTTATGTGTGTTTGAAATAGCCCTCTTTTCTTATTCAGAGCTTTGGTTACCATAGGCGACCCACATTCAGAATAGGAAAGTCTAGAATGCTCAGTAAGCAATACTGAAGGCCAAGATTATAGGTAACAAGAGCTATGGTAACAACGTCTAACGTTCACTGAACGCTATGTCCCAAGCACCATGCTTAGGGCTTTACTAGTATTACCTCACTGTGACCCTCACAATAATCTCATGAAGTTGTGACTCTTATTATAACAGAGGATTAGAAATATCCATGTGTCCACAGACACACAGTTAAGAGTTACAAAGATGAGATACCGTGGCTGAGACTTAGATGTCTGCTAAAACTGTGGTCCCCAACCCCTGGGCCACAGACCAGTCCCAGTCCGTGGCCTGTTAGGAACTGGGCCGCATAGCAGGAGGTGAGCAGTGAGTAAGAGAAGCTTCATCTGTATTTATAGCCACTCCTCATCGCTCCTGTCACCACATAAGTTCCACCAACTGTCAGCTCAGCAGCAGCATTAGAGTCTCATAGGAGCACGAACCCTACTGTAAGCTATGCATGCGAGGGATCTAGGTTGCACGTTCCTTGTGAGAATCTAATGCCTGATGATCTGAGTGGAGCTGAGGTGGTGATGCTAGTGATGGGGAGCAGCTGCAAATACAGATTATCATTAGCAGAGAGGTTTGACTGCACGATAAATGTAATGTGCTTGAATCATCCCGAAACCCTCCCCCTACCCCACAGTCCATGGAAAAACTGTCTTCCACGAAACCAGTCCCTGGTGCCAAAAAGGTTGGGGACCACTGGGCTAAAAATCTCTCTGTCACTTAACCACAATAATAGAATTGTGCCTGGGCACACAGCCTCCTAGCCAGAGACTGTATGTCCTGGCTGTACCTACTTCAAGGACTAAGTATGGATCAATGGAGTTTGAACTGAAATAATGCGTACAACTTCTGGGTCATCTCCAACTTAAAAACAAGCCCCTTGTCTTACTAACAGTCTCTTTTCCCTTCCTGTGAACTGGAACCCAGATTTGATCTAGAGTTGTTCCGTCAATGCAGCAATCACAGCCACCTGTGGCTAAATTTAAATTAATTAAAATCAAGAAAAATTTAGTTTTTCAATCACACTAACCACATTTCAACTGCTCAATAGCCACATGCAGCTGGTGTCTGCCAAATTGCACACCACAGATTTAGAACATTTTCATCATCACAGAAAGTTCCACTGGACAATGCTATGGCAGGGAATGACAAAGCAATAAGATGGAAGGAACCTGGATCCCAGAACGACCCCACGAAAGAGAACAGCCCTGCTATTCAAAACTAGCTGAACTGTTACATAAAGGAGAAATAAACTTCTACTTTATTTAAGCAACGTTGTTCTGGAACATATTTGTTAAAACAAATTAAATTTACTCTTATACAGAAAACTAGGAGGGTCATTGCCAGATAATTCAGCACAATAGTGAGTGAGTGGTAGTGCTTTTTGTCTTGCCCCATGGTTTCCACTGTGTTGAGACTGGACATCTGTGTTTTGATTATTTTAGACCTGATCCACAATGACCCACACCCTCAACATGGAGATATCACTTTCTCCTGATTCTACAGCTCCTCTTTCCTCTCTCTTCCTCTGCCAACTCTTCTGACACATTGAAATATTTACAGAATTGTATAAATATGGGCATAATACAGTCTGAAGAGTGTCCCAAACATCAGCGACCAAAATGCCTCAATTCTCTCCTGTATCATTTCCCATGAGAAAGTTTTTTTAAGTGTGTGTTTTCTCCTAGAGGAAATGGATAAATTCCTGGAAACATACAACCACCCAAGTCTGAATCAGGAAGAAACAGAAATATCCTGAACAGACAAATAACTAGCAATGACATTGAGGCAGTAATTAAAAAATCTCCCAACAAAAAATCACTGGATCAGACAAATTCATAGCCAAATTCTACCACACCTAAAAGAAGAACTGGCACCTATTCTACAGAAATTATTTCATAACATTGAGGAGGGAATCCTCCCCAACTCATTCTACAAAGCCAGTATTACCTTGATACCAAAGCCAAGAAAGGACACAACAAAAGAAAAACAAAGAAAGAAAAGAAAACTACAGATCAATATTCCCTTATGAACATTGATGCAAAAATCCTCAACAAAATGCTAGCGAACTGAATTCAGCAGCACATAAAAAAGATAGTTCATCATGATCAAGTGGGTTTTATCCCAGGGATGTAAGGATGGTTCAACATACACAAATCAATAAATGTAATTTACCACATAAATGGAAGCAAAAACAAAGACCATATGATCATCTTAATAGATGCAGAAAAAGCATTTGATAAAATCCAGCACCATTTCATGATGAAAACTGCCAACAAGCTCGGCATAGAAAGAACATACCTTAAAATTATAGAATCCATATACAACAAACCCACAGCCAACACTATACTGGATGGGGAAAAGTTGAAAGCATTCCCCTATGACCTGGAACAAGACAAAGGTGATCACTGTCACCACTTCTATTCAGTATAGTACTGGAAGTCCTAGCCAGAGCAATCATGCAAGAGAAAGAAATAAAGGACATCGCAATCGACAGAGAGGAGTTCAGACTATCCCCATTTGCCAATGATATATATGATCCTGTATCTAGAAAACCCTAATGACTCCGCCAAAAGACTCCTAAAATTGAGAAATGAATTCAGCAAAGTCTCCAGCTACAAAATCAATGTACACAAATCAGTAGCATTTCTGTATACTAATAACAGTCAAGCTGAGAGTCAAATCAAAAACTCAATACCATTTACAATAGCTATTAAGAAAATAAAATACTTATGAATATATTTAACCAAGGAGGTGAAAGATCTCTCTACAAGGAGAATCCCAAAGCACTGATGAAAGAAACTGTAGATGACACAAACAAATAAAAAAACATCCCATGCTCATGGATTGGTAAAACCAACATTGTTAAAAATGTCCATTCTGCCCAAAATGATTTACAGATTCAATACAATTCCCATCAAAATACCAACATCTAGAAAACATAATCCTAAGCTTTATTTGGAACCAAAAAAGAGCCTGAATAGCCAAAGCAATCTTAACCAAAAAGAACAAATATAGAGGCATCACATTACCAGATTTCAAATTATACTACAAGGCTATAGTAACCAAAATAGCATGGTACTGGTATAAAAGTAGAGACATAGACCAATGGAACAGAATAGACAACCCAGAAATAAAACCATCTACCTACAGCTAACTGATCTTCAACAAGGCAAACAAAAACATACACTGGGAAAATGATGCCCTATTCAATAAATGGTGCTGGAAAAATTGGATAGCCACATGCAGAGGAATAAAACAGGACCCATATCTCTCCCCATATACAAAAATTAATTCAAAATACATTAAAGACTTAATCCATGAAACCATAAAAGTTCTAGAAGAAAATATAGGAAGAACTCTTCTAGATATAGGACTAGGCAAAGAACTTATGACTAAGACCCCAAAGGAAAATACAGCAGCAACAAAAATAAATAAATGGGACTTAATTAAATGAAAAAGCTTCTATAAAGCAAAAGAAATAATTAACATATTAAATAGGCAACCTACAGAATGGGATAAAATATTCACAAACTATATATATCCAACAAAGGACTAATTTCCAGAATCTATAAAGACTCAAACAAAACAGCAAAAAAAAAAAAACCAGCAAATGACACCATCAAAAAGCAGGCAAAAGTCATGAACAGAATGTTTTCAAAAGAAGATAGACAAATGGCCAACAGACATATGAATAAATGTTCAATATCACTAATCATCAGGCAAATGCAAATTAAAACCACAATGAGATATCACTTTACCCCTATCAGAATGGCCATTATTAAAAAGTCAAAAAATGATATGGTTGGTGTGAATGCAGAGAGAAAGGAATGCTTATGTACTGCTGGTGGGACTGGAAATTAGTACAACCTCTATTAAAAACAGTATGGCAATTCCTCAAAGAACTAAAAGCAGACCTACCATCCAATCCAACAATCTCACTACTGGGTATCTACCCAAAGGAGAAGAAATTATTTTATCAAAAAGACACCTGCACTCAAATGTTCATCACAGCACAATTCACAATTGCAGAGACATGAAATCAACCTAAGTGCCCATCAGTACATGAGTGGATAAAGAAAATGTGGTACATGTACCATGGAGTACTACTCAGCCATAAAAAGGAATGAAATAATTTCATTCACAGCAACTTGGATGGAACTGGAGACCATTATCCTAAATGAAGTATCTTAGCAATGGAAAAACAAACACCCCATGTTCTCACTAATAAGTAAGAGCTAAACAATTGGTACACATGGGCACAAAAAGACATAAAGGACACTGGAAACTAAAAAGAGGGGAGATTGGGAGGGGGGTGAGAGATAAAAACTTACCTATTGGGTACAATGAACGCTCTCCTGGTGATGGACACACTGAAAGCCCTGACTTCAGCATTATAGAGTGTACCCATCTAATAAAAACTTTTGTACCCCTTAATATTTTGAAATAAAAAACAAAACAAAAAACCTCACTATCCAAAGATATAAATAAATAAACAAGGAAGGAGGGAAAGTATTTTCTGGCAGTATACAATTTACCAAGAATATATTCCTTACTTATGTCCTTTGCTTGTCCCTGGCTTAACAAATTGGCAATCTACAAGTGGAACAACTCTCACAAAGACTGAAATACACCAAGGACATAGGGCCACCACAGCCTCTCATCTCCCCATAGTGAAGCAACACGGATAGATAAATCACAGCCAGAAATAGCCCTATTCATTCACAAAGAGAAATCAGTATCACAGTGAATGGAAATGGTCCAACTCCCCGTGATAAGCACCTTCGCTCCCTGTAGGTTGAGCTACATGGGAAGCCAGGTCAGCATCAAACCATTGCTTGGGGAAGGTGGGCCCAAAACAAAGGAAGCTGTATACATGATTACGATGTTGAACAGTACCTGAATGGGGCAAGCTGACAAGGGACTGTAGTGTTGTACTCAAGAGGTACTAGCTAAGGCTCTAGCCACCTCACCTAGTGCAGGGATGGCCCCTAACAACATTTGCCTCTGTGACTCCTTCCTCACTTTCCCCTCTAGCCAGTGTCCCCTACTGATTGACACATTCTTTTAGATATATTTGATCGGGTCAAGTTGAGTCTGAGAGCAAAGTAGCCTCTGAAGTGCTTGACTGTAAGGTTCCACTGTCAAGGGGCAATCTTCTGACTTCTTGTTCCAAAGTCCAGGGAAGAGCCCATCACAGCTTGTGTACTAGAGTATATTATTAGAAGCAGAAGGCTCTTGATCATGGTATTCTTAGCAGATGCTCACACATGTTGCCTTTGTACTGCAAGAAATTTTCCAAGCAGGGACAACACATTTCTGAGGTTCAGATAGCCTGCAGTGAAAGATATTTGAGAACTCTGTGTATTACACTCCATACACTGCTTAAATAGAGTCTAGGAGACTTCCAGGCCAGAATTCATAGAAAAGTATAATTGTCCTTTCTCAGAAAACTCAGAGGAAATTCCTAGAATTGCCACAGCCTGACCTTGATTTGGCAGAAGAGAGCACTTCTACCAAGTTGTGGTCTACATGTGGCAGCCTTCACCAAGGGCTTTGGGGAGCCTGCCTCCATCTGCTGGTTATGGCCCCAGAAATGTAGGAGCCTCTAAATCCTAGGCTACATGCCAGCATTCTAGGACCACTTTTTATCATGACAATGGCTACTTTATTCATGATCATTCAGTTCAACAAACATGTTTTAAGGACTCATGAGCCAGGCACTAGGTATCGTGAGGACTACACAGACAAGGAGTGTTTATAATTGGGGAAACACAAGTACATTGGATATATGGGGGGAAAACAGCTTTGCAGACAGTCTAACAATGGCCCTCCTTTGGTTTGAATCTTTGTGTGCATCTTTCTATATCCAGTCCCTTCCTTGATCCAAGACCCTCACCAGGTGACTCAAGAAATCTGGCTTTCTCCCCTTTTACCTTAAAAAGGGTAGGGTTTTTGTTCTCCCTTCACCACTTCTTATTCCAGACATTTTACACCTGTAGTTTACATGGGGGAGGAGAGGAATTTGTAAAAAAAAAAAAAAAAAAAACTAAAGATTTTTGGAGCTCTACCATCCTCACCCTGAGGGGAGATTGTGGGGCTCCAATTTTTTTTTTTTTTTTTTTTTTTTTTTTTTTGCAAATTCCCCAGGGAATTTTTATCCCAGTGATAGTCTGTGCAGACTTCTGGTCTATAGAAAAATGTAAATCTAAATCACAGAATCTAGGTGGTGAATCGGGTTTTCTTTTTGAAAATTTTTATAATATAATATTGTAAAAATAAAGACTGATACAATCCCATGACAGGTTGAGTGAAAATGGCAGAGTGGGAAGAAATAGCAGGGAACCAAAGGTCCATTCCACCAAATTTACTGTGCACCTTTCACATGCAGCCCAGACACTGAGATGAAAATTTCATCCTGGTCCTGCAAGAACTGAGAATCTGATAAGAGAGTCACTCAGGCATAAATTTCTATACTAGAGTGTACTCTAATGAGTATTTTAATGACTGAGTTAATGGAAGGCAATAATGAACAGGCACTCAAAGCAATGAGTATGGAAAAGAAAAGTTACATCCCAACCAGAGGGAATTAAGGTCAAGTACTTCCCGAACCCCAAAACAAGGGCAGCCATCTCCCAGACCTGCAGCATCCCTACCCTGAAGGCTCTTCCTGCCTCCAAAAGGAGTGGCTAAGGCTACCCTTAACCCCTGGAATGGACCACCTGCTCTCAGTTACAATGCAGATGAGTTGATAGAAAAATCACTGGTGACTTATTACTAATAATAATTATAATTTACTTTACAATAAATTTGTTAAAGTGGATTTAAAGCTCTCCTAGAATAAAACCATTCCTATGTCCATCCTAATATACTCTCTCAAATGGGAGCTTACGGTACAGTTGGAGCTGGCTCAGGGAGAACTGGACATCCTCTAGTTGAGCGTGTACCCCTTGCATCCATCTGCTTCACCCTTATCTCCTCAGGAACCATTTCCACTTCTCCACAGTGAAAAGACAAAAGGAGCTACCGCCTTGGTTTACTTTTCTCCTGACTGACAACATAAGAATTCTTAAGATTTTGGTGACTCACAGTTATGACTTCTGGAAGATGGAGTTGGGAATCTTTCTATATGATACACTTCCTCTCAATTCCAGAATCTTCTATGTCTTTCTTTATTCACCACGTTTTGAAGTTTATGGCACTGTAGTGTGCCCTATTCTTTGTTTGATTGCTGAGGTAAAACATTTTGCTAATTTGTATAAACCTGACGGGGGAGGAATTATTCATTTATTAAACTAGGCATTAGAGCCAGGTGCAGTGGCTCACGCCTATAGTCCCAGCTATTCCAGAGGCTGAGGCAGGAAGATAGATTGAGCCCAGGAGTTCAAGGCTGCAGTGAGCTATGATCAGGCCACTGTACTCTAGCCTGGGCGACAGAGCAAGACCATGTCTCTAAAAAACAAACAAAAAACAAAACAAAAAACCACTAGGCATTAGAGAAGGGTGACTCTGTGAGACATATTCACTCCACCATCCTGACCCAAATATGCACACCCACAGTTTACTATATGTTATTTTTTAAAGATCCCAAGTTACCTAAATTTTATACATCTGATTGGGAAAACTAGGTTCCTATGGAAAAGGAGGAATAAACATAAAACTTTAAAGAACATAAAAAATCCAAGATGATGTAGAGAACATTCTGAACCAATTAGTTAGGAAAAATGAAAAAAAATGCATTAAACACCAAGATGATCAGAGATATTTAGCCTTGATTGTTAGATCCCTGGTTCAGATATAAAGAGACAGGGACAAATTTTTAATTTTTCTATTTTGGGGCATAATTTGCTCTAAGTCTTTTTAAATATTAGGCCTTCATACAGCTAACACCAGGTTTCTGTAGCTTGCCTTTCTCCATGCCTAGACATGATCTACACCACCAGGAAACTCCACTCTAGTACTCCCAGCCAGACATACTGGGAATGCAGGGTCCCTTTCTGACCCATCAGCCCATGACTGATAGACATTGAGGCAGAAGAAGGGGCCACAAGAGATGCTGACCACAAGGATGCCCTGCTCCTCCACAGGCCTTTACCAAAATATGAAAATCAAGGAGTTCCCTGGAAGGCACAGGTGCCTCATTTAAGTCGTCTTATTAGAGTAGGAGACAGGGCTGAGATGGGATGCAGGGACTTGAAGATTGGGTACAGGTGTTAAATAACCTTAAACAAAGGGGGCTGATAACCTCAGGCAAGAACTGGATTCAACTGGCTTCTCAGCTATCTCTGTCACCTTACAAGAACTTTGGCTAATTACAATACCATTTACATTGTGGTTTTAAAATTTCTCCACCCTTGAAATTGCCATGACAGTTCTGAAACAACCATATATGAAGTATGAAAAATGGGAGGGGAACCCATTTCTAGGAATAACTATCCAAATTTTTAGCAAAAGCCAACCCCTTTGCTTTGAACGTTCCCCCCCCCCCCCTTCAATCAGGAAGACTACAAAAGATCTAAAACCACTTCAGGCAGCTGCTCTCTTTCAAGCCTGCCTGCTCTCCTCCCCGTGAGTGTACTTTCACTTTCAATAAAATGCTGTCGCTTGCTTTTCTTACATGGTGCATCCTGAAATTCTTTTCCTGATGAACACCAAGAACCTGGAAAAACCTCCACTCGGAGGCCAATAACAGTCTCACCAACTGAGCTGAGAACAGCTAAGAATTATAGGATTAAAAACAAATTTAATGTCTTGTGGGACTGGGGGAAAAGATTTGCATAACACATCTGACAAATGCAAATTAAAACCATAATGAGATACCACAATACACCTATAGAATGGCTAAAATTTTTAATTTTCTAAGTTCATACCAGTCTGGCAGAGATGCAAAACATGGAAATTCTCAAACATTGCTGGTATAAGTGCAAAATGGTACAGCTAATTTGGAAACAGTTGGCACTAAAAAAAATTAAACATACATTTACAATAAGATCCAGCAATCTCACTCCTCTATATTTACCCAAGAGGAAAAAAACTATGTTCACACAAAAATTTGTATGCAAATGTTACAGTGGCTTTATTCATAATCACCAATAACTGGAAACAACTCAAATGTCCTTCATTTGGGGAACTGATGAACAGACTGTGGCACATACATCCCATACAATGACGCACCATTCAGCAATAAAAAGGAACCACTGATACCCACAACATGGATGAATCTCAAATGCATTATGCTAGAGAAGCCAGATTCAAAAGGCTACATACTATATGATTCAACTATATGACATTCTGGAGACAGCAGATCTATAGGGACAATAAATAGGTTAGTGATTGCCAGGAATAGTGTGGGTAGGAAGGGATTTTTGTGGTGATATAACTGTTCTATACCTTGATTGTGGTGGTGATTTTATTCATCAAAACTCATAGAGCTGTAGAATAAGACGTGAATTTTGCTGAAAACACTATACAGTTCATTAAAGTAAACTCTGTCGAGTGGAAGAAACTTTAGAATAACCCACTCAACTGATAAGAGAAAGCTCAGGAAGGGAGTGATATGAGGTAACGAGAGCAGCAGGATGAGAACTTTCCACCACAGTAATATTTTCCAGTATTTTTTACCTTGATCCTCAGTAAGAAATACATATTATTTTCTATTGCTGCTATAATAAATTACCACAAATTTAGCAGCTTAAACATCACTTATTTATCTTATAGTTCTGGAAGTCAGAAGTCTGGCATATGTGGCTAGATTCCCTGCTCAGGGTCTCACAAGGCCAAAGTGAAGGTGTCCGCTGGCCTGGGCTTTTATTTGGAGGCTTGCAAATCCATTTCCAAGGACCAGAATTACTGGCATAATTCTGTTCCATGCAGTTGTGGAACTAAAGCTATTTCCTTGCTATCCATCATCACTCAGCTTCTGAAGCCTGCCCATGTTTCTTGGCTTACGACCTCCTCCACCTTCAAAGCCAGCAACAGCAGGTCTTGTCCTTTTCATGCTTTGAATCTTTCTGATAGCCTCTTCTGCCGCACCTCTACAACTTCCGCTTTTATTATACCTTTGGCTGGGAGAAAACTGTTTTAAAGGGCTCATGTGATTACTTTGGGCCTGCACAGACAATCCCAGATAATCTACTTTAGGGTCAACTGATTAGTAACTTTAATTATATCTGCAACATCTCTTTTGCCACATAATGTAACATAGTCGAGGGCATAACACCAGGGGGAAGGAGGTCATGGGGGGCCAAAAATCTGCCTACCACATACATTTTACACAATGACCTCATACATACACACATGTAAATGAAACAAAAAGTACCCCTATTAAATTCAACACTCTGATGTTATATTATTTTTAAATGCTGGTGGCAACACGCCACATTAATTTCTTGGCCCACTAATGAGCTGCAACCTAAAATTTGAGCATGCCCTTTTAAATTCCCATTTTCGACAATAGGAGGTCTATGGAAGGGCCTTTGGGGACTGTGTAACACCTGAAACTATGTGCAAAGTTATGGGACTAACTAATCACAAGAAAAACAGACAAACCCAGTCTAGAAACACTCTACAGAACACCTGGCCAGTACTACTCAAGGCTGTCAAGGTTGTGAAAAATGAGGAAAGACTGAGAAACCACAACAGACCAGAGGATGCTGTGGAGACGAGTAAATGCAATGTAGTAACCTGGATTGGATCCTAAAACAAAAAAGAGATATCAATGGGAAAATTCGTGAAATCCAAGTAAAGACTGGAATTTAGCATATATTGCAATATAAATATCAGTTTCTTAGTTTTGACAAACATAGCTGGTAACATTAAGATGTTAACAACGGGTGAACTAGGTAAGAAATAGATGAGAACTCTGTACTACCTTTGCAACTTTTCTGTAAGTCTAGTATTATTCTAAAATAAAGTGTATTTTTAAAATGTTACAGGACTGAGCATCTGTGCACCATTCTAGGGAGCAAGCCCTATGGCCTTTATATCTTCAAAGTGATCCAAAGTCCCAAAATACTTAAAAACCACTATCCGAGACTTCCTGCTGCTTTCCTTAATGGCAAATTTCTAAGTACTCTGCCTCCTTCCTGATATGTCACCCACATCTCTCCTCAAAACCAAAATTTAGCCAGGGGCTGAGGGGTGGGGGAATGGGAAGTTACTGTTTAATGGGTATGAACTTTCAGTTTGGGAAGACTTAAAAAATTCTAGAGATGGACAATGATGGTGGTTGTGCAACAATGTGAATGTACTTAATGCCACCAAACTATAATAAAAATGGTTAAAAGAATAAATTTTATATATTATTTGCCACAATTTGGATAAACCTTAAAAACATTAAGTGAAAAAAGCCAAACATTAAGTGAAAAAAACAACAAAAGACCATATATTATGATTCTACTCATATGAAAATGTTCTAAAATTGACAGTGGTGATTACTGCATGTAACTGTAAACATGAAATACCACTGAACTGTACACTTTAAAGTGGTCAACTGTATGGTATGTGAATATTTCAATAATTAAAACTGTTAAAAAAAATTTAACTGATTTTCAATCTAGGACATTTATTTGAACTCCTGAGCACCAGTGGCACTCTGTAAATTCTGGAACCACATTCTGGTGACATGGTGGAAAAATGAAGAACAAAATTAATGAAAGGACTGCAGTTTAGAATGCTGGCAGGGAAGATCAGGAATGCCTGTGACTAGGCCTGGTGGCTCTCCAGTCATGGGGGCAAGAACAAAGGCAAGATTATAAAACACATTAGACTAAAATTGACCAAAGACCTTTATTCTGGTCCTCGTTATTCCATAAGCCACTTATGCAGAACAATTTCTTCATCTCTGCTCCAAACAGCAGCAGCTGCATCCAGGCCTAACATGGAAGACAGATATAAGTAGTGGAAGACTTTGTAGAGAAAAGCTACCAGATGAGATCTCTGCTTATCCCGGTGTAGGTGAAGGTAGAATAGGAAGAGTGTCTGTAAGTGCAAAGACTCTGTTCTTCAAAGCTGAGGCCCATAGAGAGGGATGAGCTGAAGGATGCAGATGAAGGCTCACAAAACTGCCCGGCTCAGCAATCAATCCAAAGTACCTGAACATACAAAGAACAGTCAGTAAAGCAAGGTGCCTGCGGATTAGTGTAACAAACTGGACAATGTGAAAGCAGAAGGGGCTTTGATTTTGGCAGCAGTTTTCTAAGACCAAAATACTAATTTTGAGGAATATCTATCCAATAGATCCCTGGGAAGAAACATGTCATTACAGGGAGTGGGCAGTTAGGAATTAAGCATGCTGGTTTGGAGAGTTAGAATTAAAGGTAAGAGAAGGGCTAAGAAGCTGTTGTCAATGAACATTTGTGAAGACCATATAAGGGGAGACTGAGTGATACAAAATAGTAAAGAGCATATAATCTTTTTAGAAAGTTCCGGTTTCAGACAGGGGACTGAGCCCACAAGTTTGTCTGCACCCCCTACCCAAGATTCCATTCAAAAGGAAAAAGGATTTAAAAGGTATAAATCTACAACAAAGGATAGGGGCTCAGCAGCAGTTACGGGATTTCAACAAAAAGGTGAATAACAGAAATCTGACTGAAGTATGTTTATAAATAGAGCAGAGGAAAACTTAGCTTAGAATGAACACAGAGGGAGCTGCAGCCAAGGAGGGGGTCTGCATGTCTAGGAGAACCACAGGGAGGCTCCAGACTCAGTCACCAGGAATGACAGAAAGAGACTCAAGACAAAAAATGGGTTAATGACCCATGGGTCTGTATGAGAAACAGCTGCTCGCTTCTCCCTACAACCCTTCCTACAGGTAACACTACCAGAAGGCACGCATTTAAACCTAACTTGGAAACCACATTCTGGAAAAAAAGGTCACGGCTCTCTTCTAAAGAACCAAATGGACTATCTGGAGAAAACTAAAGCAGCTTCTGAAAATGCCAGCTCCTCACAATAAAGCCTTCTGCATTCTGGCCCTGGGTACCCCCAGCATAACATCTGGTCCGACCTCTGTTCACCCTAAAGTAAAGCTGCCGGGCAACAACCACCATCCACCCCCACATCCCCCTTGCAAACAGCCTTCTTATTCCTTCATTCTTAAGAGAATGAAAATCACCAGGTATTTGAAGAAAGTCTACACAGTGAAAGGAGAGACAAAAATGTATTGGAGATACATTCAAGGAAAAGAAAAACAAAACAAAGCAAAAATACCTATAATTGGGGGAAAAAATTAGTCTTTTTTATAATGGCAAGTTCTTGCTGAAATCAACTCATAAAGCTAAATAAAATTCTTCAGAAATTGAAGCAGGGGGATCACTTGAAGTCAGGAGTTTGAGACTAGCCTGGGCAAACTGCAACACCTTGCCTCTACAAAAAATTTTTTAAATTAAAAAAAAAAAATAACCAAGCATAGTGGCGCATGCCTGTAGTCCTAGCTACTCAGGCAGCTGAGGTGGGAGGATTGCTTGAGCTCAGGAATTCAAGGTTACAGTGAGCTATGATGGTGTCACTGCACTCTAGCCTAGGTGAGAGAGTGAGATCCTTTCTCTAATTAAAATAAAATAAATAAGCATTTTCCTTAGCTCTTTATAACTTATAAAATCAATTATATTTCTACATACAGCAACAGTTAGAAAAAAATTTTCTTTAGAAAGATACCATTAACAATAGCATCAAAAATATTAAGTACTTAGAGAACATCTAACAAAGTATGTCAAGATTTCTTCAGGTAAAAGATTTTATTAAAAAACATTAAAAACCTAAATAAATGGAAAAGTAGACCATGTTTATAAACTAGAAGATTCACTATTGTTAAGATTACTCCCCTAAAGTAATCTATGGATTCAATGCAATACCAATTTATATCCCTTTTTGTGCAATTTGACAACCAGATTCTAAAATGTACATGAAAATACAAAGAATTAAAAATAGCCAAGATACTTAAAGAACATGGTAGGAAGACTTGCTCCCTCAAATTAAACTACCATAATTGAGAGTGTGGTATTGATGTAGGAATACACAAATAGACAATGGAAGAGAACAGAATGGTCAGAAACAGTCTTAATTTATCAAAGGTTACAATGCAAAGCAGTGAGATACTGACATGGACAAGTGGACATCTAAATATGAAGAAATAAATGAAACTCAACCCGATATACAAAAAGTCAGCTCCACTGTTATAAAAGACAAAGCTCTTGATTTTAGCATATAGGACAATGCCTTCATGATCTTGGAGCAGGGAAAATTTTCTTGAACAGGACACAAATAGCACCAGCTACAAAGGAAAAGAATTGATACATTTAAATACCTTTACTTAAGAACTGATATTTATCAAAAGATAACCTTCTACAGAGTGAAAAGGCAAACCATAAACCAGGAAAAGATATGTTTCCCAAATACTGGAAAAGATTTTTAACCAAAACATATAAAGCATTGTTAAAAATCAACAAGAAAAAGGACAAAACATCCAATAGAAAAATAGGACACCCCACCCCCAAAAATGGACATGCATATGAAAAGGTGCTTAATGTCACTGGCTATCAGGGCAATACAGATTAAAATCACTACACAATTATCATTTACATTCATACCAGCTTGTTAAAAACCAAAAACTCTGATAATACCAAGTGTGGGTGAGAATGAGGAGCAATGGGAATTATCATACACTGCTGGTAGGGATGTGAAATGGTACACAGGAAGTTCAGCACCACCTGCATAAGACGGAGATATGCACACCCTATATATCCTATGATCCAGCAGTTTTATATATTTTATACACACATGCACACCTACCCTAGAGAAAAACGTACAAGATTGTTCATAGCAAATTGTTTATAACAGCCAAAAGAAAGGGTTACCCAAATATCAACATTAAAATTGTTCAGTTGTGGTACTACCATATAGCAAAGAAAATGAACAAACTAGAGCTGTGCACAGCCACACAGATGAATCTCATAAATGTGTTAAATTAAAACAGCTATGGGACAGATGATGACCAATGAATAAATATAGCTTGGTTCCATTTACAAAAACTTAAAAAAAAAAAAAAAACTAAACCCTAGTGTCTAAGGATGCATATTCATGTGGTAAACTATAAAGAAAATCAAGTAATTACCAAAAACATCAGGGAACAGGGAAAGGGGATGAGAACAGATGAAGAAGGAACATTATGTAGGACTTCTGGGGGTTGACAATATCTTATCACTTGGCCTAGATGGCGGTTACAAGAGTGTTCATTTTATTATTTATTGACTGTACATTTATAGCACACACTTTACAAATGTGTTACATCTCATAAGACTTAGAAAATATATATACACACATACAAACATATTTGCATAAGACATCCAGAAGATTGCACAAGAAACTAGTAACTGTTGTCTGTAGAGAGGGGACCTGAATGAGGGATTAAGGGACAGAGGGTAGGGGAAAACTATTCACAGCACTGGTTTTCAACTTCTACAATGGACCATAGATAAAATATGGAAGATTTAATTATGCTAAGATATAAACATTACCAGCCTTGACCATATCAAAGTACTAGTATAAACAACACAAACTGGAGCTAGAAATGAGCTGAAAGGGAGAAAGGAGGGGATAGGTGTACTAATAGTCATACCTTTCAAAGTAGGGAGTCAACAAATACATTGAAGGTTGTATGACAACAATAAAAGATATTTTGATATGTTATATAAACTATAAAGGTAAAAAAGAAACTAAAACTAGTGCTACAACTACCAAAAATCAGAAAGGAGGGAGTGAATTTATAGGATACTATAGGTTAACCAAATCTTAATTTTTCACTGCAGGAAGTCAATACATAATGTCTACAGATAAATCAAGGGATGAATACATTAGTTAGGAATATAAGTTACCACCAGAAAAGCTAAAAAAAGAAGCAATAAAACAGTGGGCGGACAGCAGACTGACTTCATTATAAGCCATTAGGTAACTATCTGATTTTTAAGCATGGGTATGTATTGCCTTGCTTAAAAATGGAAAAAAAAAAATTTTATCTGCTTATGCCATACACATCTAAGGACATAAGAACACTTATTTTACCAGGTACAAAATAATATAATACAGACTGAATCCACAGGGACTACAATGGCTAAAATTCAGACCTACCAATGCAAGACAGAGCAGAGAGATTCGATTACAGACATAATTAGAGCAGAGGAGGAAAATGAACACATCAACCATTCAATAAATGACCATTTAATAAAAATCCAAGCCAAGCACCATGCCATGGTAGAGGCTAGAATGGAACACTGCATAAGAACTCTCCACAGAGCAGCAGTATTATGTATTTAAAATACAAATTTGAACACATCGCTCGTCTCTTTGAAAAGCTGGTAATTAAAAATGAACAGGTAAAGTAGGCTCCAAAAATACTTGACTGGGGAACTTACAGGGAGTCCATCACAAGAAGCTCCATGACTTAGGTAGACAACTAACAAAACTTATCTTTAAGAAAAATGAGCACACACAAACAGAGGCTAAAGGAAGATCTACAAATTAAGAGAATACTCAATAATTTAGGTATGAAGCTGGCCATCAGAATGTATCTAATAAGACATTTAAGAAATATCTATCAAAGAACCAGGGGCCTAGGTTGATATGGAGATGCAGAACAAAGGAGTGAAAAAGAGTGGAATAATCAAAAAAAGATTTCTGAGGGTAATAAGGGTTGAAAGAGGTAATGGGAACACCATACTAGGGTAAAGGTGAGAATGAATTGGGAACACATGGCTTCTGCAAAGCTATCCAATCAAAATATAGTCATGTACCAGCCTGAGCAAGAGCAAGACCCCGTCTCTACTAAAAAATAGAAAGAAATTAGCCAGATAACTAAATATATATATATATATATATATATATATATACATATAAAAAATTAGCCGGGCATGGTGGCGCATGCCTGTAGTCCCAGCTACTTGGGAGGGTGAGGCAGTAGGATTGCTTGAGCCCAGAAGTTTGAGGTTGCTGTGACTAAGGCTAACGCCACCGCACTCTAGCCCCGGCAACAGAGTGAGACTCTGTCTCAAAAATAAATAAATAAAGTCATGTGTCACTTAGTGACGGGGACACATTCCAAGAAATGTGTCACATCTTCAGGCGATTTCGCCATTGTGCAAACATTATAGTGTACCCAGATGGTATAGCCTACTTCACACCTAGGCTATATAGTGTAGCCTGTTGATCCTAGGCTACAAACCTGCACAGCATGTTACTGTACTGAAATACTGTAGGCAACTGGAACACAATGGTAAGCATTTGTGTGTCTAAATATAGAAAAAGTAATGCATTTCACTATGATGTTAAGACGGCTCCATCACTGGGCAATGGGAATTTTTCAGCTCTATTATAATCTTAAGGGATCACCATCATCTATTTAGTCAGGTGACCAAAAAGTCATTAAGCAGCACATGACTGTATGTGTAGTGAAGAGTAAGCTGATCACATTTAGGAATTAAGTAGAAGTAGCTCTGAGAGAAGGTAGCTAATACCTCTAAGAGAGGTATTTCAAATATTTACTATTCCAATGACAAATTTTAGTGCCCAAGTTAATCCATGACTCCTAAGAACAAATAAATACAGGCAAGTACAGAATTTCACTGCAACAAAATCATCATTTTACACAGACTGTTGATGAAAAAGGAACAAGAGGTAACCCTTTAAATGCTGACAATTGTTTCTGACCTCTAACATTATGATAATGAGGCAAGATTTTTATTTAGGGATGGAAACCAAAGTAGGAATCAAACTTTTCAATCTATCTAACGCCACTAGGGACTAGGGTCTTTACAGTCCCTCCCATTGCTTTATGGTTAGCAATTTTCCAGTAGAAATTCTGATTCCCCAAGAAGGAAACTCAACCTGACTAGGCTTAAGTTAGTTTTTCCTATCCTAATAACAAGTAGGGAGAGAGAATTATTCCTACACAAGAACAAGACATCCATTTTATAAGGTTTTGAACTCACGTCAGTAACATGAAAAATACAGGTGGAAACGATTGCCGACTGATAGAGAACTCACCTTCCAGAAAAGCAAATTCATCCACCGCTTCTATTGCATTATCTGAAACACAAGGTAAAGGGAGACCTGACTGACTCGTCATACGGACATCAGTCCACAAACACCACAATCCACACAGTGAAGGGCATGAGGCTTTACACAAATGAGGGATTTATAAGATGCAGCCCTTGCTGTCTTGAGATCCATTTCTACTCCACCACCAACTCTCACTGGTCTCTCTACTACAGCAAGAAAAGCCTAGGCAAATACTATTCAACAGGGGGGCAGGAAGGATGCAACCCTCTGACAACCCTAGCTTACTCCTAAATTTATTTATTCTCTTTGCTCTAAAAGTCATCAGAGAAGAGTATAGCAATATAACAGGGAGTGTGAGAATACAGTATGTGAAAGCTTGTGAGGGTTACCAGTCAGAAATCAAACCCCCATTTGCTAGGTTAAAAAAAAAATGTCTTTTTCTGGTACAATATGGCAGAAGGTATGAAGGGTCAGCTTTGGCAACCCCCAGACACCTTTCAGTCTCTGCCCCACCACTCACCCCTCCAGGCCCCCAAAGCATAAACTATAAAGGTAGGGCTTTCTGACATTGTGGCAAGCCAACAGAAAACATCATGGGGGAGACCCGGTGGCACCTCTCAGACCAGAAGGAAAGGGAAAGCCTAGCCCAGCCCTCCCTTGGCTGCCCCCAGACACCCCAGTGCCACTCTACCCAAATCTCTCCTCTGGAGGGTTTTCCTCTTTCCTTGTTGAGCACAGCAGTAGGCATCTTTTGCAATGGTCTCCACAAACAGTTCCTGTGAAGCAAACAAGCAGAGTTCTTACAATGTGTTATAGCACACTGAGGAGGTGAGCACTTCGGTTTGCGAGTCAGGGGAGGGAGGGAGAAGGGAGGCTCAGGCGCACGGGGATGTTCTGGAAGCTAAGGTGGTCCCGGACTTCAGGAAGGTGGATTCGGCCACCCTCTCCTCCAGTAGACCAGAATGCCACGTCCCTCTTCCTTACTTTTAAATCAACTCCACTCACTCACTAGAGACTCCCACAAGTTCTGTGTTAGGCATTGGAAATGAAAATTAAAGTCGTTGCCCAGGCCCTTAACAAGAGGCAGATGTGTTAACAAACCAATACAACTCCTAGGGGTAGGAGATTCCCCGCCCCCCGCAGCTGGGTCCACACTCCGGTCTCAGGATCCCGCCCAGGCCGCCGCCGGCCCCGCCCCTCGCCACGCTCCCCCGCCCGCCCTCGTGCCCTCGGCTCCCGTCGCACCGCCGCTCGCGCCAGAATGAAGATGGCTTCCTGTCCCGCTAGCGTCACGTCGGGGTCCGCCTTAACCAAGGCCTTCACTCGCGCCAGAGGCAGCCTCGAGAGACGAGCCCCGGGCGCACTCGTCGGGGCTTGGGGCTGCGGGGCCGCTGCCTCCCCACCAGGTCCTTCCTCCTCCCGGGGAGTCCCGCTTCCAGTTGCCGCCGCCGCCGCCATCCCAGCCCTCAGCGTGCTGCGCGCGGCCGCCGACTGTGCGCGCGCAGGCGGCGCAGGCCCGTTTCCCGCGCGAGCTGGAGGCCACGCCCTTTCGGCGCGTGGCTCCGCCCCTGCGTGACAGGGCGCTCTGGGGAAGCCCTGCAGGCGTGGACAGGGCACGGTCTCTTCCGCCGCGCCCAGCCACCGCTGGGCTCTAGCTGACTCGGTGGTGGTTCTTGGAGCCCCTCCGACCTAGTTGAGACCAGGCACCACTTCTTAATTAGCCAGTGTGATGGCTGTGCCGGGCTGGTGATGGGAGGATCGCCCTGGTCTGGAAAAACCTAGACCCTGCCCGCGAGAGAGTCTCCGTCAATGCAGAGTGTTAACCTAAGGCTGAGAAGGGCACGTGTCCGTGTCCGCGGGAGGCCTGGATGTTGCTGCGAGGGCCCGGTATCCAGGGAGAGCGTGCCCAGGAGGGTGCGAAATCTGGGCCAGCTTCTAGGAGAACCAGTTCTATATGTTCTTGAAGGAGGGGTAGGATTTTTGGTAGGCAGAGGTGGAAGTTCAGTCCAGGCAGAGGGAACCACAAGAAAAAGTCGTGGAGCCTGAAAGGTTGACGCTGCGGCAAGCATGAGGCATCCATGTTTGTTCAGACACAGGTTGTGTCAGAGCATTGGTTCTCAAACTTTGCACTCAGGATCCCTTTACAGTCTTAAAAATTATTGAGGATGATGGCCCCCAAGAGCTTTTGTTTCTGTAGGGTATAACAATATTTATTGTATTAAAATTAAAATAAGGTTTGAAAAATGTCGATTTAAAATAATTAATACACGTTAACATAAATAACATTTTTATAACAAGTAACTTTTTAAATTAATACATTTAGTGTAGACAGAGGGGTGTGATACTTTTTCTCACCTACTTGTAAGAGTCACAGCCGAGGCTCCTATAACAAAAGACAGGTTAGCAAGAGAAAAGCATAACAACTTTTTTAAATCAAAGCTTTACATGACATGAGAACCTTCAAAAATGAAGACCCATGGTTTCTATAACCTTCTTTGGGGAAGAGGAATTGTAGTTTCTTAAGTGTGGTCTTACTAATAACCTATCTAAGAGAGGAAAATAAACTATGGAACAGAAAGTAAGAGAAATAAACTCAGAACACAGCTACCCTTCGTTTAATTAAAACACACGTGGCCTAACTTGTTATCTCTGAGTTCTTTCTCAGCCTTGAAAAAGTTCCTGAGGGGGACAGTAGAACTGCAAGCTTCCCCCACTTTCTCAAGAAGAGACAGTACCAGATGCGTCCTGCTATCAAGAAGAAAGAAGAAACTAATTTCTGCTATCAATCTGCTACATGAGAAATGGAAAAAGCCAACACAGCAGCTTTACAGCCACTTTTGTTATCAGTCCCCTGAAAAGCAGAGGGGAAAAAATGCTATTTCTACCCTTTAAAAGCACCAAGCAACTTTCCTCTCAGCCCAACATTTCTTTCCTCCCTCTGTGTGTTGTGGCCACTCTCTCTTTCCTTCTCTCTTTCTCTCTCTTCCTCTTCTTTTTCTTTCTTTCTTAGGAAAATAAATAAACTTTTACTTCTATATATCCTATTCATTGTCTGAGAATTCCTTCTCCCCCTGAGTATGGACTTCACACCCTAACAGTTTCTATGACTCGCTCCAAGGAGCAGCAGGAGACAGGAGGACAGGAGAAGATCAGAAAGACCTTGATTCTGAGGCCTTTCCAGTTTTCTTCAATTCAAAGTACTCAGCATGCCAAGATACCATACTTTGGGGTATCATGTTCTGAGCCCCAACACTGAATTAGCAGAGAGAGGCTCCACTATAGAATAAGAGTGTTAGCCTGAAATTAATATCTTCAGAAGTGGGTACAAGTCACTGAAAATGTAACCCAAGCCTCTGTTAGGATCTCAGTCCTGAGTCCTCTTCAGATTACATTTGTGAACACTTACATGGGGAAAGCTCCACGTAAAACTCATAAAAACATGGCCAGATTCGTGTGTCACACTGCACTAGAACACTTCACAGGAGCAAGATTCCAGCAATCTCAAAGTAGTGAAGCCCAAAGTTGGCCTAAATTCTGAGTCAACACAATAAGAATTGACCATAGTGGGAGCAGGAAGACTGAGTCAAGTTGGCTTTTGGAGGATTCTCTCTTCAATCCCCTTTTCTTCCCAATTTTCTCTTAGTTATTCATATTTTCCCTGCCTTTCCTCCTTTTCCCCTCCCTTTTCTTCCCCCAGTGCCTCTTTTTCTCCTCATCACTTGAATGTTTTACCACTTGGCCCAGTCCCATCCTCCTCTCCCTGGTTTTACCATGACTAACCAAGAGTTTATTTAGACCAGACAGGACTTCCTGACGATGAGCTTCAGTTGAAAGGCACTAAAAGGTGTTAGAAAGGGAATCATGTTTTAGTGTCTTCAAATTTCAGTGGCAGAAAAGCAGAATAAATAGGACAATAAAGGCCAAAAACTCCACACACAAAAGTGGAAACAACCCAAATGTCAATCAACTTATAAATGAATAAACAAAATGTGGTCTATCCATACAATGAAATATTATTTGTCCATAGAAAGGAATGAAGTACTGTTATACTGCATCATGGATGAACCTTGACAACATAGTAAGTGAAAGGAGCCAGACAAAAAGGCCACATATTATATGATTCCATTTATGTGAAATGTCCAGATTAGGCAAATCCATAGAGACAGAAAGATTAGTGGTTGCCAGGGCCTGGGGAAAGGGAAGAATGGTAAGTAAGTGCTAATAGATATGGAATTTCCGTTAGAGGGGATGAAAATATTCTAGAAATTAGATAGTGATAATGGTTATACAACTCTGTAAAATTATTAAAAACTACTGAATTGTATACATTAAAGGGGTCCATTTTATGGTATGTGAATTACATATCCATTTTTTAAATGGAGGAAAAAGCCCAAAGGAACTGAAACCTATTAGCAGCCATGTGAATGAACCACCTAAGAAGTGTATCCTCCAACCCTAGTCAAGCTTGCAGATGGCTACAGTCTGGCCAACATCTTTACTGCTATCTCATGAGGGACCCTGGGCCAGAACCACCTCTCTAAGCTACTTCCAAATTCTTGACCCACAGAAAATGTGAGATAATAAATGTTTGTTGTTTAAGCTGCTAAGTTTTGGGGTAATTTGTTATACAGCAATAGATAACTAAAACTTCTAATTAGGAATAGCAGTCAGTCATTCTTAAAGAATTTGTTGAAAACCCACTCTCTCTCAGGCACTATACCAGCCATTGGGATTCACCAGTAAGTAAAAGTAGCTACAATCCCTGCCCTTATATAGCTTAAAATACAAGATAAATGATAGGAATTAATAAATATACAAATATGTCATTACAAACTATTACAGGTAACAAAAGAAAATTACAGGTTGTCATAAGAACACAGAATAGGAAAACCTCAAATCCTAATTTGTATTCTTATTCTAGAAGGTATTACTCAAAGCCTCTCCATTTTCTAGTTCACCTGTCTTCCACCCATCACTCCCAGATATGGTCAGGGAGAATGCATTGAACAGGTAAACCATTGCTCAGTAACACAGCTGCACTGTCACCACACTACTGCATCCAGAAGAGTCCATTCCACAGTATCCGCAGTACATTTCTGTATATGGGGGAACTACCACCCAGCAGCTGACCAGCACACAGAGGAACTACAGGCAGCTCACAGCATCAGTCAGTCATCCTCTGGCACACCAAGACTTACACTTATCAGCACCAAGCAGTGAAGAGAGCCAATGCCCTCTTCTACATAAATGTTAACTCTCCCCAATATTGGAAAGTGGCTATCTGAGTCACAAATGCCAATAATCCCTGGCATTCTCTCTCCGATGACATCATCTGTGTGAATTCACCTTGTCTTTCACCCTTCCCAGATAAAATCTGACCAAGACCTACTTCTCCATGCCATCCACTTGCTTACAACAACCAAGACACAGGACTGAAATAAACAGTGGTGGAAGGAGTGTGACCTTCCACTGGCACCTTGAATCACTCCAAAATTTGATTGTAATGGAAAGCAACAGTTTTGAAAATCAGTCATGGGATCTTGTCTCCAACCTCAAAGAAACGCCAGAATACATCTGAACTTACACCTGAAAGGAAGCCTCAGAACAAACCCTTTTGGGGAAAGAGGTCTCCCATTCATACAGACAGCCCATCTACCAGCTCACACACACCTGTAGGCAAAGTTCTGGGGACCTTCACCATGAATACACAGGCACATGCACACACATACACACACGTTGCACATACAATGTATTGCAGATATTGTGGAACGGACTCTTCTGGATGCAGTAGTGTTACTGTGCAATGGCCTACCTGTTCAACGCATTCTCCCTGACCCTGTCTGTGACACGCGTAAGTTTCATCTCATCTCCATAAACCTAAATTTCTAATTTTCTATGCCTACCTCAATTTGCACTTCTACTCTATTTGGTTTGCCAACAGAACTCTCCTCTGATTTTCTTAGAACTCAGGTGTCCTATAAGGCCTAAGGAAACAATCAGCTTCTTAATAAAATAAAATAAAATTCACAAAGGTTGTGACTAAGGGGGAATTATCCACGTGGACAGGATGAATTGGTCCACAAATATTTAACTCATCCCCGATTTCTTTCCCTGTCTCTAATTGCCTCAACCCCAACCCCAGCCTTAAGAAGTGCTGTGACTCCTTTAGCCTGAGACAGCAAGAGTAGACATAAGAACTATCCATTAATTTTCGATAACAGATTTCTTAGGCTTGAATAATATTTAAAAGAAAAAAATGCCATAAAATGCTGCTGTTGATCAACATTGTTATTATGTTACTTTAAAATGAACAAATATAAAAGTAGGTATAAATTTCCCATACATATAACTCTTAAATCACTCTAAAACTCAAGCAAAGCTGCAAATTAAAAACAAACATATAAAACCACTAGAGTTCAAATTGAGAACATCGATGTGATGGATGATGTTTTGCTGGAACTAAATTGCTGATGTTTGTTTTAATAGAGCTACTATTAAATAGAGCTACTGTATATTGCATGCTTCACTTTCTGTCCACTTGATTCTTGTGACTTTTGAACAATATTGAAGCCATCACTTAAGTCTTTCTTCATGTCATCATAGAATTTATCCTTTTTGGTAATAAGCTCGTTTTAATTACTGATCCATTAGTTTAAGGGACTGATAAATTTAATAGTGCATCCCAATAAATACGTAATAATAAAAAACAATACTGAAGATTAACATTAAAAATACTACTGAATAAAAATTACTTATTGTTTCTTTCCTGCTAGTGAACAACAGTTCAAGTTGGTATGTCTCACAATAATTCTGCTCTAGACATAATATGCCACTGCTATGATAGAGGGTCTTTTGAATTGAGAAGGCCCTTCCTACCTTGGGCTATAAAAATTGAACAATTTTTCCACCGCCTTTCTCTATTCAAAAATCTGTATTCCCATAGCATGCCAAGACGTTATTTGTTCTTCAGTTGGCACCAAACTCAGCGTTGAGCACTAAAATAGTGTGGTAAAACGTTTTAATGTAATTCCTTTAAGATTATCTTCAAAACAAAACCACAAAATTTGAAAATTCTCTCGGAACACTCACTCCCTCAAGAAAGCATCTACAGACCTATTTTGAGAAACAGCTTCAATACCACAACTGAGTCACACAGGAAAACTTTTTTTTTTTTTTTTTTTTTTTTGACAGGGTCTCACTCTGCAGACCAAGCTAGAATGCAGTGCCTGGATCGCAGCTCCCTGCAGCCTTGAACTCCTGGGCTCCAGGGATCTTCCTGCCTCGGCCTCCGGAGTAGCTGCGACCACAGGCGTGGGCCAGCGTGCTTGGCCAGAGGAAACATTTAAGCAGCATTTTACTAAAGTCTTGGAAGATATCTGGGGGGAAACGACAACAGGGAATGTCATAAAGCTGGATAATCTGATTACAGCCCCTCGGGGCTGCCTCCCCGCCTCACCTCATGTCAGACCTCGCAGGCGACAGCTGGGAGCTCCCTCTGCTGCCGGCCTGGGGACCGCTCCTGTCCCCTTTTCCATGACAGGACCCGACTTCCCCAAAAGTTGATGCGGAGCTTGATTCCGCCCTTCAGAGGACACCCTCACTGCGGGGTCACCCCACAGGCCGCAGCAGGGTCACCTCGTCACCGCACGTTAGACGCGCGGCCGCAGGGGACTCAACTCCTGCAGTCCCTGTGCGGCTTCCTCCTGTGGTTTTCCCTGTCTCATTGCCTCTGGTAACTCTCTCGCCTACTTTAATTATGAACAAATTCACAGTCTTGCTATACCATTAGCTCAAGGATTACAAACATGATTACCTCCACTAATTGCCAGCTGTGACTGCTGCAGTCCCGCCAGACCCCCTTCCACAGCCCTGGGGACGCCCCCTGGGCCTCCTCCCCCTTCCCGGCCAGGCCAGCCGGGCGGCAAGATGCTGCCGGAAGTTCCAGTAGTTCAGATGCCTCGTTGATGGACCTGGATGCTATTTTCCTCAATCTGGGGATCTACTGAATAACAAAGTCAAGGGGTCTTGGTGAAAGGAATCCAACTTTGAAGAAAATAGATGCATTAGTTTCCATTGCTGAAAAGGCCTGGGGGCTTGGGGATGGAGGGGTGGAAAGGTTTCCTCTTTATTCTGCCAAGAGCCCTCTTCACAATCCTCCCATTTGTGGCCCCACTTCTCTGTCCCCTTACATAGTTATGGTCATAGCCAGATAAAACATTATGTGGAAATAAATGCTAGTAAAGGGAGCTTACTGAAAATAAAATTATACCATTGTCATGACCATAAGATAAAAGAGCAGAAAGATTAAGAAGCAGAATAAACAGTAAGAATAAATAATATAAAATAATAATACAAAATATGAAAGATTAAAAAACTGAAGTTTAAAAGACAAAATAGGCAAAGAATACCATCAGCTAAAAAAAAATGTACTAGAAAGACAACAAAGAATCACAGGCTAAAAGAAAGGCAAAATTAAACGTCAAAAGTACAGACTGCAAAAGCTAACATCCTGCAATAGCACAAACTAGGTGGGTCCTTTGAGCTGTGTACCCTGCAGGTTTCCTGCTTGACTGATTTCCCAGAGCTGAGGGCCACCAAAGGCAGTCCCCCAGCGTCTGTTCTCTGGGGAGGTCTCCCCAAGTCAGCAAGCTCCAGCACAGAGAAAGTGAAAGCAAGAGTCTCAGCATTCAGCTCAAGCCTCCAGACACTTTGAGCTAGCCTTTATTCCATAATTAAGAAACTTTGGCCCAGTGGTGGCCCACACCTGTGATCCTAGCACTTTGGGAGGCCAGGAGTTCAAGGCCAGCCTGGGCAAAATGGCAAGACCTTGTCTCTAAAAAACTGAGAAAAAATTAGCCCAACATCATGGCATGTGCCTGTAGTCTCAACTACATGGGAGGCTGAGACAGGAGGATCCCTTGAGCTCAGGAGTTTGAGGCTGCAGTGAGCTGTAATGACACTGCTGCACTCCAGCCTGGGCAACAGAGTGAGACTCTGCTGTCTCAAAAAAATAAGGAGGAGGGGGGAGGAGGGGGGAGGAGGGGGAGGAGGGGGAAGAGAAAGAAGAAGAAGCTTTGCCATTAGCTCCAGTTGACTTTCCAACCTAGCCCCTATCCAAAACTATAGCCAAATTGGATGGTTTCCCCATAATCAGCAAGGAGCATGCCTGCCAGTGCCCATTAACTTTATGTCAGCCTGGGAGGCCAAGTTTACAGAACCTGTGTGGTATCCTTGTCTACTGCCTTTAAACCTTACACTGCTCTGGGCTGGCTCATGTTTGGGGCTGCTTAGCTAATTCACAAAGTGGTAGATTCCAGGCCTCTGGTCAAAATACAGTCTTCTACTATCTTTCTGTTGCTCTAGTAATAGAAATAAATATTTGTTTCTATTTGACACTTAATATATGCTGAAATCCTGGTGAGTCACTGCTCACCTGCCCAGTCTAGTGAGAAGTGGCAGAGCTAAAGCAGCCTTCTCTGGTCTGAGGCAGAGGAAAGCGCTTTCACTTCTTGGGCTGTATTTTTACCTTTTCAAGGTAATATGGTCTCGGGACTGTTAAGACAATGCTAAAAAAAAGTCTATTAGAAATGTAAATGGAAGACTTCGAATTCCCTGGAGGCAGAAATTCAAGAGTGACTTGTTTTGTCTTATCATTTTCTCACCCTAATGACGAAGAATCCATTCCTGCAGCCACTTCAGACCCCTGGACGCACACTGTGTGTGTGAGCCTGTGTATCTGTGTGTTTGTAGGGACATCATGGAGGAAGAAAGATGTGCAAAGGTACACAGCAGGCTATTAACATCTGTTATCACCTCGGGGGGGTGGGAAGAGAGAGGGTTAGGGAAGACAGGGATTATTAAATTTTTCTCTACAGATCTTAGCATTATCTCTCTGATTATAATGAATGTATGTTACTCTTGTAATTTAAAAAATAAGAATAAAATTAATTTGGAAAAGAAAGGAAAATTTTTCCATCATAATAAGACTGCAAAGAGGGAGAAATGGTTTACAAAACGTGACTGAGGGTATAAATTTCCCTTTGTGTACCAGAACACATGCCTGGTGAGTAAATGTGCCAACCTAAATCAAAGGCCATAGAGATAAGACACACCTCCTCTTCTTCCAGACTAGACCAGGCCATGCAAGATGTTGATATTTCAAATCATCATAACAGCAAACATGGCCTGATCTTGCCAGACATGAATGCGGAGACAATTACCTTAACAGGGAGGGGTCTGTGCAAACTTCTTTGACTTTGGGACTCTGAGAATAGAGTATCTTTGAGGAAAATTATCTCTACTACCCTTGAAGACACTGTCTCACACTTTCCTAAAACCGGAGTCTGCAGTAGTGACTGGATTAGTCACTATGAACTCTTCGTGCAGGTGTTTGTGTGTATGTATGTACGTGTGTAGGAGAAATATGATTAATAAATATATTGAAATCAGAATTCTGTGAGCATTAATTTTGCTCGAATTCTACCTTCTTAAGAGATCTTATTGGTACAGATCATATTTGCCTTTTAAAAAAATCCCCATGGCAGTGGAGGAATGGATTATTCAAGATGATCAATGTTCTAACAAAAATTGGCCCCACTTTTCTCATACCTCTTTCAAAATAGTCTTCAAACACTTAGAGTGTCAAAGTTCAGCCCAGAGACCCAGCCCAAAACCCAAATGTCTGATGAGAGGGAAGATTCTGAGTGTCCTGGTATCTTATGGGGGAAGAGAGCAAATGGAGATGATGAAGCTGTGAGTACAGGAGGCCCACAGCACTGCTCACGGACCTGGTCAGTGAGTGGAGCTAAAGAGTGGGAACACAGCCCCTGACACTGAGGAACTATACCTAGCCATCTCCAATATTTAAGATTTGGAAAGATTTCCTATTAGGCACATTTGGCATCCCTGGGAATTAACCTTGGTGCTTGATGCAGAGCCTCAATAGCTAAACTCACCTCTTGTTCTGACCCTGCCCTGGGTCCTGGAACAACTTCTTAATAGTGATTTCTAACATTTGGCCATGGCTCCTGCCTGGGTCATCCACTGTTGGTCACTCCACTGCAACTGACCTTCCCCTGCCCAACCACTTCACCTGCAGCTCCCGCATAAACCCTGGCCCTGCCTGACTTCCCTCCCACCTTACATCCCCTGCTGACCTGCCCCTGTCTGCTTTTTAAGACATTCAGATTTTGATAAGGAAATTAAACAAAAAAATATAGTTAAGTACAGACACATAAATCAAATACTGGTGGACAGGAAGGGAATGAGTTGCTTTTTTCTTCATGCCAGCTCCTCCACAGGCTTGTCCTGGCCAAGTGACTTTCAATTCTCTATTTTTGGAAATCCCGGTGGACTTCAAGGTCCAAGGTTTTTCCCTGATTGTTTTGTATATACCACTTGGGTCTTCCCCAAAACACTATGTTCCTTGAGGCACAGACGATGTCCTATTTCTTTGGTGCTCCTACAGTACCTAACAGATAGATAGTTTCAAAGGAGTTTCTTAATAAATGCTTACTGGTTAGTCAGTTTGATTAATTTAAAATTCAGTTATCATTTAGTCGTTAAGCATGCCCATAGAAAACTTAGGCTCAGTATTTAAATATCAGTGAGAAGACATGCAGAAGAAACAGTGATATCAATGAACTATTTATCAAATTGATGCCCTTTGTTGGCCATTGCTGAAGGGTATGTCTTTTTACCTAAGAGGGCAGAACAAACACAAAATTAAGCTCATTTATGCTTTACATCAAACCCTAGGCTATCGGAGCTCAACAGACATTAAAGATTTTCCTAATGAAAGAAGAGTAAAATAAATACTCATTTACTCTCCACCTATATTCAGCATTGCTAACATTTTTCTATATTTGTTTCTCTCTCCATAGATAGATAGACATAATTTTCATTTCATTTTAGAGTGAGTTTTAGACATTGTAACCTCAGCCCTAAATACCCTGCCTACATTTCTGGAGCATAGACAGTCCCCTATACAACCAAAATCCCACTATTACACCAAATGAAATTAGTAATTGTTCCATAATGTCACTTAATAACAAGTCCCTATTCAACTTTCTACCTTTTTCCCAACAATATCTCTTATACCTGAATTTTTATTTTTAACCTGGACCAAATCAAGTTTCTTGCATTGTATTTCATTGGGATTACTCTTTTGATAAAACAGTCCACCCATTTTTTTACTTGATATTAACATTTTGAAATGTTAATGTACAATGTCCTTGTAGAATGTCCCACATTATGAATCATATTACAGTTGACTCTTGAACAACACAGATTTTTAACTGTGCAAGTCCACTTACATGCAGATTTTCTTCTGCCTCTGCCCCCCCTGAGACAGCAAGACCAACCCCTCTTCTTCCTCCTTCTCCTCAGCCTACTCAATATGAAGATGGCAAGACGGCAAGGATGAAGACCTTTATGATGATCCACTACCACTTAATGAATAATAAACATATTTTCTCTTCCTTACAATTTTCTTAATAACATGTTCTTTTTTCTAGCTTCCTTTATCATAAGAATACAGTATATAATACATATAACATACAGAATACATGTTAATCAACTATTTATGTTATTAGTAAGGCTTCTGGTCAAGAGTAGGCTATTAGTAGTTAAGTTTTTGGGGAGTCAAAAGTTACAAGCAGATGTTTTACTGTGCAGGGGGTGGAGGTTAGTGCCCCTAACCCCTGCATTGTTCAAGGGTCAACTGTACTCAATGAGCCAATTTTAAAAATCAAAAAGTGGTAATTAAGTTGAAGATTATCTACAAACAGAGAAAGCATAGAAACGGGAGCATGAGAATAGTGAACATCCACAGTGCCCATGTAAGAAATGCTCACTGGAGATGGTGCTTTGAATAATCCCAATGCCTTCTGATAATTTGCCTTCCTTGGAGGTCTGTCTTCAGTGAAAGAATGTGCAAGCCATGTGGAGACAAGTATTCCAGACACAGAGGCCATTCCAGTCCTCTTGTGAATCAACAAATTGACATTCTGGTTTCATGCATCAGCTCTAGGAACTTAATTAATTAGAGTTGAAACTGAGAGATAGATCCACACTCAGTGTGCTGACAGATCCAGTTTCTAAACCTGCAGGGCAGAGACCAGACCCTGTATGGAAACAGTACCACCCTGTGAGTTCTCTCAGGAGACAGACAAATGCTCATCCTCTGATATACTCACAATCCTCACATTGCCTTTGGCAATGACATTCCTCAAAGCTTTTTATCTGTCTGCTGACTCTGAGAGCATTAATTTGTAGGGAAAGAACCAGATGTGGATTGACAAATCTCCAATCCTGGTTAGAAGGAGGACACTAGAGTGAAATCAAAGCAAATATGAACCTCCTCATGGACCAGCTAAGAAGCAACTTTTAATGTAGTTTGTGCCTAAAGATGTTATTTGATCCTGGTCTACTTTCAGCTAACTTTGGTTAAGGAAGTGCCATTTGTGTCCCTAGATTGTAAGTGTTAATTATCTTTTCATAGCTATCAATTTTCTCCACTTTAAAATGAAGATAATAATACCTACCCTGCTGTTGATTTGCTAATCATTCATTCATTCAACAAATATTTATTGAGTGCCTGCCATGTACAAGCCATTATGCCAGGAACTGGTGATATTTGGGAAATAGAGATGCTTGGTTTCTGCCTTCTAATGGGGAAGACATAACTTAAATCAATTACATTAGTCCACTCAGGCTGCTGTAACAAAATGCCACAGACTGGGTGGCCTAAACAACAGAAATTTATTTCTCACAGTTCTGGAGGTTGGGAAGTCCAAGATCAAGGTGTCAGCCAATTTGATTCCTGGTGAGTGCTGTCTTCCTGGCTTGTGGAAAGCCTCCTTCTCATTTTGTACACACAGACAAAGAGGGGGTGGAGAGAGAGAGAGCATGCACTCTGTTGTGTCTTTTCATAAGAACGCTAATACTACGGGATTAGGGCTGTACCCTTATAACTTCATTTAACCTCAATTACTTCTGTTAAGACCCTATCTCCAAATACAGTCACATTGGGTAGTGCTTCAACATAGAAATTGGGGGGCAGGGATGGGTAAACAAACATCAATAATGGCAAGTGATTAATTAATTATTTACAATGTGGTCAAGGTTACAAAGAAGAAGCCAAGAAAAACCCTTTGGGGAGGATTAAATGAGATTGCCTACCTGGTTCTTTGCCCACTCCATTTCTTTGGGTGGTCCACTGTCAAAAACCAGAGATCGAATGGCACAGTCTCCCACCAACTTATCTACTGCGTCCCTCCTGATTTTCTTTCTTTCCTTTATAACCTAATCCTCAGCTGAACCTATAAACAGAGCTCTCCAATGAGATTTAAAAAAAAAAAATGCCAGGATTGAAAAGCTACGCAGCACGAGCATCAGTAGAAGATGCTTGTGTCTCTCTGATTGTGCAACATACTGTGCCTCTGCTGCTGCCCCCAACATGGTAACCAGGGCAACCTTGGCCCCTGGAGCTTGTGTACCTGTTGCTCTTGCTGCAGCTGGAAGCTGGCAGAACATATCTCCTTCAGTGATACATCTTTTTTGTTTTTGCTTTATCTTCCTCCCTGTCTTGGGACCTTAGAATTAATTCACACAGAACCTGCGCTAGAAGAACTTCAGCTTTTTTCTTCCTTAAAGAGTTCCTTGTCTATTCAGAATACTCTTCCCACCCCAGATGTTGGAGGGGCTTTGATTTCCCCTTGTTACTCAGGAGTATTAATCCTAGTTGTTATGGATTGAATTTTTCCCCAAAAAAATTCATGTTGAAGTCCTAACTCCCAGTAATTCAAAATGTGAGCTTAGTTGAACATAGGGTCTTCAGAGAGGTAATTAAGTTAAAATAAAGTCGCTAGGGCAAGGCTTCATCCCATATGACTGGTATTATAAAAAAGAGAAACATGGAGACAGACACACATCCAGGAAGAACACCATGTGACCGAGGAGACGGCCACCCACAAGCCAAGGAGAGAGGCCTGGGAGAGATCTTCCCCTCACAACCCTCAGAAGGAGGCAGCCTTGCAACACCTTGATTTCAGAAGTCTAGCCTTCAGGACAATGAGACAACAAATTTGCTGTTTAGGCCACCAGTTATGGTGATTTGTTCTGGCAGCTCTAGCAAACTAATACACTAGTGCTCCAGGGCCTGATCTCAGTGTCAATATCCTCTCCACCAATTTTATTCATGCAACAGGACTTCTGAATACCTGGCCTGATATGCCAGGACCCTTGAAGTCTTCATACAAATGGCCTTTCCCTCATCCCTGGCTGTCACTTCATTGAGAATGTGCCACCTTTGTGTCTACTGTATATGAAAATCATTTTCTTAGGAACTAAGGATTAATATGAATAAGACTCAAAGTTTTGAAAGTCTAATGAAATCTGGGAATTTTTTTTTTTTTTTTTTTTTTTTTTTTTTGCTTTTCTTTATTCCTGAAACTAAGATGGTCCCAGGAAAAAGAGTGGGATAGTGGTCACAGCCATGCCCACAGACCAGACCCTCCACTGGTCTCCACCTGTCTTTTCATTCTGAGTCCCAGGCTTAAGGAGCAGCCACATGCTGGGGCATGCTCTTCTCATGAAGAGCAGAAGCTTTGGAAGGATGAACTGAAATATGCCTTTTCTCATAAATCTTGTGCTTAGAACTGGTGCTCTGTCACTTCCAACCATGTTTGGATCAAAGCAGCAATTATGACCAAGCCCCAAATCAATGGAGCAGAGATATACACATCCCTTCGGAAAGGATGGGTAAGTCACATGAAGGACAGGGATGTGTGGAGTTGGGGACAATATCCATTCTAGCACAACAAGTTTAGAATATATTCTTTTGAGGAACTTGATTGTAAAAGTAAAGAGATCAGTAATTAAAGGCAGATAAGAAACCAAGTATGACTTTTACTTTGTTTAATTTTCAGGTAGGAGACATCTGAACAAGTTTATGTGCTACTGGAGTAAGACCAATAAAAATACAGAAGTGAAAAGAAATAAGTGATGAACATCAATTCAACAATTCTTCCCTCTCTCTTAAAGCCCCAACTGTATCAGCATCCAATTAAGAGACAGAAACCACATTATAATTTGGATGGAGAAAGTTTAATATAAAAATGATTAACTACAACAGAGAACTGGCTACTAAGGGGTGAAGAGCAATCTGAGAAATAAAGAACTAGCATGTGGAGAGAACAGCCACCAGGGCTGAGGCAGCATCCAAGGATGGAATGAGTGTGGAAGTGCACCCGCACCATGGGAGCTGGGCTCCAGACCTTGCTGGGAGGACACAGCCATGACTCACTGGGCAGTGAAGTCACTAAGGGGCCTGCTGGTGGGACTTGCTGGCAGTTCAACTTTCAGGGCCCCAGGAGTAGGGCGTGTGCCTATGGGGAGGCATACTCCTGGCCATTGTGCAGTGCAATAGCCTGCCTAGAAAAACCACACTAAAGCAGGGAACAGCCCTTCTTCCTCCAGGCTCCTCTACTGATGAAGCGTGTTAACATCATGCCAGCTGACCAAGGAGAAACGTCCCAACATCACAAGCAAGCAATGAAGGTGGATTTGGAACCGAGAGGCAATAGATTGATAACCAGCACACCAATCCTGGTTAAATCAAATTCTATGTCTATTCCACACTGGCACCAGTGTGGCTCTATGTGGACAGAGAAAACAACAACAAATCAAGAACAACCACCTAACTGCCTGGTCTGACTGGTCTTGTCATTAGTCTCAAGTGGTCATGGAGGTGGCCAGCAATCCTATCACATTTCCCTGGTCTGCTCACTCCCCTGCTCACCCAAGTGATTGTTTGACACTTCCTCACTCCTCAACCCTATACAGCACCTTCTTCCCAATCCACTCAGTCTCTCTGCTGGTGTCCTTGGTTCCTATTTCATGGAGAAAATAGGAGCATTGAGGAAAGAACTTCTGCAAGCTCTCACCACCACACCTACACACCCAGCAGTGTCTGCACCCACACACTCTGCCTTCCCACCAGCTGAGAGACTGAGATGTCAAGGTTTCTCTCTATCTCTCTCCATCCGATTTCCATCCACTCTTGCCTGCTTGCCTGCTCAAGAAAATCCCTCTGGCATTCCTCCCTCTCTCCTATACCATCAATTCTCCCCCTCAACCCTGGAACCATCCCTATCAGAATACATGAATACATCTAAAACACCACACCCTTGCACACTCTTGACCCCACAGACCCCACCAACTTCTGCCTCCTCTCTTTGCTCTTATTTACAGCAAAAGTCTTTTTAAAAAAACTTGTCTATATTCATTGTTTCCAATTTTTCTCTTCTCACTCCTTTTGCACTTACTCCAGTAAAGTAATTATCATCACCAGGCTGCTGAGACAGCATTTTCAAGATCACAGATGACCAGGGTCACTCCTAGTACATAAAGCCCTGGAAAAATATTTTTGTAGGGCCCTTGTCTATCTAAACAATTTGACTTAAAAATATATTTCAATGTATGGGCTTATGTGAGATATTGACATTTGTCAGTAAATATTTAGAATAATCATTAGAGAAGAGGCACTTACATATCTGTTTACTGTTCTATCACTGCACCTGAAGAAACTTCAGAGATTCCAGACACCAGCTATTCCTGTGCAGATCCAGGAAACATCTGTCCACACTTTTTTGACTAATGTTTCATCTCTTATCGTGAGAAAAAAGCGGAAACGTTGTTATCACTCACAATGTCATGGCTCTTTGGAACCTGTTTGTATTGAAACAATACAGTTTGGGGTTTTGGTTTTGGTTTTTGCCTCTGTGGTTCTCTGGTACCATTTGTGTAATGCTGGTTGCATCATTGCTGATGACACTGCATTATCCATCATGGCGCCTGCAAATACTGGCATCCAATCGCTCTCTCAAAGGTTGTTTCTGTACTTTGCTAATGATTACCAGAAATGCAAGCCTTACCCAGAATGTGCAGGAAAGTGTGAAAGATAAGACATTTTTCCTTTGGAATTTTATAGTGTTAACATAAAGCGACACATCTTCCAACCACGTATTCTCTTGAGTTCATTAAAACCATAATTACTACATTCCTAGAACGTGATCTCTTTTACTGCTGCCTGCACACTTTCTTCTGCACACTACAACCAACAGGGAGGGAAGGCAAGGAGACATGGGCAGAGCAAGAAAAACAGATCACACAAGGAATGTCCATTCTTTGCTGAGCACAGCTTAAGACCAACCTGGGAAAGCACAGCATCGCCACATCATTTGGAGGAAAGACATGACTTCCAAAAGCCTGTTAGCATTGCAAAGCAAGGATGTTTAAAGCCTACAGAGGAGATAGACACAGCCACCCTTGGAGGACTTCCTGATGTGTGGTGCAGAGACTGAGGAGGGGGTGTGGTGACAACCCTGGGTGCCAGCAGCAAGGTGGGTATACAGGGTAAAGGAGGCATGCCACCATCCCATGTCTTTGAGTGCTGCAAATTAGGGATGCTACCATGGTGGAACATGGACAGGTGAGAGCAGAGGCATAGACATACAGCTTGAGCCCAGGTGTTGACAATGGACTATCAGTAGTCCAGTGCCCTGAACTCATCCTGAGTCTGATGTAAGAATCACCCCAAAGCAGTGTGTCAGCACCATTCTAGTGTCCCAGTCTCACACAATGGCACCAGCCAGCAGGAACAAATCCATCTGCCAGGCTGCCCTCCCAGACCAGGGCCCAGTCACATTGCCCTCAGACAACTCCATTGGTGTAAATCTTAGAGTTTCTTGAGGCAACAGGTCAATCACACATATGGAGTGGAGGTTCAGAGAGTCCCCCAAATGAAAGAAAACAAGGATTGTGGTCCACATAGGTCCATGTCTAGACACAGGAGCTGCCATTAGTTCCCAGCCCCTTGGGATCTGCTATGGCTGAGCCAGCCCTAGCAGAAGAGGAGATCAGACCACCCCCTTCACATTTTGCCACTTACAGTGTTGCCCTAGCTTCCCTCCAGGAGCCCTCATTTGTGTTCTGAACTTAACCTTACCCCATGATCACTGTAAGGCCCAGACACTAAATTCCACATTGTAGAAATTTGGAAAAAAAGAATCTATTTTTATAGTCTTCGAAGAGATCCAGTGATTCTTCAGAAAGTTTGTTATCCCAAAGATGCAATAGAGCCACAGAACTTTCCAGCTTGAAGGGATTCAAAATATTCATAAAATCCTAGAAATTCAGAGCCTTAGGTGTCATTCAGACCAATTATTTCTTTGTCAACTCCATCTCCATAAGTCTCCTCTCTGGTTCCTGTAACATCCAATGCTTTAGTTTCCCTCCTATCTTTTTGGTCACTCCTTCTCAGTCTCCTTTAAAGCTACCCTTTACAGAGCTCAATCTTCACACTCTTTTGCTCACTCTAGATTCTCCCCGGATGATCTCATCCGGATCCGTGGCTTTAAATATCATCCATATGCTGGGGATTCCCAAATTTATATTTCAAGTCCCAAATTCTCCACTGAGTTGCAAGCTCTTATATCCAGCTGTCTATTCTTTGCCATCCACATATCTCATAAACATCTTAAATTTGGTGTCCCTAAAGACAGACTCTGGATTTTATCTTATCCACATGAACGAGTTCCTCCCTTAGTCTTCCAGTCAAAGAAAATGGCTCCACTATGAACATGGGCACTTGAGCCGAAACCCTGAGAGTCTTTCTTGTTACCTGCTTTCCCTTTCTTCTCTCTCACATTTGGTCTGTTAGGAGATTTGTTCATTTATTCCCACCATTTCTCAAGTCCATCTACTTCTCTTTCTCTCCAATGCCTACAATTCTTGTCCAAGCCATCACTGTCTCTCTCCCGGACCACTCCAATAGTGTCCTGTTTTTCCCTATTCCTATCTCACCTCAATCCATTGTCTGCATAGCAGCTGGAGTGACGTGAATATAAATCTTTCAATGGCCCCCACTGCACCCAGAATAAAATCCAAACTCCTATAACTACCTAATAAGGCTCCGCCCACCTCTAACCTCATCTTATCTATTCTCCCCTTGCTTACTGCATTCAAGTCTTGCTGGCCTTTCATGTCCTTGAACATACCAAGTTTGTCCACCCTCAGAGACTATATACTCCTCCCTCTTTCTGGAATACTTTTCCAATAATTTCTTTAGGTCATAGCTTGTGGTGGTTTTAAATCACACCCAAAAATTCTTTGATTTTATCTTATAAAACAATGGAGTCCAATTCCCCTCCCCTTGAACATGAACTGGCCTCAGTGACTTGCTTCTGGTGAATTAAATGGTGCACAAGTGACTCTGTGTAGCTTTTAAGACTGGGTCAAGAAAGGTGATACAGTTTCCCCTGGTTCTCCCTTGGGAGGCTCACCCTTGGAACCCAGACACCAAGCCAAGCAGCTACATGCAATGTCTCAGTTGACAGACCCTGCTGAGGTCCTTACCAATAGCAAGCATCAGCCCGCATCTCCCACTAGACATGTACTTGAGGAAGCCCACAGATTATTCCAATTCCCATCTTTAGCTGATGCTAGGTGGAGCAGAGACATGCCATCCACACTCAGCCCTGCCTAAATTGAAGATTTGTGAGCAAAATAAATACTGTCATTGTTTAAAACCATTAAGTTTTGGGGTGGTCTGTTACGTAACAATACACAACTGAAACATAGCTGATATATCCCTTTCTTAGAACTTCTCTCCCTGATCATCCTATCTAAGTGTCCATTTGCTCTATCCACCACCCATAAATTGTTATTAACCTCATTGCCTAGCCTAGTGCCTGACCCACAGGAGGTGCTCAATGGATATTTGTGGAATGATTGAATAAGTGAATGAATTTATCACATTTGAAGTCATCAGTGATCAATAAAATGGGGACTTGTTTAATCATTTGCAGGGTGATGACAACTTTAATTTAGATAAAGGAAAGGGCAGCTACATGCTGTCCTGGAACTGCTGCACAGGGAGGGTGGGCATACAATGACCACCAATCAAAGACCTAGAGAACCAGAAGCCACTGGGGCCTGGAAAAGTGGGCGGAGGTGCCCGAAGAACGCAAGTTCTGGTGCCAGTGCAGCAGACAGCCCACCTCATCTGTTGTTGAGTAAACAAGTGACTCTTCTTGCTCCTGTCATGCCTGCCAGCACACGTCTCCCTCAGCAGTGAGGATATTCTCTCGTTGGGAAACAAAAGATGGGAGGAAGGGTTGAGGCAGATGTTTCAGAGAATCATTCTTGCAAGAGATGTTGCACTTCAGCAGAGTCCGTAATGACAAACTCGCCAGGCAACTGAGTTGCAGGATGGTTCCTGGGGGCCCTATTCACTAACTTGCGGTTTCCTCGGTGACAGGATAGCAGCCGGGTAGTCGGTGGCTTTGGGGCCATCTAAATGGCTCTGATGATGACTAGTTCTGACAGTTTTGATTGGAATTAAAGATTGAGGGTCCCTACTGGCTTTCTCAAATTAAACCCTCCCTCCTGGAGTTAGTTTGTTTATAACTGTTGCTTTAGATTAGAGGACTTTCCTGTGAGGAGAGAGTTCTTTCACTGTACAGCTTGACTTGTTGGGGCTGCTGGCAGGGTTTCTGAGACTGGGCTCCTTGGGGCAGCCCAGCAAGGTAAGGCTACACCCTTATGTGCTTCTCAGGCAATGCTTCCAAGGGACATGTATCAGTCAGGTCTAGTTGAGAAAACAGGAACCACACTTGAATGTTAACAGAGAGAATTTAATCTAGGCAATTGGGTAAAAAGGTCTTGGAGGCTCAAAAGACAAGAAGGGAATATCAAGGTAAACATATGGACAGTAACTGCAGGAAGCAGCTCCACCTTTGGGAAGATATTGAGGTTTTTATAACTTAGAAGCTTGGAAAAGCTGGGACCCAGACGTCCAAGGAGGGGTGAGTGCCTAGTATCTCTGAGGCTGGCGCTGAGAATATAGAAAAAAGTTGGTGGCTGGGCACGGTGGCTCATGCCCATAATCCTAGCACTCTGGGAGGCTAAGGTGGGAGGATTGCTTGAGCTCAGGAGTTCGAGACCACCCTGAGCAACAGTGAGACCCCCCCCTTACTAAAAATAGAAAAATTAACTGGGCATGGTGTCGCATGCCTCTAGTCCCAACTACGTATAAGGCTGAGGCAGGAGGATCGCTTGAGCCCAGGAATTTGAAGTTGCCGTGAGCTAGGCTGATGCCATGGCACTGTAGCCCGGGGAACAGAGCAAGACTCTGTCTCAAAATAAAAAAGAAAAGAAAAGATGGAAACCAGAACCAATTGCTATTGGGATGAACTGTCATGGCAAGGTGAAGAGTCATTGCTGAGGTGTTGCTCACAGGGACAAGAGGCAGCAAGTCCCTGCTCCCTCCTGTGGACACGCAGTCCCTCCTTACTGATGGAGCCCAGCATGGTGCCAGCTGGCCACAGAGAACTGTGGTTTGCAGAGTCTCAGCTCCAGAATCACAGAGTAGAGTATAGACAAGTGTGTCTGAACTGAGAGACGTCAGCTTCCTAACCAGCACAGGGAGTCTGAACGAAATGATGATGGTAGGCCCTGAGATAGAACAGCCAGGCCCAACACCCACACTTTTCACTGGTGGAAACCATCGCATGTTTACTCAGTTCTTCACACTGTACAAGGAGCTCTTACATTATCTTATTTAAAGGCAAATAATGGTAACATGAGGTAGCTGCGTGTGTGTGCTAGCACTGCCACATGAGAATGAGAAACTGTCCCAAGCATCCAGCACTGGTGTCTTTTGCTTTCGCTTTGTCCCTGAGCTTATGCTCCCAGGGTCTGAAACAATCTAATGCACCCTGACCTGTGCTTCCCTCATCAAACCTGTGCATTTCCCTAGATCTGGACATTTTTGACTTTTTCCTTGGGCACAAGTGGGCAGGTCACCAGTAACCCTGCCCCCGGTTCTGTTGGAGCCAGAATGGTGCCACTAACATTTGTTTCTCATATCGGGTCTCCAGGTTAGCTTATGTTTGAAGAGGATGTTCTGCAGTGAATGACAGGTTAAAAACTCTTGTCCTAGAAGGAGAGTCCTTCAAGCTGCCAGCCACCAAGTGAGCCAACCAGGCTCACTTCCACTGGGTTCCTCTTCCATGATATCCTTTGTCCCTACCAGCCTGAGGCAAATATCTGTTCCCGTTTGTCCCTTCAAAAGCTAGCCCTACCAAAAAAACCTCTTAAGAATATCCCTTGGGAAGCATGTGGGCAGGGTGGCTGCTGAGTGCTCAATTTCTGGGTGCGAGGGTTGGGCCTGTCGGTATGTATAGTGCAGGGTATTATTTTTTGTTCATTTGTTGCCTGGTGTGTTTTCCTGAAAAAAAAAAAAAAAAAAAGCCTTTCAATCCATCCTAGAGGAAAAGAAGTGTAGGGAAAGGGGGGACTCAGGAGGAAGGAAGGAATAGTATTTTTCCCTTTCCCAGTGGACCCCACACCCACACCTGTCCCTAACGTTTGCAAAAGTATAAGCGGAGGCAGTTGGGCAGCACCCCCACCTTGTCTTCTCACCCCCAACTCCACCAGCAGGCACTGAACAAACACCTCAGCCCACATGTCCAAACTCTGTCCAAAAGCCTACTAGAAACAGCCGCCCTCGGCTGCCCCTGAGGCCTTGGCTAGCTCGCCACAGACAGGACAGGTAGAAGAGGCTTATGCAGCCCTGGAAGAGGCTGGGGCATTTGGGCAGGGGATTCTGGGTTCTGGGTACCTAAGCATGGTCTAAAGCAGTAGTTCCTGACCTTTTTGGCACCAGGGACCGGTTTCATGGAAGACAATTTTTCCACAGACTAGGGAGGTGGAGAGGGTGGGGGGATGGTTTTGGGATGATTCAAGCATATTACATTTATTGTGTACTTTATTTCTATTATTATTACATTGTAATATATAATGAAATAATTATACAACTAACCATAATGCATAATCTAATGCTGCCGCTGATCTGACAGGAGGCGGAGCTCAGGCAGTGATGCAAGGGATGGGGAGCAACTGTAAATACAGATGAAGCTTCACTCACCCACCACTCACCTCCTGCTGTGCTGCCTGGTTCCTAACAGGTTACAAACTGGTACTGGTCCATGGCCCGGGGAGTGGGGACCCCAGGTCTAAAGGGAGGACTGGCCCTGGTTGGGCCATAGACGTGGCCCATGAACTTCTCCTCCTATGGGATGAGAGGCAGGGCCAGGGCAGGTCTTCTATAATAAAATCACAGCCCAGGGCTGCAGCCTGAGAGAACAAAAGAGGCCACCTGGGCAGAGCAGAGCCCAGAAGGAAGGGGGTCACCATGGAGTCAGCCTCCTTCTGAAGCCCCAACCCAAGGAACCACCTTCTGCCTGGGCAGGAAGCAGCAGAAGCCAAGGTCAAGGGCTGGCACTCAGCAGCAGGCTCCCACGGCAGAGAGGGCAAGAGCAGCCACAGCCACGGAAGCTGCCAGGGCACAGCTTGCTTAGATAGAAGCCCAAGGGGCACAGCCAGGCCTGCAAAGACCCTGGGATTCCAGCAAGATGTGATAGAGGAGGTGGGCCCCAGGCATGAACAACAGGTTCCTAGTTGGGGCTGATGGCTGTGGGGACAGGGCAGAGGGGAGGAAGCTGCAGCTGGTTACAAATTCTAGGAAAACAGAAATATGATCTTATTTGCCTTGCTGCTCTCATCAATTTGAGGCCTCTTCCCAGCTCTGCCCACCCTATCCTTACTCTCATGCACACAGAGCTCTTACTGTCCTTCATTTTAATGCTTTATATTTTAAAAACTTCTTATTATGGAGAAATTCAGACAAATGCAAACGTAGGTAAAGTAGTACCATGAACCCCCATGTACCCATCACCAAGGTTCAGCAAACGTCAACTCCCAACTATTCTCCTCTTCAATATTATTTTGAGGCAAATCCCAAATGTCATTTGTTTTTACCAATTAATATTTCAAGGGATACCTTTTAAAAATGATTCTTTTGGCCGGGCGTGGTGGCTCACGCCTGTAATCCTAGCACTCTGGGAGGCCAAGGTGGGAGGATCGATCGAAGTCAGGAGTTTGAGACCAACCTTAGCAACAGAGAGACCCCATCTCTACTAAAAAATAGAAAGAAATTAGCTGGGTAACTAAAAATATATAGAAAAAATTAGCTGGGCATGGTGGTGCATGCCTGTAGTCCCAGCTACTAGGGAGGCTGAGGCAGGAGGATCACCTGAGCCCAGGACTTTGAGGTTACTGTGAGCTAGGCTGACGCCACGGCACCCTAGCTTGGGCAACAGAGCGCGACTCTGTCTCAAAAAAAAAAAAAAAAGATTCTTTTTAAAATATATAATTCCAATACCTTTACCACACCTAGATAACAAAAATTCCTTAATAACATCAAGAATCTGGTCAGTGACCTCATTTCCAAGTGTCCCCTAAATACCACTCTCACCAGCCTTGGGAGGGGCAGCGGCCCAAGCAAGATCAAGAAGCAAGGGGCAAGAAGTAAGACAGGACAACAGGTGGCGCTGTTGGAGCCAGGAACAGCGGGTGGTAAAGTTTCAAACGGGAAGAAATGATGGGAGATGCCTCGGGAGCTAGGGGGCCAGGGGCAAGTGCTGAGCAGAGAGGGACGGAATCCTCTCCCGCTCCTCGGCGAGATACAAAGGTGAGGTTCAACTGAGAAGGGATTGTCAGAGAACAGCCAAGTGACTTTTTCTTCCAGAAAAGCTGGGTATTTTTTTATTATCAGTGAGTAGAAGTGTCCACTTGGCAGTTTTTAAGGATGAGATTAAATGTCCCCAGAAGATAATCAGTGCGATGGTGGTGGAGGAGACAGGAGGGCAGGAACGGTTGGCTTTGCTTGGGGAATAACTATCAAGACCTCGCTCTGCTCCTTAGGAAAGTGAGATTTAAGGGGAAAAGCAGGTGGACCTTGCCCTCACACCAGCCTAGCCTTAAAGCCTGCTGCCACCTGTTACTAGCCAAGTGGCCTTGAGCAAGAAGCTTAACCTTTTTGAGCTTGTTTCCTCATCTCTAAAACTATGAAACAGGGAAGATAAAAGGCCCCTAGAGGATTAGATCCAGGAACACAGGCAAAGTGCCTAATCAGTCAGAGCCAGAAGGAGCCTGCTTGCTGGTTCCTTCTCCATGCTGGCTTTTCCCTTGACATCTAGATCCGGTCCCACGTGCAGCTGAGGACACGAGCCTCCAAGGGGATTGCTGAAGACAGAGGTTCTCGGTCTTTGTCTACCACACCACATGGTCCACGTGGCTCGCACACTGGTGGGAACTTCAGTCTTTCTCCTCCACTTGAGAAAGCGTGTCATAGGCAAGGGAAGCTGGAGGGAATGTTCTCCAGACCAGGATGTTATGGGGTGGCTGAGGAAAATGCTAGTGGCAGGCCACTAGGGAGGACAGGGGAGACACAAGTCTGGGGCACCAGAGTGATCGGGGAGGTGGGGGCCATGTCATGTTTATGACTTGGTGCTGGGCTTCAGGGGGCTGTGACTTGTGCGGTCACACAGGTCAGGTCCCATGCTTAGAAGGGCCCTGAACTTGCTTAAAGTGCTGTCTGCTATCACCATCTTGAAATTCTTAAAATTTTTGAACAAGGGCCCCACATGTTCATTTTACACTGAGCCCTGCACATCACGTATCTGGTCCTGCCTGGCACCCTCCTGCCAACTGTGTGGATCCCTGAGGCAGCCCTGAGCATCCCAGGTGCAGGAGTGGAGAGAGCAGATCTAGCCTGGGGGATTCCTCAGCAGGTGTTTACAAAGAGACAGCAAATTTGAGGGCCAGCAAGAGAGTGGTTCAAGGTGTCACCCTAGATGGCTTCTAGGACGGGTGGAGAAGGAGGCAAAGTTGGTAGAGGATTGATGTATTGGAAGAAAAGGAGAGAGTCTAGCCTCTGCAGGTCTTACAGACACCAGGAGTTGGAGGGGAGGTAGAAGTGAGATTGAGCCAGAAGGACACGGAGCTGGAGCGGTTGAGCATTGTGGAGGGGGAACAGAAAGAAATCAGAGCTCAGTGGAGGATCAGGCAAGCTCCTCCCGTGGGCACCTAGGACTCTGTCCGTCATTGCCACTTGGCACATTGCCCTCCCAACCACTTTGGTCTTCCTTGACAGCCTGGAGGCTTCTGGAAGGAAGACATTAACTATCTTTCAGCTGCGCATGCCCAGCACGAAGCAAGGTGCTTGGCACATAGTAGGTGTTTAATAAATGGTGTCTGGCTGGCTGGCTGGACAGTGAGGGGGAGGCGGGCTGCACAAGGAGGAGTCTGCGCACTCCTCTTCCTTTTCAGTTCTAGGATTTTACAGACGATATACGGCGCCCGACCCTGAGCCCGGCGAAATCCTGCCCATCCTCCCCCTGTGGCCACTGCTAATGGGCCCTCTTGGCCAAGTGACCCGACCTCTGCACCGAAGTTTCCTCACTATAAAATGCAAATTTTTAATTTTTACTATCTTATTATGAACCTTTGAGTTAACGTATATTGAATAGTGCTGGACATGCCACGCACTTGTTGTTATTATTATGATAGATAATATTTTGCGTGTGCGCGTGTTGCAGCTGTCACAGCCTCCAGCAGAGAACTGACTCCTTCACCAGCTAGCACCTGCGGCTTAGATGTCGCTCAAGGGGCACCAGTAGGCGGCAGCCCCCTCCGCCTCCCCAACTAACATTCCTAAAATATGTGCGGGGAGGCCCAAGAGCACCAGGACACAGCACGCCTGACGCAGGCTGCGCGCCCGGCGGGAGGAGACGACGCGTCAATCCCGCGGTCGCACCTGCCCCGGGGCGCCTGCCAGAGCTGCTGCGCGCCCCGCGCCCCGCATCCCGCACTTCCGAGCGGCGGGCGCCACCTGGAGGCCCCCTCGAGATTTGCGGGACGCCACGAGGCTTTCCGGCGGCGGAGGTGTCCGCTACTTCTGTTCCATCCATTAAAAACCTCTCAAGCCAGTGCTGGGTGATAGGCTCTGGTGACTCCCGCGGCGCTCACCGTGATGGAGAAGGCAGACCATCCACAAATAACGCCATGCGCAACGCTAAGGCTGGGAAAGATGGATACTAAGGAAGGAGTAACTGACGCAGTCATTCCTTATGACGTTTATCAGTGCCAGGTGCTGTTCTAGGCACCAAAAACGAAGACAGGAACTAAACCGGGGCCCTGCTCCCCAAGAACGCATGGCGCGAGCGCAGACAGGCAAACTTAGAAGTCAGGTACCGGGCCAAGGAGGGGTCAGCCGGGGACCACTGGTGCCCCAAGGAGGTCAGGGAAGTACCCAGGAAAACACTACTCACATTACATCTGAAGGATGGGCAGGGTTTCGCTGGGCTCGGGGTGGCGGCAGTGCGGGGGAGGGCGGTGTGTCCTCTGTACAATCGTAGAAGTGAAAAGGAAGGACACGGGTTGGAGAACGGCGAGTTCGGCGCCTGCACTGCGAGGAACCTGGAAGAGCAGTGCTGGGACACGGGCGGGAAAAGAAGTGAGGGGCCAGACTGCCGAGGCCTTTTGACAGGTGCAGTAGTTCGAACCTGATCCCGAGGGCAGCGAGGAGCTTCAGAGGTTCTAACACAGAGACCTGCTATAGAAAGCTCAGCCTGAAACGCGGAAGTGAGAATGGGTGAAAACAATGACGGCTGGAGCGCACGTGTGCCAGGGAAGTACCGTCACTTAACACTCATTATTTATTTTAATCCTCTAAATGGGCCCATGGGGCAGTACTAATATTATCCAGATTTTACCAATGGAAAAAACAGCTTAAGTCACTTCTCACTCGGCCCCCAAACAGGTGGCTACCAACTGTCCGATGGATTCAAGCTGCATCCAAACCCCAGCTGGCCAGCTGCGCAGCACGGATCTCCCGCAGGACTGGGCTGAAGGAGCCACCCACCGACTAGGGTGGGCTCTAGAGACAAAACCCACTGAGTAGGTGAAGTCAACGGCATGCAATGGCTGTCTGGATCTGCTGAAGACAAGACGATAATGAAAAGTTTGTTTTTGAGATAATACATTTTTAAACCTGAGAAAAGCCTTATCCATCATCTAGAACAGCCCCCAAGCTCCCAGCGCCACATCAAGGCAGGTGAGTCTGTGCTCGTGGCTCTGCCTTGCCGCCCGCTGGGAAGGGTGGGTGCCTCGGGCCTCTCAGTGCAGCCCCTCAGCCTGTGCCCCGCGTCCCGCCCTTGTGGCTACCCCAGGACGTCACTTCGTCGGCTGGTCCCTCTCTCACGTATGTGAACAATTTTTTTGTCTTTCTACCGAATCATTCTCATAGACATATGTATGTCCTACGTTAAAAAAACTTCCCTGACCCCACATCTCCCACCCCCACCATTCTATTACATCAACCCTCTTCAAGAGTTATTTATACTCAGAGTCCACTTTCTCTCCTCTTGTTCTTTCTTGAACCCACTTCAATCAGCTTCATTGTTATAACTCCACGATGACTGCTCTTGAGGTCACCAATCACACCACACTGCAAGTCCCAGGGTTCACTGAGAGTCCTCATCTTAGGTGGCGGGTCAGCAGCTTTCCACGTAGGCAAATCTCTTCACTGGAGAGGCCGAGGCTCCCTACACACATCTCTCCCTGCACTCCGTTCCCCAGCGTGAGCCTGCCTGGCCTCATGCTTACGACTCCCAAATGCACGTTTCCAGCCTGACCACGCCTCTGAACTTCAGACCCATACATCCAACTGCTGACGCAACACATGCACTTAGATGCCTAATAGCTCCAAATTCCAAATTTAGCGGGTCTGAAATTAAATTCCAGCCCCTCCCCACAAACCTGTTGCTTCCACACCCTTTCACATCTCAAGAAATGAAAACCCTAATCCTCCAGTTGCTCGGAACAAATTCTTTCATACTATTACCTGTATTTGTCAGTGTAAATTAGGTGACCCCGCAGTTCCAAAGAACCCCCAAATCTCAGGGTATTAACATGACAGAGGTTTATGTTTTTGTTCTGTGCAAGCTGAGTTGGTAGGAGGCTTCTCTCCCCAGGTTCACGTAGGCTCTCAAGCTGACAAGGCTCCTTCTTGGCTAAAGGTTTTTACATTTTTTGAGACAAGGGAAGGGGCACATTGTGGGGTTTTGCACTTGCAGGTAAATGTTTCTGCCCAAAAGCCATGCACACCTCTTCTGCTTATGTTTTGTTGGCCAAAGCAAGTCATATGGCCATACCTAACTTAAAAGAGGGTGGGAAATGCAAACCTACTATGTGCCCCCAAAAGACAACAACCAAAATATCTGTGAACAGCTCTAATGACAATGACATTATGTCAACTCCTTTCTCTTTTCTGCACATGTGATGCACCAGCAAACCTTGCCAGACTTTCAAAAACTATCCAGGATCTGACCCCTTCTAACAGCTCCTCCAAAGCACCAGTATCTTTCACCTAGGTAACTGCAATAGCTTCTTAACTGGACTTCCGTCTTCTGCCCTTGCCACCCCCACCCCCAGACTACTGTTCACACAGCACACGGCACCCAAGAGATTCTTTTAAACATGTTGCTCCTGTTCTCAAACCTTTCCAAAGATGTTTCCCATGTGCCTGAGTGTGACAGCCAGAGTCCTGACAGCAACCTCTGAGACTACACAGCCTGCCCCCCCTGGAACCTAATCTTCTGCCCACTACTCCTTGGGTCACTCCCTTGCAGCCACAGGGGACCCCGTTGTCCTTAGGACACTAAATGTGCTCAGCTTCAGGGCCTGCCATTCCTTCTGCCTGGCATGCTCTCCCCAGGTAATCACAAGGAGTTCTCGGGTCTCTGCTCAAGTACTTCCTCATCATGCATCATGGAGGCCTTCCCTGAACCCCTAATGTAAAACCACACACACACAAACACACACACACACACTCTGCCCACCTCCTCCACTCCCCACCCTGCTTTATTTCTCTTCATACACCTTGTCACTGCCTGGCATAGTATATATTCAGTTTAATTTGCTTAATGTCTATCTCCCCACTAGAATATGTTTTATGCAGGCAGGAATTTTCTTTTGTCACCACCGCATCTCCAGTGACTAGAACAAAATGTGTTGAACCTGAGGAAGGGAGGCCCGAATTTGGTTTGTGCAGAGTTTGAGATAAACTGTAGCTCCCTGGACCCTTCTCCCAGGGCACTTCTCACTGTGCCATGAGGCACCTGGAAAGGCTGTGCTAGGGTGCAGACCACCTGGGGAAATGAAGAGCTGCCCGGTTACCTAAGCCAGGGCTCACACCAGGGTATGGGAGCTTGGAGTGACTGCTCCACCCTTCGCAAGGACGGCCCCTCCCTGTGGGATGTGGGCGTGGGAGGTGGCTGGGGGAAGCCACCCAGAGCTGCATTCTGTGTGCTGAAGGAGACACGTGTGATTAGAGGAGCCACATGCAGACACAAGAAGGCTGACATAACCAAAGTGATCTTTGTGATTGGCACCCAAGGGTCTACCAGACTTGTTATTATTACTAACATGGAAATAAAATGAAACAACACAGGGATATGTTTATGGGGAAGAGAGTGGGCTGATCAAGCACCCATAGGAGCCAGTGCCCTGAAATAAAAGAACAATTAAAAATAAATAAAAATTAAAATGTAACTCAGAGCTTGGCACTCTTTTGGTAAAAAATCATTTCCAGTGGCTTCTCTTTTCATTTGGCACAAAATCCAAAAGGCTGCCCACAGTTTGCAAGGCCTTGCACCACTCGGCTTCCAGCCTTCCTGCCCCACCTCCTCCACACCTTGGGCACTCACTCTGCCCAGCTGTGCTAGTCCTCTCTGTTCCTCAACTGCTCTTACTCTCACCTCCCCTGGAAAGCTCTCCCCAGTACAGCCACATGGCTCTCCCCCAAATCTCCTAAGGTTTCTGCTCCATTTTTCACTTTATCAGAAAGGCCTTTCTTCACTATACAGAATAGCCACACCGCCTACACCATCATTCGCTGCTCTTACCCTGCTCTGTTGTTCTTTATAATACTAACCACGCGTGACATAATGTACACTAGGTATTCATTCTCTCATTACTAGTATGCACGGCAGGGGGTTATCTATTTTGTTCACTGCTAAACATCTAAAATCGTGGTCCTAATAATTGTTCAACTAATGTTTGTTGAATGACTGAATGAATTAAGGCAAGGAAGAGGAGGGAATATCTGGAGAGAAGGTTGCACATCTGGGGTGATTTGTTGATAGTGGAGTTCCAGGGTGCACAGGGGAAGGGTTGAGAGGAAGAGAGGAGGGAAGGATTAGATCAAGGAAAGAAAGCACAGAGCTATCTGAGGATGCTGGGGCTGTTCGAAATGGAAGGCCTCCAGGAAGGAGATGTTTGCAGCACTGACTGATGAAATCAAGTGTCATGTAAAGTGAACTCCCATTGACCCTAAGCAGATACTGGGCCTTTGGACAGAGGACTGGACTCCCCCTGTTGGGGGCTGCCTCTGCCCAGCAACAGTGGACTTTCTCATTTAGCCTTTGGGGGAAGGTGGTGTTGATTCCTGCCCCCACCACACCTGGGGAGGTGTTGCCAATGGGAAATTTTATAGAGCTTGACCCTGACCCAGGCTCTTCCATTAAAATGTCCCTTCCTAGTCTTCTGCAAGGTATGCCTCATCCAGTTTACAGACAAGTCACGATTCAGCATTGAACCATAAGCAAGAATATTATTCCAGAAAGCTGGAAGGGACAATGACGTAAAGATGAAGAAACAATATAAGGGGGGAGAAAGAAGCAGTCATGGGCTTCCATAAACACCAGGGAACCCAGAAGTCTCCGTGTTCGGCAAGATGCCAAACAAAGCTTAGTGAGGCCCTTGGCAGCATCCCAGCCCGAGCCCCGGGGTGTCCAGGTGTGCATTTCAGAGCCTGCATCTTCTCCACAGCCAGCCTGATCTCTGCCCTCACTGCAGCATTCACGGAGAGAATTTCAATTATTGGTTTACAATAAACCTGAACAATTGTGGTTTTTCTTCTAAACTGCCCAGTGTGGACCAGTTGCTTTAGGAAGTCTGGCCATCTCTTTAAGACAGCTGTCCCGAGCACTAGACTGGAGCTTTGGAGGGGATCTGTGCAGGATGGGGACACAGTAGCACTGGGGGTGATGGAGGAGTCAGGTGGGTATGGTAGTGCCCTGAACATACTCGCCAGATGAAGCGCTCTGCCTGTTCTCCCTGCACCAACCTCAGCCCTGCTTCTGCTACACGCATCCTCTGGAGTCGACAAGCCTTCTTAGCAACTTCCCCTCTCCCTCCTCCTCGCTCTCTTCCTCCTCCTCTCCTCTTCTCCCTTAAAATATTGTCTGTAGCTTACGAAACAGAGAAAACACACATGACTCAAATCTGCTTCTTTGGGGGAATCTAAATGGAAAAGATCCATCCAGTGTCTAAGGCAGGAGCAGCCTCCCATCTTCCAGCTGAATCAGAAGCCCAGACTTCAATTTCAGGACCGCGGATAATGCGGACGTAAACACTGGGATGCTTCCTGAAGATGAGACAGTTCCCACATGTGGCCACACGAGGGCGCGCCTGAGGCGGAGCTGCTGATAAGCACAGCGATGGGCACTTGCCGAATGCAGTGCCCAGGGCCGCCTCCAGGGGCGCCATCTCTCAGCAGGGTCTGGGCGGGTGTGCGGTGAGCGGCCTGGTGGGTACCAGTGCGCAGGGCCGCGGCGGGCTGGCAGGTGCCCGAGCTCTCCAAGAGGCTACCTGGGCCCGGAAATCAAGGAGCCACAATACGCTGAAGACTGGAGGCCCTTTCTCAGGGGGCTGCGGCCTGTGTCTGCCCCCAGGGACTCCAGCTTTATCCCGGGAAATACCTGATAGCGCACACCTCATCCCTGGTGAGGGAGGACGCAGAACGAGATTTAACTGGATTTCAGCACTGTGACATTTCTTGCATCCGAGAGTTTGTGCAGCAACTGCATACTCGCTTCATGCATGATGTATATAAACTGAATAATACACATGCACAAACGTTTTCCCGATATTTTCGTTCTGTGGAGCACAGGAAAATGGCCTTAGGGCAATATCTGGGGCTTAGAAATATGTAGAGAGTTGCCAGGGAAGGGGCCTCTTGATCCTTTCAGAAGTAGAGGTCTGCCTGTGTAAAAAGTGGAGCTGCTCCCCTGGGGCGATTCTGGAGCCCGGGTGAGAACAATGCTGCCATGACTGAGCAATCAGAAAAGAGAAACACGATCTGCTCCGAGTACTACACCCTCCCCAGTCCCAGGGTCAGAGGGCGGCTGCAGATGGTTCTGGCATTTCCTACTGCTTATTAAGAAGGAAAACATTTAATAAAACAGATCACACGTTTGTCCCTCAACAGGCCTGAAGTCCAGGCACTGCCAAGGATACTGATTTCTGTTTATTTCAATGCTCCAATTGGCATGTTTTTTGTCTGCTTTCCCTAGCAATGGGCTTACAGCCTGGAAAACAGAGCATGATGGGAGAAAGAAATGTGTTTATTGCTAAATGAAAGAAAGGAAAAGGCCACATCATCTCCTGATAATGCAGTGAGAAAGGCTGCAGCCCTGGCCGCCCACGGGTTGGATTATGCACTCCCTCCAGGGCCAGGTTTGTGAGATGTCCGGCTATGCTGCCACCTGAGGGCCTGGACCACCTCCCGTGTCCCCAGGATTTTTAGGTAACTATACCAGGAGCCGATGGAGTTTATAAATAACAGAATATAAATATTCAACTTAAGAGGGAGCTTAAATCTCCTCATTTTATAGAGCAGGACTGCAGGCCCAGAAGGGCAGGTGAGTCACCCAGAGGATGGGCAATGGCACATGTGACCATTTGTCCACCATTCCTCTTACCCACCCAGGGCATGTGAAATCTCTGACATTGTTTTCAAAAATGTTTGGAAACAGATAAGTAAAGACTACTGCTGTCCAAGAAGAAGAAAATAAAAGTTACCTGTAATTTCCTCATCAAGAAACCTAGAGATAACTTCTGTTAATGCTTTGGAATATACCCACAGTCACTCTGCTTCTATATTTGTCCCTCTCCCTCTCTCTTTCTCTAATTTTATGCCCAACACCAGAGAAAACAGTTTCCAAGCACATATAAAAGTGTTACAAAATTGCCCATATACCAGGCTGTAAAGGGCTAATGGGTAAATTACAAAGAATCAGTATAAAACAGATCATATTCTCAGACCATAATGCCAAAAAAAATCCGAAATAAATAACAAAGGAATGGTTTATAAAACATATTGCTGGAAAATAATTAAGAGAATATTAAATTTTTAAAGGTAAGAAAAGAAAATATATAGCAAATTAAAAAGTACTTAGAATGCCAATGAAATGGCAATGTATCAAAATATATGGGACTTAAAGTAGTAAATAGAAGGACATTCATAACTTCAAACACAAATTAAACCGTTAATTCAAGAAGGTGGAACAAGAGCAGCAGAGCAAATGCAAGATGCAAGAAAGTAAAATAAATAAGGGCAAAAATCGATGAAGTGAGACGGGTTGGTGGGGGGGGAACCCAGAAAAAATGATAAAACTAAAAGCTAATTCTTTGAAAAGATTACTCACATAAAATTCTGGCAACACTGATTAAGAAAAGGAGCGAGCAAGTGAAATTGCAAATAGATAAAATCTACAATGAAAAAGGGGAAAAACAATTACAGATGCAATAAAGATGAAAGAATAAGGTAATAACAATAACCTCTTTGAAATAGCCTGGTCAAAATATCCAACCTAAATCTGATCAAGAGTAGAGATTTAACTACCATTTACAGGAATACAGAGGACAGGGGAACGTGTCAAACTAGAGTTGCAATCATGGGACTGTCTAGGCAAATGACCCAATTTCTTCAGAGGAGAGAAAAAATGGAGAGCTAGAGGGGAACAGAGGTTATGAGAGATTAAAAGACAGGTCAGCCAAGTGCAGGTGTAGCCTTTGTTTGGATTCTGATTCAAATGACAAACTTTACAAAAAAAAAAAAAAGACATTTGTGAGACAACTGGAAATTTAAACACTGATTGGGAGTTTCTTGGTGTTGAAGATTTGTTATTCAGGGAGGAGGTGATGGCATTGCGGATAGGCTGAAAAAGAGAGTCCTTATCTTTGGAAGATTTCAAATGGAGCATTTGCATGTGTCATGATGCAATGTCTGAGATTTGCTTCACGGTATTATGAAGAGATGTAGGTGGAGCTGTAGATGAAACAAGATTGGCCATGATTTGACAACTGTTGAAGCAGAAGGTTCTCATTAATCTATTAATATTTATGTATGTGTTTGAAGTTTTCTAAAAGAAAAGTTTTTAAAAGATTATGGACAACTGTGTGCTAAACAATCTGAAAGCCTAGACATTATTGGTAAATTTCTGGGGAAATATGAAATGCCAAGATATAGAATGCTTGAATAGACCAACAAGCATCAAAGAAATTGAAATGGTAATCATAGCTGCTCTCCCAAAAGCCCTAGGCCCAGAGTTTTGAAAATGTGTTCTACCCGACTTTCAGCAGACAAATAATGTTTTATCTCATCACAAATTATTTTAGTAAAGTGGGAAAACTGCCCAGCATTTTTTATGAAGCTAATGTAACCTTGATTCAAAATTGGATTGAGCCAATACAAATCAAAAAATGACAGGTCCATTTCACTTATGAAAGAGGCTGCAAAAATACTAAATAAAATATCAGCCGAACTAATCTAACCATGTGCTAAAAATCAGATATGGTTTATGCCAGCAATACAAGGAAAATTTATAGGAGAATGTATCAATGTTATTCATCACAGTGAAGACTAAACAAGGAAAACAAGTGCATTTAATTAAATAGATGCAAAAATACCACTAATAAAGTTCAACAGCTATTTAAGACTTTATAATTAAAAATCTTAGCAAACTAAGTGCTATAAACTGAATGTTTGTGTCCCCCCCAAATTCATTTATTGAAATCTAATTTCCAATGTGATGGTATTTGGAGGAAGAATCTTTGGAAGGTGATTAGGTCAGGAGGTAAAGCCCTTATGAATAGGATTAGTGCCCCTAGAAGGGGCTGAAAACACTATAGTTCCTCCTTCCACCAGGTGAAGATGAAGAGAGAAGATGCCTTCTATGAACCAGGAAGTCGGCCCTCACCAGACCCCAAATCTGCCAGTGCCTTGATCTTGGACTTTCCAGACTCCAGAGCTGGGAGAAATTTCTGCTGTTTATGGGTCACCAATTTATGATACTTTGTTAGAGCAGCCTGCATGGCTAAGACACTAAGAATGGAAAAGAAATTCCTTAAATTGGAACCAAAAATCTATAGCAAACATTTTTCAGATGGAGAAAATTCAGGACTGAACTCTGACCATTTTTTTCTCTTGCCCAAATTCCTTTCTAAGAGGCCTGGTGAGTCATGACCTACAAACCATAAAATCTCATTAAAATGAGCCTTTTATTAATGCAGTATAATGTGTCCTACTTTCCAACCTGACTCTGCAATAGCATCACCTGAGATAGCAGACACCCTTATCTTAACTCAAGCATTCCTTTCTACTGACTCTAAGTCTTTAGCAGAGCTTAAGTCTTTCAACCAATCGCCAACTAAAGAATTCCTAAAACCCATCTGTGACTGTAAGCCCCCACTTCAAGACATCCCACCTTTTCAGGCTGAACCAATGTATACCTTCCATGTATTGATGGATAGTTTTATCTGTGATCCTGTCTCTATGGATGTATAAAATAGAGCTATGACCCGAATGTCTCAAGTGCATTTTCTCAGGACCTTGTCAGACTGTGCTCCCCAGGCCATGGTCACCTATATTTAACTCAGAATAAACCTCTTCCAATATTTTGGCAGAATTTCGATTTTCCATCAACAAAATTTAGGCACATTCCCTTTAAGATCGGAAAGAAGACAAAAATGCACTATTACTGCTACTGTATAACTTAATATTGGAGATCTTAACCTATGTTGTAAGAAAAGATTAAAGAAAAACAGGTTTAGCAAATTGAAGGGAAAGGAAGAGATAAAATTGACATTATTTGTAGACAATATGCTACATAGAAAAATCAACAGAACAAAGAACCTATTGTAACTAATAATAAAATTTGACAAGGTTATCAGAAATAAGATCAACTTACAAAAATTTCTGACATTTCTCTACACCAGTGGTTTTCAATCAGGAGTGAATTTGTCCTTCAGGTACAGTTGACAAATTTAATAAATAAAAATATAGGATGCCTGGTAAAATTTAACTATCAGATAAACAAGAAAAAATATTTAGTATAAGTTCGTCTCATACAATATTTGGGATAAATTACTGGGTGTGCTGTATATTGGCGGTCAATTCTATGGAGATATTTAGTATCTGAAGACATTTTGTCACAGCTGGGTTGGGGTGCTATTGGCATCTGATGGATACAAGCCAAGGATGCTGCTAACACCCTGCAATGCACAGGACAGCACCTCCCCTGCAAAAAATAAAGAATTATCCAGCCCAAAATACCAATGATGCCAAGGTTGGAAAATCATGCTGTACGCTACAATAACCAACCAGAAAATATAATAAAATCAAGGACCATGCACAGCAACTATGAACTGTCCAGGCATTAACTTACTTCACAATACTTCTATAGAGAAAACTTGGAAACTCTGATAGGCCAGCGCAGTGGCTCACACCTGTAATCCTAGCATTCCAGGAGGCCGAGGGCAGAGGATCGCTTGAGGTCAGGTGAGATCAGCCTGAGCAAGAGCGAGACCGTCTCTGCTAAAAATAGATAAAATTAGCCAAATGTGGTGGTGTGTGCCTGTAGTCCCAGCTACTCAGGAGGCTGAGACAGGAGGATTCCTTGAGCCCAGGAGTTGGAGGTTGCAGTGAGCTAGCCTGACAGCACAACATTCTAGCCCGGGCAACAGAGCAAGACTCTGCCTCAAAAAAGAAACTCTGATAAAAGGCAGAAAAGATTTTATAAAATAAACAGAGAGACAATTCTATGCTCTTGTGAATATGTTAAAGGTCAATTCTATCCTCCAAATCAGTCAATTCATTGCAACTCTAACCAAAATTTAAGCTGAATTTTTTCAGAAATTAGATAAATTTATTCTAAAAGTTACCTGGAGGAGGAAAGGGCCATGAATAGCACAGTCAGCTTTGATAAAGAAAGAAGTAAGATGAGCCCCACTAGGTAGTAAGGTGCACTACCAAGCCCTAGTAATAGAAACAATATGTTATTGGCCCAAGAACAAACAAAACAGTTCAATGAGACAGAAAGGAACACTCAGAAACAGACCCTGGCAAACGTAGAATATTTCAGAAAAAGTATCCCAGATCAGTAAGAAATACGTAAGTCATTAATAACATGAAAAACATAAAGTAAAACTGGACCTTACCTAATATTATATAGAAGGATGGACTGCTAAGGATTTTATTAATCTGTTAAGGTAAAAAGTAAGCCTGTAAATAAAATTAACAGAAGACTATGTTAGTGGTCTAAGGGTGAGAAAAGTCAAAAGTACAAACCATAAAGCAAAAACGATTGGGAGGTTTTAATTACACCAAAAGAAAGGATTCCTGGTCAACAAAGGACACCATGGACAAAATTAGCAGGTTGGGAGAAGATTCGTGCAATATCTAAAGCCAAGAAGGGGCTGATGTCTAGATTAAACAAGGAACTCCAGCAAATCAGGAAGAAAAAAAAAAATCTGGTTGAAAACTTAGCAATGACTATGAAAAGGCAATTAAGGAACGTCCAAAAGGCTAAGAAACATATGAAGAGACACTCAAACCCCTAGTAATTAGAGAAATGTAAATTAAACCAACCAAAAGATCTTACTTTACACTCCGCAGATTAACAACAATTAAGAGCTGGATAATGCCCGTGTTAGCAGCAGAGATTTGCTGCCGGTGGGATCAGGGCTGGGGCAGCCTTTAAGGAGAGTCATCTAGGAGTTTTGGGGTCAAATGAAGCAAATGCACACTCTGTGATCCAGCTTATCCTGCTCCTGGGTAGATGCCCAGAGAGATTATTACACAGATGATCACGGGAACATGTGCAAAGATACTCACTGCAGTGTTTGTGTAGCTGGAGTTGAGTCAATGCACATGTCCATCATGGAAAAAATGGATGGGGACATATAGTACATCCACACAATGGGGTATTATGCAGCAACTGGAAGTAATGAATTAGATGCACACATAACAGCATCCATGGGTCTTTAAAAGCATGGTGCTTAATGGGGGATGGGGGAAGAGACTTTTAACCAATAGCATTTTGTAAATTAAAAAAATCTTGCACATGAAACAATATATGCACCATAAAGATATATATAAAAATAAGTTGCATATCAAACACAATAACATAGTTGCTAATTGTAAGTGGAGAATGGGCAATGAGGATAAAAGGGAATAAGGAAATAAAAAAGCAAGAAGGGTTTGTGCAAAGACTGGAAAATGCCCTGAACGAAGGAGTATGAGTAATTTAGCCTTCTGCACCTGGAGCCCAAACTAAAGGAAACAAAAGAACAAAGAAAGAAAAAGCGCTCAATGGTCTTGGCTGAAGCTGGAAAAGCAATTTCCAAGGTGCAAACAACTTGGGTGCAGACCATCCATTTGTTTGAAGATGCGGAGGTGAAGAGGGAAAGTTTCCTCCTTCACCCTCTGAAGGTTTGCTGAAAATGAACTGACAAAAGGCAGATTAGCAGGAGAAAAAAGG